>NC_057710.1:42806935-42838165 GCF_004010195.1 Chiloscyllium plagiosum | reverse complement strand
TCGGCAGAGTGGGAGGGGGAGTTGAAATGTTGGGCCACAGGGTGGTGTGGTTGATTGATGCGGGTATCCTGGAGATGTTCCCTAAAGCGCTCTGCCAGGAGGCATCCAGTCTCCCCAATGTAGAGGAGACCGCATCGGGAGTAACAGATATAATAAATGATATTGGTGGATGTGCAGGTAAAACTTTGATGGATGTGGAAGGCTGCTTTGGGGCCTTGGATGGAGGTGAGGGAGGAGGTGTGGGCGCAGGTCTTGCAATTCCTGCGGTGGCAGGGGAAGGTGCCAGGATGGGAGGGTGGGTTGTTGGTGGGCGTGGATATGACCAGGTAGTCACGGAGGGAACGGTCTTTGCGGAAGGCTGAAAGGGATGGGGAGGGAAATAGATCCCTGGTGGTGGGGTCCGTTTGTAGGTGGCGGAAATGTCGTCTGATGATTTGGTTTATGCAAAGGTTGGTGGGGTGGAAGGTGAGCACCAGGGAGTTCTGTCCCAGACCCCACCCCTCCAACCGTAACAAACGGACTTGGGTCCCATTTACCACCCCCTGAGAAAAAGAACAGGAAATGACATCACCACATGAAATACATCACTGACCCAAGGAAACCTAAAGATATAAATAAAAAGCAGATCATACCACAAATGCTTCACTGGAGGCTCACTGATGATGTTACCTAGCATGGTGACAAAACATCTGAAAACCAACCTCCCAGCTCACTGAGCAAACTTACAACCAGAACCTAAACCTGAGCAACAAATCTTCTTAAAACTCGCTAACACTGTATCTGAACAACAACTCTCTACCATCACCCTCTGTCTCCTACTATCAAGCCAATTTTGTATTCAATTGACAAGCTCTCCCTGGATCCCATGTGGTATACCCTCACCAACCATTCTACCAGGCGGAACCTTCTCATTAAATCCATGCTTAAATCCATGTTGACAATGTTTACCATTCTAGGAGGAAGTGAGGAATGTTTACCACTCTGCTTTCATCTATCTTCTTGGTCACCTCTTCAAAAAACTCAATCACATTAGTGAGACACGAATTCCCACACACAGAGCCATGCTGACTATCCCTAATCATTCCTTGCATTTCCATTAGGCTCACTGGTCTGTAGTTCCCTGGCTTTTCCTTGCAGCCTTACTTAAATAATGGCACAACATTAGCCACTCTCCAGTGATTCAGCACCTCAGCCGTGGGTGCTGATGTTACAAATAGCTCTGCTGGGTGCCTGAAATCTCTTCTATATGTCCTGGGATACACCTGATCAGGTACCAGAGATTTATCTACCTATTTGCATCCAGTACCTCATCTTATTTAATGTGGATTGTTTTCAAAACATCACTATTTTCCCCAAGTTCCCTAGCTTCCTTGTCTTTTTCAACAGATAAACACTGATGAGAAGTATTTGTTTAGGATCTTATCCATCTCACTCATGTGGTTTCACACATAGGCGGCCTCGTTAGTTTTTAAGGGGCCCTATTCCCTCCCTCATTACTCTTTTGCCATTAATATTCTTGTAGAATCTCTTTGGATTCTCCTTTACCTTATCTGCCAAAGTTATCTCATACTCTGGAAATCCTTGAGATTCTTGCTGATCCAAAGGTTTCTCCTCAACCTTCCTTTTGCCAAATGCTGGTTTGCAAGAGACAGAATGACATTTATGAAAGGACTTATCCAAATCAAAGTTACAATCTACTGCATTTACTGAAGGAAAGATAAGATGACTTTCTTCAGGTTTAAATTGGCTAAATGCAACGCAATGAGAGAAAGATTATTTTTTGGCTCCTGCTGATTTCTATTTTGGTTTGACTCTCATCTTTCAATCTTGCTCATGGCCAAAATTGTACAGCTAACAGACAACCAATCACCCTAGTATTAGCAGACTTTGTCTTTTTAACAATCCCTCAGTTCCTGTTGAACATTGCCTGACCTCACAGCAACACAAATAGAGTTCATAATAGGTATTGAATTCCTTACTTCCAAAACCTTCTAAACCATCCTTGTAAATTCCTGGTTTAAAGCATTTCTTTCTCATTTCAGTCTACTGTTTTGTTTTAAAAATACTAATATAAAATGCTACAGTTAAGCTTAGTCATCCTACTTTGCATTCATTCTGAGCAATTTTGTAAAGTTTTTACATCGTGAACTTTGATCTGACCGGATGAGGTTTCGACTTTTTGTTCATCTGAATAATTTACAGGTTCCATCTTCCACATTTTCTCTATCATTCATGTTCCTTTTTCTACTGTTGTTCCTGTGCTTCCAATAGCTCTCAGAATGTTTCCATTTTAGTTGAGCCCCTTTATATTAGTACTAATGTATCCACTTTTATCCCTAGAGCACATAGTTATGGAGGTTCTTATGCCTTGTTGGTTGTATTGCCTCCCCATGCAGAGACAGCATTAACATGACCTGTTTGAACCCCCCTTTCTGGATCCCCCTTCCTATTTGCTAAGATGTCTGGCTCTATCTCCATTTGGAAAAAAATGAGGACTCCAGATGCTGGAGACAGTAGGGTTGAAATCCTGATGAAGGGCTTGTGCCTGAAACATTGATTCTCCTGCTCCTTGGATGCTGCCTGACGTGCTGTGCTTTTCCAGCACCACACTCTTGACCCCATCTCCATTTGCCACTTATTTGCCACCATTCCCTCAGAGACCCAGCACAATGACACCTAAACTTGAGAAGTTTACGTTCTCTAGAACCCCAGAGAATATCCCTGACTATCAACCAAAATTGAATATAAGCAACCACCTGAGCTGGTCTTTCAACAGCATTTCAACTGACCTGCCTATAATTCCTGGACAACTTGTTTTTGATTTTGAAAGCTAATAGTGGTCTAATCCTGGGATTGTAGTCTGAACACATAACTCTGGACCTACATTGAACCAAGTGTTCAACTGACTCTGGCCGATGCCTGGACTGGGATTGGACTGACCCTTTGACTAACTGTGGTGGTATCCCCTGACTGATTGGCATTCACCCTCAAGCCAATAACCATTTCTCCTCTTTGACTTTCAAAAATTGCCATTTATGTCAAACTCATGCTGTGATATGACACATATCTGGAACAGGTAAGACATGAACCCAGGCCTTGTGGTGCAGAGACAGGGACATTGCCAATGTGAGACAATAGCGCTTTTACTGTTGTACACGGGAAGTGAATTATGACTTGTTTGCTGGTGCACCATAGTTCATGTTACAGAAACAAAATAATTGAGCGCCACACGGCTATTAATATTCACTGAATGACAATCATGGCCATAAAAGATGCTGCAATTAATTCACATCATCATTTCACTCTTTTAAGGTCCACTTGGATTGTACTTATGAATATGTTTTGAAAAAGGGAAGAGCATAATTACTTGTTCTGCACGAACCAACTGTGTGTGTCAGATCTCCAACATAACGTCTGTAATCAACCCAGCTGAACGCATTCTGAATTGTGCAATTACCTCCAACTCTTACTGGGTTAATGAATAAATGCTTGCTGTTTCACATTCAATAATATTTTGCTCCCACAAGTAATGTGTATTTTTTTCTGCGTACAGCAGATGTGTTGCTACTCTTTGTCATATGTTTTATAAAACTGAATGGATCTGTTTTGATTGATGAAGGGTGCTGCCTGAAATGTTGACTTCCTTGCTCCTCTGATGCTTGGCCTGCTGTGTTTTTTCCAGCTCCACATTTATCAACTCTGTTTTGATTGATAACTGTTGGATAACATGTGCCCTTCTCTTAGGGAGGTCTTATACATAAAATGATATTTCAGTGGCAAAATGCAACTGTTTCATGAAAAGCAATTGATACAACTCATTTTATCCACATGTTTATATCTGTATGTTTGTTTAATATAAATAGGGTTTGATCGGCCATTAGTTTGACAATGGCAGCTTGCTTCTTTTGTACTTACCTTTACTGACTTACCTTACTGACTTCTTTCTGCATTGGACACTACTCCATTAGTTAGTTATTTTACAACTATCTGTATTCCCTGTGTCATAGTTATCTTAATATCAACAAGTTTAAGTGGCAGTGCCTTCCCCTGCATGCCAAAACCCCTAACAACATTCTCTGCAACCCAACAATCAAACCCATGATTCTGGGGTTTTGAATTTGGTATTATGTTCCCTAAAAATGTGTTAAGTTTAGAATAGAACAGATGTGATAAGTGCCATTTTAACTGTAACATCTGGTTATAATTATCATTTCAAAGATGCAGCTAACTTGTGCAATTCTGTTCCTTTTCTCCTTTCTCACTCTATTTACATCCTTTAATTTTTTTTTGTTTTAAAATACCACACATTATGTTCATGATGTGTAAGTCGTATGAGGTTTAGACAGCACTGGAACTAATTTCAGAGAATGGGATCAATATGTATTGAGTTAACTCTTGTCCTGTTTTGGGTTGGTAAATTCCAGTCAAAACTGCACTTGAAAGGCATGAAAGGCATGAAAAGGCTGTTGTGTTATGTCTACATTTAGTGTGTCAATGTACCTTTAGGAGCTGTGCTCATGATAACATTACTGCATCATAGTGTGCGACCTGAGAGTATAAAGATTTCATATTCCATCTTACCACTTGCAGAGAATAACATGCTACTGGAAACATACTGCTCAGCTAAAATCTAATAGCTTAATTTTAGCCCAGACACTGATGTGCTCATGAATGTAGTGTTCAACAGCTAGTTGTGGTAAATGTTTTTTGCATTTCTCAACAACACAATGTCCATGTCCAGTGCCTTATGTTACAATAGATTATATCACATTTTTGCTTTTTGTGAAGATATCCTGAGGGTAATACAATCACAGCACAGGATATCTGGTGTTAACCACAATTAAGACATTATAGATTCATGGATTCAGGTGTGGTAGGAAAGTTAGCAGAGAAAGCCTATCACTTCAATAGAGTTTACAATCATGAAAGGAGAAGCAAATCGAGAAAAGCTCCATCAGATGTTCATGTAAATACATTTTAATTATATGCAGATGACATTAATCAAAACTCCAGAGAAATCATAGTTAATCATCCATATGGTAAATAATAATGTCTTTTCATAGCAATTTCTCTGATGTCTGCAGTATGATATTTCAATGTGACAAATGTCTTCTTAGCACTAACATTATCATATAAATGATAAATAATTAACTTAATTGTTAGAAATCATCTTCTATCTATTGAAAAGAAATCATTGGTAATGTGAAAATAACAATTTACAGGAATTATTTATTTACAGGGAGAAAGGTCAAATCATAATAGTTCACGTGAATTTATGTTAAAAGGGTGTCAAATATTATGATATGATATGTTGCAATAGCTGGCACTATGTTATATTCTGGCCCATAGATATGAACCACAGAGGGCATGAGGCTAAAATAGAGTGCTGCTGACCATCCTATTTCCTATATTAGTCTCAGGGTCTGTTTGGTAGACTATGGTGGAGGATAGGCTGTGAGTAAGTCTCTGAAAAAGAGGCATTCATCATAGATAGAAACCTGAAGAGTAGTTGACTGCATAACAATCACTTAGTTCAGGTTACATTAACTCTTACGTAAATGAAATATTACTAACAAGAGACTCAGAAGGCATACATGTCTCCATCAAGAGACCATGCCCAAGTCCAACTGATTCCCCACCCAGAGACTGTGTGATGTTCAGGCTGGATGGAGGACAGCAAAGCTCAAACACGAACTGTTTCAGAATCCATACCTTATACAGCATTGAGTACTCTTTGTTGGGCTCATTGCAAATATGATAAAGGATTGATGGCTGATCTATCAATCCAGTGGCCCTCTTAAGTATGTGTTATAATTGCATACAACGTTTTGTGACTCATACACCAGAATGCATAGAAATCTCTGATCCTCGGAATTCAGCCATTACTTTCCATTTAAGTAATACACTGCATTAATCTGGCCTAAAAAGGTAATCTCTAACTTTAAAAGAAGTATTTCATCTGTTCTCCGTTATTCCATTGGGCATGATTTTCACTGTAAAGAGACACATGTTGCAGAAGTGATTCATAGGGGGTGGTTGTGTTGTGGTAATATCATTGGATTAGCAATCCAGAACCCTAGGCAAACAGACTAATGTTCTGGGGATAGTTGTTTGAACCTCACCATGGTGTTTGGTGAAATTTGAATCCAATAAAAATAATGGAATAGACTAATTGTGACTACATAAAATAGTCAATTGTTATAAAAACCCATCTTGTCTCTAAAGGAGGGAAATCTGTCAACCTTACTTGGTCTGGCCTACATGTAACTCCAAACTTGCTGCATAATGGTTGACTTATCACTGCATTCTGAAATGGCTGAGCAAGTCACTCAATTCAAGGCAATTAAGGATGGGCAACAAATGTTGCATTGCTAGTGATGCCTACACCCCATGAATGAACTTCAAAAATGTTGCATGCATCAGGACAAATGTGATTATACTGAATATCAAGTAAATTTTATGACAGGAGAAAAGAGCGCTGATTGCTTCATCGGCTGACTCCAATTGTTTGATGCAATATCATGGACAAAGCAAGGGAAACAATTTAAGATAATCAGTCAGGCTTCTAAGATTGTTCATTTATGTTTATTAGAATTGACAGATGTTGTGATTCATTCTTTGCAAACAAAAGGCATAATATTCAGTAATTGTCAAAAGAAGCAAAACTTGTTTGAAAAAACGTGTGTAATCTAGAATGCACTGCCTGAAAAAATGAATGAAGCAGATTTAACTGAGACATTCAGAAGAGAGTTAGACTCTTTGTTTTGGAAAAGCAACAATGAGTAGGGTTACAGGGAGAAGTCAGGAGAATAGCATTAAGTGAACTATCCAGAGAGCCAATGTAGGCATGATGGGTTGAATGGCCTCTGAATATAATGAAACCATTTGGTGATTTTGTGAATCTATGTTACTGAAGCTTTTTGTCTTGCTCTCATCAAAAAAAGCATGTTAAATATCGAAGGATTACAACAACTTATACCACAGGTCTGCAGGAGTAAAGGTTGGTGATCCTTGTATGTTTTTGTCTTATCCAGGAGCTTGAGCAGTCTTTGTTGATTTCTCCAGGCCAATCACGGTCAATCAATCACCAACATGCTTTTTTTGATGAGAGCAAGACAAAAAGCTTCAGCAACATAGAATAACAAAATCATAGAATGGTTTCAACTATTCAGATCTAAAGTACTTGCAAATTTACATTGTACTTTGCTCAAAAACCGCATGAATTCATGTAAAACTCTGTTATCTCACTTTTTAGATTAGAATCAATCGAAACATCATGGCATTGAAAGAGAAAACAGGGGGCTAATATCTTCAACATACTGTCGAGTTAACACCAATTGTTACAGTTAACCTGAGAATGCAACTTTTAAAGAAAAGGTTTTGTGAAACTATCATGATATTCGAACAGATGAAAGACTCAACAAACAATCAAGGTAATTTTCAATGTATAATTTCAGTTACATCACACTGTAACCTTTTGCTATAAATTCTGTGCCTTACAATTGTGTCCTCCACAATCACCTGATGAAGGAGCGGCGCTCTGAAAGCTAGTGCTTCTAATTAAACCTGTTGGACTATAACCTGGTGTTGTATGATTTTTAACTGTGTTTGTTTGTCTGTCATTAGTCTCCTGTATAGCAACCTCTTGGGGTTTTCAGTGCAGATCTTGGCAGCAAAATCCATCAGCAACCTCAGCCTATTGTGAGATGGCTCACAAAGCATTCTTTTTGCCATCAGGCCATGTCCAGATCCCAATTCCATTCAAACCTTCAAGGCTGGCCGTGGGTGTCAGAGCATGAGATGGACCCTAAATACAACCCAAAAGAACTGTGGATGCTGTAAATCAGAAACCCTCTTTGTTTGCATTGTGTCATTGTGCTCTTTCCTGCTGGGTTTTTTCTTTGTGGCTGGACTGCTATTGTTTTCCAAATACCAGGTGACATATTCTGATCTGTATTTAACAATCTGCTTAACATTTACAGTTAGGCAAAACAATGGGATCATTTCTGAAGAATAGTCATGTTTGAGTTCAAATTTAAACTCTGTTGCTTTCTTCACAAAGCTACCTTAAACTATTGAGGAGGAGTAGACCATTCAATCCCTCTAGCTTGCCCTGACATTTAATGATTGATCTGGTTGCGTCCTCAAGCCACTTTCCAGCCTATCCCCTGATATGCTTTTACTCACTTTTGTTTGGCAAAAATGGGGATACAATGGTGTGTTTTTAATTTCACTGGACTAAATAATCTAAATCACAGGCTAATGCCCTGGGGATGTGGAATTAAATGTCATTATGTTTGATAGTGAAATTTGAAACAGAAAGTATCTAGAATTACCAAAAAGCTAACCTAGTGGCAGCCATCTGCAAGATGCACAATAGAAGTAGTCCAAGACTCCTTAGACAACACCTTACAGACCCACAACCACAATCTTTTTTCTAGTTCATAAGAACATAAGAAATAGGAGCAGGAAGAGGCCCTCTGGCCCATCGGGCCTGCTCTGCTATTCATTAAGAAGATCATCTCTGATCCTTTCATGGACTCAGCCCACTTGCCTGCCCACTCAGCACAACCTTTAATTCCTTTACTGTTCAAAAATCTGACTATCTTTGCCTTAAAAACATTCAACGATGTAGCCACAATTGCTTCACTGGGCAGGGAATTCCACAGATTCACAATCTTTTGGGTGAAGAAGTTCCTCCTCAACTCAGTCCTAATCTGCTCCCCTTTATTTCGAGACTATGCCCCCTATTTCTAGTTTCACCTGCCAGTGGAAGCAACTTGTCTGCTTCTATCTTATCTATTCCCTTCATAGTTTTACATATTTCTATAAGATGTCCCTCATTCTTGTAAATTCCACTGAGTATAGTCCCAGTCTACTCAATCTCTCCTCATAAGCCAACCTTCTCAACTTTGGAAACAAAACTGAAATCACTGGAAAAGCTCAGCTGGTCTGGCAGCATCTGTGCAGAGAAATCAGAGTTAATGTTCCGGTGACCCTTTCTCAGAACAGACTCTGGTATCAACCTAGTGATCCTCCTCTGCAACCCCTCCAGCACTAGTACATCGTTTCTCAAGTAAGGAGACCAAAATTGTACACAGTTCTCTAGATGAGGATTCACCAGCACCCTATACAGCTGCAGCATAACTTCCTCATTTTTAAACTGCAGCCCTCTGGCAATGAAGGACTTTGGTGTTGCTGGCTGTGCCAGCATTTATGCCCTATTCCTAGGTGCCTTTGAAAAAGTGGTGGTGATGAGCTGCCTCTTGAGCCAGCCCATGTGCTGCAGGTGGATCCACACTGCTGTTAGGAAAGGGTTGCAGGATACTGATAAAGTGACAATGAAGGAACAGTGATATATTTCTAAGACAGATGGTCAATGATGTTGGAGGGGAACATGCAGCTTCTATCAGCAGCCCTTCCAGATTGAAGTGGTCATAGGTTTGGTAGATAATGTCAAAGACCCTTAGTGAGTTTTTGTTTTACATCTTGTAGATGGTACAGACTGAAGCTTCTGAACATCACTGGTGGAAAAAATGGATGTTTGTGGATGTGGTACCAATCAAGTGACTGTTTGGTCCTGGATAGTGTCATACCTCTTGAGTGTTGTTGGAGCTGCACACTTCTGGACAGTAGAGAATATCCCAGCACACTTCTGTCTTGTGTCTTGGAGATGATAGCCTTGAGTGACCAGGTAGTGAGTTGCTTGTGCTGATTCCTACCCTTTCTTGTAATCACTATTATTGATATGGCTCAACCAGTTCAGTTTTTATCAATGGTATTTTATCAATTATGGTAGTAGAAAATTCAGTGATGGTGTTGTCAATGAACATTTAGCGTCAATGGTTAGTTTCTCTCTTATTGGAAATAGTTATTGCATGGCATATTTGCGGTATGAATGGAATTTGTCACTTTTTAGCTCAAGCTGGGATATTGTGCAGGTTTTGCTGCATTTGGATATGGACTACTTCAGTATGTGAGGATTCACAAGCAATGCTGAATATTGTGAAGTCATTGTCAGATATCCCCATTTCTGACTTTAAGATGGAGGGAAGGTCATTGATGAAGCAGCTGAAGATGGATGGGCCTAGGCGACCATCTGAGGACCTCCTGCAGACATGTCCTGGAGCTGGGATAATTGAATTCCAACAACTACCACCATATTCATTCGTGTCAGCCATGAATATCATCTAGAACGACAAGAGCAGGTACATGGGAACATCACCCATCTGCAAGGACCCATCAAAGCCATTCATTATTTTGCTCTGAAAGCATAGATGCAGGAGGCTGGAAGAACACAGCAAAATTGGCAGCATTAGGAGGTGGAGAAGTCAACATTTTGGATGTAACCCTTCTTCAGGAATGGGGGTGGGTGTAGGGGGAGCTGCAGATAAAGGTAAGGCGTGTGGGAGGGTTTTGGGTGGGGAGATGGGCGGGGTAGTGAGGTAAATAGGTGAACACTAGCAGAGAGTACAACCTGATTGGTCGATGGGTGGAATGAATCCGATTGGTAACTGGAAGCAAGATCCAGAAATAGATCCAGTTCTCTTTTGAAATGCCCTGTTTTTCCAGCTCCACCATTCTGTCAGTAGTACATTCCAAATCCTAATAACTCTCTGAATAAAGACATTTCTCCTTATCTCACTCCTCATTCTCTTGCTGACAATGTTGAAATTGTGATCCCCAGTTACAAACTAGTGGAAATAGAATATCTTTCTTTACCCTGTCAAAATTGTTCATAATTTTTAACACCTCCTTAAGCTGACCTCTTAATCTGATCCAAGGAGAACAAGCTCAGTTTCTCTAATCTTTCTTTGTTTGTATCTAAAACCCTTCAGTCCTGGGATCAATCTTGTAAATCTCCTCTGAACTCTCCCCAAGGCTTTGACATTCTTCCTTAAATTGTCCAGAATTGAAAACAATACTCCAAATATGGTCTGGGCAATGATTTATAGAGGTGCAGGATCACTTCCTTGCTTTTATACTCTATGCATCCATTTATAAACCCAAGGATCCTCTAAGTCTTTTAGACTATTTCAACTTGCCTGGTCACCTTCCGAGAACCATGCATGATCCCGAGGTTCCTTTACTTCTGTACCTCACGTCAAAGTTGGATCATTGAGCTTGTACTGTCACTTCATGTTTCTTTACCAAAATGCATTACCTCTCATCTCTGTATTGAACTTCATCTGCCCAGGTGTCTGTCCATTTGACCAACTTGTCAATGTCCCTCCGAAGTTGCTCAGCATCATCCTCACAATTCACTATTCTCCCTAGCTTAGTATCATCTGCAAACTTAGAGGTTCTGACCTCAACACCCATCTCCAAATTATTTATATATATCAGAAAAAGCAGGGGTCTCAACACAGATCCCTGGAGAACACAGCATTCAAGTTTTCTCCAATCTGAGAAATGGCCATCTATACCTATCCTTTGCTTCCCATCCTTTAGCCAATTTCTAATCCAGGCTGCCAGGGACCCATCAATGCTCAACATTTCTATTTTTCTAACCAACTTGCCATGTGGCACCATCTCAAATGCTTCCTGGAAGTGCAAATATACAATATTCACAGCACTACCCTCAATTACTGCCTGTGTCAACTCATCATGTTTCCTTTCTTAAAGAGGCCATAATTGTACACAATCCTCCAAATGTCGTCTCCCTGACATTCTATTTGATTGAAGGAAAGCTTCACTAGTTTTACATTTCACTTTGACTGTAATAAATGAAAATGTTCTTCTTGCTTTCTTCATGAATTGCTATATCTGCATTCTAATCTTTTGTGATTCATGCACCAGCACACCTAGATCTCTCTGCACCTCAGAGTTCTGCAAGCTCTCCATTTAAATGTTCTGATTTTCTGTTTTCCAGCAAAGTGGACAAGTTTACATTAAATCAACGAATAATTAAAAGTTGGGCTAAATAGAAAAAGGCAGATAGACATTACTGAGTGTGTTTGGAGCTGGGTGACTGAATAGCCAATAAACTCTATCCACAAGGAAAAGATATGTTCTATTTCACTAATGAGCTTGGATCCAAGTTAACACTGAGAACAACCCATTTATACATACTCTCTGCCTAGCCGTCCAATCTGTTGCCCAGGCTGTTATATTAACCCCTGCAACATTCTTGAACCTACTTGGATGCTCAC
The DNA here is from genome assembly GCF_004010195.1 of Chiloscyllium plagiosum. NCBI lineage: Eukaryota > Metazoa > Chordata > Chondrichthyes > Orectolobiformes > Hemiscylliidae > Chiloscyllium > Chiloscyllium plagiosum. The sequence continues at coordinate 42,826,013 of NC_057710.1, read as the reverse complement.
AACACTCCTGCCTTGTCTTTATGCACTTTGGCCCCTCAGTCAGAGATAAGAGTCTCACAGTACTGCTGTATTCCATGCCATTTAGCATGGAGATGTGGTTAGGAAGCTTATCATGGTTGCCTGCATCCTGCACTATCCTCGCCAGCCGATCTCCAGGTCCCTGACAGCAAAACTGGGCATGAAATTTCTCTTGTCCGCCATTTCCTGGGTAAATGTCATGTACCTACAGGGCATCTCTGGACTCACAGTGCTTTTCAGGGTGCACACAATACATTTTTAATGATGGTGCTGACAGCATGGATTCCAGTCGATTTCAGTATATTCTTTTAATGCTGAGTTGGTTCTGGAAAGACATATTGTAGGGTAAGGTTCAAGAGGCACCATGGGATAGGCCAGGTAGTGAACTGGGTTTGTTAAGATATGACAAGAAATCTCATTAGGCTTTTTGTGAAAAAATTCCAAAAAAACATAATGCAAATTACACTTAACCAATAAAAAAGATTCAGTCAAATGTTATTGTTTTATATTGTTATGCTCTCTGTGTTAGTATCACCAATGGTACCAGTCTTGCTTTCTCCTCAATCTGCTTCCATTTTCCATTCTCCTGTCTTAATACACTGATTATATGCTGAGGTACTGTTTGTCCTCTGATATTTCACAAATGGATCAGTTCTTTAAATTTTGTGTCCATAAAGGATTTATCGGCTACCAAGAGTCTCATAATGTAACAACTCGTGTTATTGACCACTCTATACACATATACATTTTCTATGAGAGCATTAGATGATGATCAAATAGGAACCATGGCTAACCTTTACCTCTCTTAATTTCAAAGTTATTCAGGTTAATTGTTACAACCCTCTGTTAAGTAGCAGATATTAGCTTACATAATGTTGCTTCTTTTGACAAATATTTTACCTCTTTGCCCTGTTTTCAATATTTTCAAAGGTATTTCTTGTGGATAGGGCTTTAAACTAAACTGTGGAAGGTGGGGGGAAGGCTTGAGTTGCATGGAAAATTATGGAAAAAGTTAAAGGAGGAGAGGCCTCAGTGGAGGTTATTAAAGTTTCTAGAACAAGTAATAAGACAGAGAGTTTAAAAGGGTCATGAATCCAACTTCAGGCACAGCAGAAGCAGCACAGCAATGAAAATGGGGGCAGTCAATACTGGACTGAGGGTGTTGTACTTAAATGCATGCAGTCTACGAAACAAGGTAACGTAGCATTGATTGAAATTGACAGTTATGTTGTTGGTATTGAGGGATCAGAGCTGACAACTAAATATTTAAGGATACACATCCTATTGAAAAGGCAAGAAGAATGGCAGAGAGGGCCGGGTTGCCTTAAATGATGAAACTAAATTGACAGCAAGACGTGATATAGAGTCAGGAGGTGTAGAATCTGTTTGGGTAGAGTTGAGGAACTGCAAAGGAGAAATTACCCTGATCAGAGTTGTGTACCGACCTCCTAGTAGTCAGGATATGGGGAAGTAACGGTGGCTCAGTGGGTAGCACTGCTGCCTCACAGCACCAGGGTCCAAGGTTCAATTCCAGCCTTGGGTGACTGTCTGTGTGGAGTTTGCACATTCTCCCCATGTCTGCGTGGGTTTCCTCCGGGTGCTCGGGTTTCCTTCGGGTGCTCCGGTTTCCTTCCACAGTCCAAAGATGTGCAGGTCAGGTGAATTGGCCATGCTAAATTGTCCCATAGTGTTAGGTCAGAGGGAAATGGGTCTGGGTGGGTTACTCTTCGGAGGGTCAGTGTGGACTGGTTGGGCTGAAGGGCCTGTTTCCACACTGTAGGGAATCTAATCTAAGTAAATCAGAAGATAGAAAAGACATGTGAGAAAAGCATTATTATATAATCAGGGGAATACGCAGGTGGATTTGGAAAATAGGGTTGGTAGCGGACCTGAAATAAAAGAAATTTATGGAATGTCTTCAAGATGGACTTTTGGAGCAGCTTGTGTTAGAACCCACTATGGAACAGGCAATTCTGGATTTGATAATGTGTGATGAGGAAAACTTGATTAGGGACCTTAAGATGAAGGAAACTCTTGGGTGCATTGACTGTAATATGATACAATTCACCAACGGTGTTACAATTAAGTAAAAGTAAAGACATGAGGGGGAAGCTGGCCAGGGGAACCTAGAAGGGATGATGGAGGAACAGCCATGGCAGGGGTTACTAGGAGTAATTCAGGAGGCACAGCAGAAATTCATCGCAAGAAAGAAGAAACATATTAAAGGGGGGACAAGGCAAGGGAAGTTAGGGACAGCATAATAATAAACAAAAAAGCATACAATGTGCTGAAGATTAGTTGGAGGCTAGAGAATTGGGAAGCTTTTAAAAACCAGCAGAAGATAACTGCAAAAAACAATAAGAGGGGAGAAGATGATATGAGATGAAGCTAGCTGGTAATGCAAAAGAAGATTGCAACATAACCTTTTGATATCTAAAAGGTAAGAGAAAGGCAAGAGTGAATATTAGACTACTGGAAAATGAGGATGTAGATGTAGTAATGGGAAAGTATGAAACGATGGAGGAACTGAATAGATACTTTGCATCAGTTTTCACTGTGGAAACACCAGCAGCACAACAGAACTTCCAGACAATTTGGAGCAGAGGTGAGTATAGTGGTCATCACTAAGGAGAAGGTGTTGGGGAAGCTGAAAGGCCTGAAGGTGAATAAATTACCATAACCAGATAGACTTGTACCCCAGAGTTCTGAAGGAGATAGCTGAGGAGATTGTAGAAGCATTGTTGGTGATCTTTCAGTAATCACTGGAGTCAAGGAAACTCCAGAGGACTGGAAAATGGCTAATGTAACAACTCACTTTAAGAAGGGAGGGAGGGAGGCAGAAGACGGAAACAATAGGCCAATCAGCCTAACTTCAGTCAGTGGTAAGTGTTAGAGTCCTTATTAAATATGAGATTACAGAGTACTTGGAAGAGCATGGTAAAATGAGAATGAATCAGCACAGCTTTGTCAAGGAGAATTCATGCCTGACAAATCGGTTAGAATTCTTCAAGGTGGTAACAAGCAAGTTAGTCAAAGGACAGCCTGTGGACATATTGATTTGGATTTCCAAAATGCCTTTGAGAAGGCCCTGCACAGAATGCTGCTAAATAAGATGAGCCCAGGGTGTTAGGGACAACATACTCACAGAAGGCAGCAAATGAGGATAAAGGGGTCTTTCTCAGGATTGCAGCTGGTAACTCATGGAATTCTGCAGGGGCTCATGTTGGGACCACAACTGTTCATGTTATACATTAACAAACTGGACAAAGGAACTGAGAGCATTGCTGGTATGTTTGTAGATGACACAAAGATAGGTGGAGGGACAAATAAAATTGAGGAAACGGGGAGGCAGCAGAACTTAGATTAGATTAGATTACTTACAGTGTGGAAACAGGCCCTTCAGCCCAACAAGTCCACACCGCCCCGCTGTTGCGCAATCCACCCATACCCCAACATTTACCCCTTACCTAACACTACGGGCAATTTAGCATGGCCAATTCACTTGACCTGCACATCTTTGGACTGTGGGAGGAAACCGGAGCACCCGGAGGAAACCCACGCAGACACGGGGAGAACGTGCAAACTCCACACAGTCAGTCGCCTGAGGCGGGAATTGAACCCGGGTCTCTAGCGCTGTGAGGTTTTAAGGTTAACATGCAGGTTCATTTGACAGTTAGGAAAGCAAATGCAGTGTCAACATTTGTTTCAAGAGGGCTAGAATATAAGAGCAGAGATGTACTTCTAAGGCTGTTTAACATAGAACATAGAACATAGAAGAATACAGCGCAGTACAGGCCCTTCGGCCCTCGATGTTGCGCCGATCCAAGCCCACCTAACCTACACTAGCCCACTATCCTCCATATGCCTATCCAAAGCCCGCTTAAATGCCCATAAAGAGGGAGAGTCCACCACTGCTACTGGCAGTGCATTCCATGAACTCACGACTCGCTGAGTAAAGAATCTACCCCTAACATCTGTCCTAAACCTACCACCCCTTAATTTAAAGCTATGCCCCCTCGTAATAGCTGAGAAGTTTAAGGCTCTGGTCAGACTGTATTTTGAATATTGTTAGCAGTTTTGGGCTTCCTATCTAAGGGAGGATGTGAGTTGGCATTGAAGGTGCCCAGAGAAGGCTTACAACAATGAAAAAAGGCTGAAAAATCTCAGCAGGTCTGGCAGTATCTTTGGGGAGAAAGCAGAGTTAACATTTTAAGTTAAGAGTTCAGAAGAAGAGTCACTTGACCCAAAATATTATCTCTGCTTTCTCCCCACAAATGCTGCCAGGCCTGCTGAGATTTTCTAGCAATTTCCGATTTTGTTTACAAGAATGATCCAGGGGATGGAGGGTTCACCATATGAGAAGCAGTTGAGGACTTTGGATCTGTACTCGATGGTCTTTAGAAAGATGAGGGGAGCCCTAGTTTAAACTTATTGAGTACCAAGAGGCCTTGATAGACTGAACATCAAAAAGATGTTTACACTAATAGGAGACACTAGGACTTGAGGACACATCCTCAAGAACGCTTTAGGACTGAGATGATGAGGAATTTCTTTATCCAGAGGGTGTAGCTGAAGACTGAAGAAATCAAGTCATTGAGTGTATTTAAGCCAGAGATAGATAGGTTTTGATAGGTAGGGCATAAGGGTTATGGGGCAAAGGCAGAAGAATGGGATTGAGAAACATGTCAGCCATGATCTAGTAGTGGAGCAGACTTGATAGGCTGAATGGCCTAATTCTGCTCCTATGTCTTATGGTCTTATGGCTTTGAGTAGGAAACGTTCCTCTATCTACTCTGCTGACACCCCACCTTTTGAAGACTTTGCTTCTCTGTAATAGAACTCCTCTCAATCTTCTCTCCTCCATGGAAAACAGTCCTAACTTCTGCAATCACTCATCAAGCCTCATCCCTATTTTTATCAGCAATATTAATATTCTGTTCTATTAAGTGAGTGTTTGGGTATAATTTTGATAATTTATTGAAGGAACTAGAGAGTAATTAGGGTTAACTGTTTATAGTCAAATATTCCGAATTCAAGTGGTTGAATTAATTGAAAATAAATTAGCACTGAAACTATTATCGACTGCGTAAGTGGTATTACTTTATCTAAGTGGTTAGCCTGAGTTAATTAAATCAGATTTGTGCTATAGTAATTTGAACTGGTCTTGTGCTAATTTGTGCTCTCTGTGTTAAGGGCCTCTAGGAATCACATCCCTTCATTAATGCAGCAGCTTTTCTCAATCAAACTAACAGCGAATAAAATATGGAGAACGAACACCGCCATTCAACCTGCCAACCGGCTGCTCTGACAGATAAGATAAAATTCATTCTATTACGTATTCTGCACAATTTCCTTTGATTCTTGAAAATACTTTGGTTCTTGGATCCATCCTAAACCATCTGATCAGAAATAACATAACACCAGGTTATAGTCCAACAGGTTTATTTGAAGTCACAAGCTTTCAGAGCACTGATCCTTTATCAGGCGAAGACCGGGCAGCACTCTGAAAACTTGTGATTTCAAATAAACCTGCTGCACTATAACCTGGTGTTGTGTGACTTCTGACCTTGTACAACCCAATCCAACACCGACACCTCCACACCACACCCAGCCAGGGAATTGGAGCTGTCTGGGTGGCATGGTGGCTCAGTGGTTAGCACTGCTGCTTCACAGCACCAGGGATCCAGGTTTGATTCCAGCCTTGGGCTGTGTGGAGTTTGCACATTCTCCCCGTATCTGCGTGGTTTCCTCTGGGTGCTCTGGTTTCCTCCCAAAGTCCAAAGATGTGTAGGTCAGGTGAATTGGCCATTCTAAATTGCCCATAGTGTTAGGTGCATTAGTCAGAGGGAAATGGGTCTGGGTGGATTACTCTTCGGAGGGTCAGTGTGGACTTAATGGGCCGAAGGGCCTGTTTCCATACTGTAGGGAGTCTAATCTAATCAATGTATTAAAACTAAACTGCAAATTGCTTTTGCTTGCCAGTGAAATGGAAACTGCATTGATATTTCCTGATTTTGTCTGTTCCTAAATCAGCAATTTCAAACAGATTTTAAAAAAATTCAGTCAGTAAAATATAGATTATAGTTCTCTTTCATGGATAAGCCTTTGAAAAATAAGAGGCAATGATCATTTACTTGCCTGTCAAGCACAACTGGGGCACATTTACACAGCTGAACTAACACTGGTGAAGTAAGAACAAATGCTTGATTGATTGATTGTTGTTACATGTACGAAGGTACAGTGAAAAGTGTTATTTTGCAAGCTATACAAGAAGATCATTCCATACAAAGTGCATCAGGGTAGCAAACAGAGTACAGAATACTGTATTATAGTGCACAGAAGGTGCAGAGAGAGAGAGAGATCAGAATTAACATTTGAGAGATCTATTCAATAGTCTGATAATCCTGGGGAAGAAGCTGTTCTTGAATCTGTATGTGTATTCAAACTTTTATTTCTTCTGTACAAAGGAAAAGGATGCAAGAGAGTATAACCAGGATGGAAGAGGTCTTTGATTATGTTGGTTGTTTGCCTGAGGCAGTGGGAAGTGCAAAATTGCCTGAGTATAAATATTGTTTAAAAATTTACTGAGCAAAATGTATTTCTAATTTGCTTATAGAATGTGGACAATTCTTCACTATTAAATTTTGTTGCCCATTTCTAGCTGCCCTTGAAAATATGGAGTGAACTGCTTTCTTCAATTATTGCAGTCTATTTAGTGGAAGTACAACCGCAGTGCTGTGAGGGAGGCGTTCCATGATTTTGACTTGTGCAACAGTTGAAGAATAAGGTATCCAAATAATATCTCTTCTAATTCACTCAGTCAATCAATGTTGACAAAGAACATCTCTCTTACATTCAACTATTTGAACAGCTCACTATATGACCATGAGAAACCCCTGTAGACATGTCCTGAGGCTTACACGTTTGATCTCGAACAACTCTTCAGAGTTCAACAGTTCAGCTTTTCTATTCATCTTTGGACTAGGTCTGTCATGAGATTTGGAGTTGAGTGATCCTGACAGAACGCAAAATGAGTATCAGTGCGTAGGATAATTGTAAGTGCTTGCTAGGTGATATCTATTGGATGTGATAGATATCAAATTTTCTGCTCCTAGATCTGATGGTCTTATGGTCTTCAAACTAATCAGGTACCTTTGGAAGAATTACTGCAGAGAAAGACTTTTCAAATACCCCATCTCAGTAATTGGGGAGCTCAGCACATCAGTGTAAAAGAAAAGGCTAAAACATTTTACAACAATCTTCAACTAAATGTGCCAAGTGAATGATGTATCTTGGCTTCATTTGGAGGTCCCCACCATCACAGAAACCAGCTTTCAGCCAGTTTTATTCACTCCATGTGATACTGTGAAACAAATGGAAGCATTGGATACTGTAAAGGCTATGGCCTGAGACAACATTCTCCAATGACCACCGTTTAGAAGGACAAGAGCAACAGATACATATGGAAATATATTGCTGTTCCTCCAGTGCCACGTAGAGCTCCCTCCCTAATAGCATTATAGTTGTATTTACACTAAATGGCAGCTCACCACCGCCACCTTGTCAAGGGCAAATATGACTAGACAACAAATACTGGCCAGGCCAGCAATGCCCACATTTTATGAATAAATGAAAATAAAAATAAACTTGACATTCTGGGTTAGTTCCTCCTGGGTCTAGTTTGTGAAGCCGGTATTCTGTCTCAGTGTTCCCAAACTGAGAGTGAAAATCAGGACCAGGAAATTCCAAACACAACTTTGCAGACAAGTAGGGCAGTAATCCCCACTTTCCTTAATCAAATTCTAGAAACAGACTTTGTGACATTATTTTGATAATAAAGCTAATCCACTTAAACTCAATTCAATTCATTATCCGTTCACCCTGGATATCCACGCTAATATTTGCATTCCTGTGCTCCCTGGGCAGATGTTAACTTATTCAGAGGAGACAAGGAATTGTACCTAGAATCTTTTGATTTCTACATCTTAAGGTCATATTGAAAAGTCCCTTTGCACCTTCAAGGGTATCAGATACAATGCATTTCTAAAATTGAGATTCAAATCTGTATTCTCTCCAGTATTTGTGTCAATTTCTTCATTTTTACTATTATTATAGAAAGTATAGAGAGTTTGTAGTATTGATTAAGTAGATTATTACTGTATTGGTGAAAGAGATTGCCCAAGACAGGCTGACAGAGTGGCAGGCAAATGGCAGATTGAATTTGTTACAGTGATTTGTAAGGCAATGCATTTTGGTAGAAGAGATAAGATGTTGTCACTTAATGTCACTGTGCCAAAGAATGTGCAGAGATAGCGGGAAGAGGATTCTTCTAAATACACTTTTGAAGGTATCTGGGCATATAGGATCTTGAGATCTATTGGAATATTGACTATATAAGCAACAAAGAAATACTGAAGCTGTATGTTTACAGTTAAGTCAGGAAGGAACTCAGTCTTGTTCTGTTTCTGGGGAATATAATAGGTAAAATAGATAAGGGAGCAGTTTAGTAACAGTGACTTTTTTAGAATGAATTATTTTATGGGATGAGGATATTATTCACTAAGCCAGCACATTGTCCTGATTTATATTGGTCTTGAGAAGATTGTAGTGAGCATTCTTCTCAAACCACTGCAGTCTATTTATTGTGGATAGACTCAAAATGCTGTTCAGAAGTTCCAGGATTTTAACCCAGTAATAGGGAAGCAATGGTGACATGGCATTCAAGCCAAGATGACATGTAGTTTGGAGGGGAACTTACAGCTGGTGTTCTCATGCATATACTTCCCTTGTCTTTCTAGGTGATAGATGCTATGGTGAATTATTGTAGAGCATCTTGCAGATGGTGCACATCACTGCTACTGAACATTGGTGGTGGAGGGAATGAACATTGAAAGTGTTAAGTAGAGTTCTAATCAAGAAAGTTCGTTTGCCCTGGGTAGTATGGAGCTCCTTGAACTGGAGTTGCAGTTAAACAGGTAATTGGAAGCAACATTCCCTCTAAGCGGCATGTCTATGCTGCGATATTCCAATCCCAGCATTGACTTCTGGTTCCAGAGGTCACTGCCATGACAGGCTTTGGAGGCCCATTATGAAAATTAAAGGGAACACTGGTGGAAGGTATTTCATCATATTCCTGACTTGAGGCTTATAGATAATGGACTGAATTTGGGAGCCAAGAGGTATGTTGATAGAATCTTAACAGTGCAGAAAGAGGCTAAGCAGCCTGTTGAGTTTGCACCAAGTCTCTGAAAGGCATCCCACCCAGACCCACCTGATATTTACCTTGGATAAACCACCCAGCCTGCTTAGTCCTCGACACAACAGGGTAATTTAACATGGCCAATCCATCTAATCTGCACATCTATGGACTATGGGAAGAAACCAGAGCACCCAGAGGAAACCCACACAGAAAAGTGGTGAATGTACAAACACCACACAGACAATCACCCAAGGGTGGAATTGAACTCAGGTCCTTGGTGCTGTGAGGCAACAGTGCTAATCACTGAGCTACTGTGCTACTCCCATGTCACTCTACATCTTATTCCTCGCCTTTGACCTTGCCTTTGTTTGCAGCTACATCTATATTGCTGGTCCTATTAAGTTTCTGGTCCATTGTTTCCTCCGGAAAGTTGATAATGGGAGATTCAGCAACAATAATTCCAATTCAAGAAAACATCTTTGCCACAAACAGAATGCTGGCATCAAGACTAAAAGACATTTGGCCAATCACTGAGTATTGAGGGTATGAATTTCAGTACTGAAGCCTGGCAGGTCCTGGGCGGCACGGTGGCACAGTGGTTAGCACTGCTGCCTCGCAGCGCCAGAGATCCGGGTTCAATTCCCGCCTCAGGCGACTGACTGTGTGGAGTTTGCACGTTCTCCCCGTGTCTGCGTGGGTTTCCTCCGGGTGCTCCGGTTTCCTCCCACAGTCCAAAGATGTGCAGGTCAGGTGAATTGGCCATGCTAAATTGCCCGTAGTGTTGGGTAAGGGGTAAATGTAGGGGTATGGGTGGGTTACGCTTCGGCGGGTCGGTGTGGACTTGTTGGGCCGAAGGGTCTGTTTCCACACTGTAAAGTAATCTAATCTAAAAAAAGGTCATAGCAAATAGCTTGCCTTTTTGGCTGTTCACTACAAACAAGGTACTGACAGTACACAACCAGACTATGTCTGCAAAACTTGCCATGCAATGTATAACATTAAATGTGATCCTTCAATCAGGCGATATTTGCTGGATCATGCTACATGAGTAAGAAATTACACTAACTATTTTGAATTGTCAGCCAGGTTTGCAGTATGACTACCTTGTGTCACCTGGAAGCTATACATATTAATACAAAGGTCTCTTTGCAGACAGAAAAAACATGTATGTTGCTTATGTATGTTTCAACTCAATAAAAAAGGTAAAGCCATTCGCTAGCTCATTTCTCAGGGCATGCTCTGACCAATCAGGTTTAAGCTTGCTGGTTTAAAATTTAAACAAAGGTTGGTTGTTGACTGACAACGAGCATTAACAGATGCATACTCCATGGCAACAATATTATTAATAATTGCCTACTTGCCAACCTATCACCTCTCATGCAGTATAAAAGTAGGTTTTCACCTCAAATTGGTACTCTTGTAAATTTTCCTGATGAAAGAAAGGCAAAAATGGACAGATAATCTGAGAAAATGTGCCTTTTTCCAGCAATATTCAGTTTCTGTGTTATGAAATGACTATTGGTAGTTTCATTGAACATAAAAAAGTAATGGTAGGATTATCTCTGGTTCGAGATAGAAGTGACTAAAAATACTTGCTTGGAAAAGGGCCAGTTTATGCGGGTTGAGAATGGAGTTGTCCCCCTAATTTGGCATCAATAAATTTTTAACAGAATCAAGCAAGGATTGATTGCTTTTAAAGAGAAGGTTCAGGTATAAATACATTTCCAAGAGGGAGAAAGATGCAGCAATCAAAGCCAGAGCTCCAAAAGAGACAGAAACTAAAATGAAGTGGTCAAAGTGAGCATAGACATGTCACGTTGATAATACAAGTGAGAACCAGGAAGAACATAAATGCCAAAAGGAAACTAAATAGAAAACAAGAAAGGCAAAGACTGGGCAGAAACTCACAGCTAACATAAAGTACAAAACTAAAATTATTTACAGGCCTTTTTTAAAAAAATTCAATCATGGGATGTGAGCTTTGTGGCTGGGCCAGCAACTATTGCCTATCTCTAGTTGCCCTTGAGAAGTTGGTGTGCCTTTTTGAACTGCCACAGTCCATTGGTGTAGGGACATCAACAATGTTGTCAGAAGAGAGTTCCAGGATTTTGCTACAGTAATACTGAAAGAATGACAATACATTTCCACATCAGGATGGTAACTGGAAGTGGTAGTATTCCTATGTATCTACTGCCCTGGTCTTTTGAGATGCTAATTGTCATTGTTTTCAATGGTGGTGCCTCGAGAGCCTTGGTGAATATCTGAAATTCACCTTGTACATAATGCAGCTACTGAGTGTTGGTTGTGGAGGGAGTGGATGTCTGTGGATCTGGTGCCAATCAAGCTTGATGGTATCAAACTTCTTGAGTGTTGTTGGAGCTTCAAAAGGTAAATGGGGAGTGTTTCATCAAACACATCAGCCCGCAATCGAGTCTCCTCCATTTCCCTTAAACCCACCCCCTCAACCCTGACAAAGACAGAACCCCCTGGTCCTCACGTTCCACCCCACCAATCTCCAAATTCAGCACATCACCCTCCGTCACTTTCACCATCTTCTGTCAGACCCCATCACCAAATATATATTTCCCTCCCCACCCTTGTCTGCATTCTATAGGGACTGTTCCCCCGCGACTCTGTCATTAGGTCCACACTCTCCATGCCTGGCATCTTCCCTTGCTACCCTCAGAGGTGCAAAGCCTGCGCTCACACCTCCTCCCCTCACCTCCATCCAAGGCCACTAAAGGATCATTTCAAACCCAGCAGAGATTTATTTGTACATCCTCCAGCCTCATCAGTTGGATCTGGTGCTCTCAATGTGATCTCCTGTATATTGGCAAGATCAAGTGCAAACTCACAGAACAGTTCAGGGAACATCTCTTGTCCATATGCACTAACCAACCCAACCTTCCCGTGGCCATCCACTTCAACACCCCCTCCCACTCTCTCTAAGGCCATATCCATTCTGGGCCTCCTCCACTGCCTTCACAAGACCACCTGCAAACTGGAGGAGGAACACATCATCTTCCACCTCAGGGCCCTACAACCGCATGGCATGAACATTGAATTCACCAGCTTTCAAATCTCTCCTCCCACAACCCATCCCAGATCCAACCCTCTGACTCAGATTGACCCTCTTAACCAGACCTACCTGTCCACTTTCCTTCCCACCTATCCACTCCACATTCCTCACTGACCTACCGCTATCACCTCCTACCTTCACCCACCTAGCGCCTACCTTTCCCCTTGGCCCACTCCTCCTCCTCCCCATTTATCACTCAACCGCCTCCCCCTCCCCCAGTCCTGAAGAAGGGACCTGCCTGAAATGTTGACTCTCTTGTTCCTCAAATGCTGCCTGACATGCTGTGCCTTTTCTAGGACCATGCTTCCTCAACATATAAGTTGTGCTTTATAGATGGTCAATGGATTTTGAGTCAAGTGAGCTATTCACTGCAGGCTTCCTCGCCTCAGACCTGCTTTTGGTAATCACAGGGTTTACTTGCCTAATCCAGTGCAGTTTCTGCTCAATGGTAACTCTCCCCCCACCCCCCAAGATATTGATAGCTGAAATAATAGTAAATGGAGAAATGGGAAGAATTCAGGATTCAAAAAGGATTTGCACATGGAATCATGTGATTAGACCATAAACATAGGCATGATTTGGAGGTTCCAGTGTTGGACTGGGGTGGAAAAAGTTAAAAATTGCATAACACCAGGTTATAGTCCAACAGGTTTATTTGAAAGCACAAGCTTTCGGAGAACAGTTTCAAAAGTAGTGTTCCAAAAGCTTGTACTTTCAGTTAAACCTATTGGACTATAACCTGGTGTTGTGTGATTCTTAACTTTGTCCATAAGCATAGGATCAGAAGAAGACCATTCAGATCATTCAGTCTGTTCTGTTATCCTCAATTCAACTTCCTGCCTTTACCCCATAGCCCTGGATTCCCTTATTTATTAAGATTGATCTCAGCTTTAAATATACTGAATGACTCAGCCTGACAGTCCTCTGCAGTAAAGAATTCCATTGATTCACAACCATCAGAACAAAACAATGTCCTCCTCATCTCTGTCCTAATTGTGCAATCCATTATTCTGAGATTATGCCCTCTGGTGCCAGACTCTCCAACAAAAAAAAACATCCATATCTAACCAGTCAAGTCCTCTCAGAGTCTTCAGTGTGGTTGCCTCTCATTCTTCTAATCACCAATGAGTACAGGCCCAACCTACTCAACCTTTCCTCATTGGACAGTCTTTTCCTATCTGGTATCAGACTAGTGAACCCATTTCTGGATTGCCTCCAATGCCAATGTCAATGTCAGTCTTTCCTTAGATAAATGTCCCAAAACTGTTTACAGTATTCCAGCTTTGGCCTGACTGATGGTTTGTATAGTTTCTAACAAAACCTCCCTACCTGTATATATTCCATTTCCCTTGAAATAAAGGCCAAATTTCCAATTGCCTATTAACCACACTGAACTTGGGTGCTAGCTATTTGTGATTCATGGATAAGGACACATATATCACACTATTCTGTACCTTTATGCAATTTTTCTCCATTTAAGTAATACTCACCTCCTCTGACAAAGTGTGTATACTTACATATCCCCACATTGTATTTCATCTGTAATATTACTGGCCATTCACCTCACCAGTCCTTTTTTTAAAATTAATTTGCAGTGTGTGGCCATTGCTGGCTAGGCCAGAATTCATTGCTTAACCCTAATTGACCAGATGGCAGTTGAGAGTCAGCCACATTGTTGTAGGTCTAGAGTCTGGAGTCACAGGTAGGCCAGGCCAGGTAAGGATAACAGTTTCATGACAAAGGATGCCACTGAACCGGATTGAATTTTCCTGACAATCATCATTTGACTTTTAATTCCAGACATTTATTGAATTCATATCCCACCATCAATGATAGTGACAATTAAACCTACTTCCCGGAACATTATCTGTGTCTCTGGATTAATATTTAGTAATAACACCACCAAGCTATCATCCACCCGACTACAGACTGTTTGCCTCATCCTCAACACTTGCTCTCCCACATATTTTTGTTTCATGTTTGGTCATAGCACTTTCACTTTTCTCATCTGAGTCAGTAGTATGAAGTGTAAATAATTGCAGCTCCATCACTGGTCTCTATGGTACGGCATGAGTTGTAGGTTGTCATCTCCCCTTCCCAACCGTCCTCTGCTAATATTGAGATATTAAGTGAAGAATTCACATCTGTCTTGATCAAGGAAGAAGATGATGTACAATTCCTAGTGAAAGGTGAGGGTATTGAAACAATGGTTGGGCTAAAAAATGATATCAATTCGCCATTACTGTATTGTAGTCTTTAAAGTCTATCAAAACTTTGATCATAATTTTTGAATCTCCTTGGGTATGGAGTAGTGCCTGAGGATTAGTGAATTGCAATTATTTCCTCTCATGGGGTGAATCAGTTTCTACAGAAGGTGTCTCCCTTAGTGACGATTTGGAGGTGCCGGTGTTGGACTGGGGTGTACAAAGTTAAGAATCACACAACACCAGGTTATCAGAATCACAAAGTGTAACAGTGCAGAATGAGGTCTATCGTGCCTGCACTAGCTCTCCATTCATTTTGAATTAGTGTGAATCTCCTGAACTCCATCTGCCTTCTATCTCCATCAACTTGTCAATGTCCTTTTGAAGTTATATTGTCCCCTTCTACACTGTTCTCTCCCAGGTATAGTGAATTATATACAGGTATTTATATTTTAATAAATGTAACAGGAAAGGCACTGGAAAATCCTACTGCAAATATTCCTGCATCTCACAAAAAAACCCAATACTAATTACTCATTGTTTCTTCACCCTATCAGTTATCTATATTTCTGTTGTCCTTTTACGCTATGCCCTATAACTTTCTTCAGAAGCCTGTTGTGTGGCATTGTATCAAACACCCTCTGAAAGTCCATGTACACTACATCAACAGCATTGCCCTCATATACCTTTTCCGTTCCCTTCTCAAAAAAACTCCAACACATTAGTTTGACATGATCTTTCCTCAACAAATCCATGTTGCCTCTTCTGAATCAACCTTCATTTTTTTTCCATATAACTATTAGTCCTGTCCTGAATAATTGTTCCTATAAGACTCCCTATCTGTGTGGTTAAATTGACTGGTCAATAATTATTGACCAATCTTTACATTTTTTGAGAAAGGGCATAATGTTTAGAATTTTCCAGTCCTCTGACATCACCCCTGAATCCAGGCAAAATTGAAAGATTATAGCCAGTGCCTCTGCAATTTCCACTCTCATTCACTTCAATATGCTTTGATACATCTCATCCAGTTCCAGTGATTTATCAACTTTAAGTCCCGACATCTTATCAAATAACTCCTCTTTGTCAATTTAAACTCTTCTAGCAACTGGGTTTCCTACCCTGTCACCATGGCCTGGACAGATCTTCCTCTTAGGTATAGATTATGCAAAGAATTCATTTAAAAGCTTAACCATGCCTCTTGCCTCAATGTGAAAACCCTTCAATTGCCCCTTATCAGCCCTACTCCTCCTTTAACCATTCTTTTACTATTGATGAGCTGACAAAAGACATTGGGGTTTCTCCTTACATTAGCTGCCAGTCATTTTCCATAATCCATTTTGCTTTCTTATTTGTTTTTCACTTCCCCTCTCACCTTGTGTATTCAACTTAGTTCTCAACTCTATTTACTACTGATCTTTATCATAAACACTCTTTTTCTTTTATCTCCTTGTCATCCAGGGAGTGTTGTGGAGAAAATGTAGAGAATCACCAGGAGGTACTGAGAGTTCTTCAAGAAGTAGGTCTTTTATTTGCAAACAAAAAACCATGACATTGAGAAA
The DNA here is from genome assembly GCF_004010195.1 of Chiloscyllium plagiosum. NCBI lineage: Eukaryota > Metazoa > Chordata > Chondrichthyes > Orectolobiformes > Hemiscylliidae > Chiloscyllium > Chiloscyllium plagiosum. The sequence goes on along the minus strand of NC_057710.1, from coordinate 42,809,951 downwards.
GCAGATTCTCAAATGCCCACAAACCTCAAGGTCCGTGGATTTTTATATCTATTTTATATCATGTTTCTATTAGCATGTTAGCACGGATGAAATGATATCAGTCCGAGCCCAGAGTGCGGTTCAACAATCGGTAACGTTTATTGCTACAGTAACGCCGGCGGAGACCAACCGAGGTCCGAATCTCAGCTGCTCCCGCGCGCAGCTACATATTATATACTTTTAGTTGTCAGGATGTGTGGAATTTGAGGATGAATGGGATGATAGTTCCCCATCATCACTGGAGTAGGTGCAAATAGAATGTTTCCTGCCATCCCAGGAGAGTTGCAGGGCACACACAATAGGGTGCTAATTAGTTTATGTAAAACGGGTCTGGGTATTATCTGCTTGTCTCTCTCTGTGAGGGCAGGGGCTAGCACCCCCCTTTGTTCCCTTGGGGTGTTGGTGTGTATTGGTCTGATATCAGTCTCTTGATGTGATTAGGAGATGGGTTTCCATATTAATTAATTGCGGAGTTTTGGTCCATGAGTCATGGGTAGTGTTGGTCTAGTGTGGATTTTATCTGTCCTCTGTCTCCTATCTCCCGGTCATGTAGGCGGACCGGCAGCTGCTGAGTTCTATGGGTTTAAAGCTGCGACTGCTGTTTAAAACACAAAATGAATTCTTATAGTTTCCTGATATAGGCATATTCCTGTGGCAAAAGCAGGGCGGCTCTGATGCCCGCTTGCAGACCCCCTTTCGGCAAGGGGTTGGACACGTCCACACCCCCGATGCCGATATCTTGAAAGTCGGCTCCTCGCCCGTTACATTCCGCTGGCCGTCATGCTGCAGTCATGGAGCCTTTGGATAGTCCCGGGAGATGGTTACATTAACTTGAGGCCTGTGAGCTCACGGTGCCTGATCGCCCGCCAGGAGTTGATGGCGTGGAGCATGGTCTTCTGTTTTTTGTGCTGGCGGCATGAATGACACGCCAGCAGGAGCCAGGTCAGAGCCAGCAGTAACTGTATGCCTACAATGGTGTGTGAGATGATTCGGATCCAGGGATGGATGTTTACGTTCAGGCCCCAATCCCACACCCTCTGTGCCCACCCCTGGGACTGCAGAGCTGTCTCTGTGTCCTCCTCTAGGTCCTTTACATGCGACTGCAACTGGTGATACAATTTCACTGAGTGTCCTACCGGGTCCTAGGCTCCCGTAGGACCTCAGCCAAATGTGGGATGGGGGCTTGTTCAGGCTCCTGATATTCCCTGAGGATGTCCCTGAATTTGTCGGTAGTTTGTATGGACTCGGGGTTCCGTCGTCGGACCTCTGAGATGTGAGCTTGCCCAACCGTGACTGGGCGCCTGGGGGTGAAGCAGAACTCGTGCTGGGGAATCGGGCACTGCAGTCCATTATACCAAAATGAGGTTTCAAGAGTGGAGACACAATATCGTCCCCCCCCCACACCATACCCCACCCTAGTGAAGTGGGGGCCCGTGGGTTCGATTTCAAGGGTGCAGCCCTGTGTCCGGTTGAACCCGCAGTCCGCTGTTTCACTCCTTCGTAAGGGGTGAGGGCAGATGGTAATTGTCCCCCACTGCTTGCAGCCTGTAAGCGGTACCCCATACACAGCGCCGTTTCGAGATATGGCTGTGTGTTGAGCTAATCGATATTTGAGGGAAGCGTTTTCCCGTATGACTCCTATGTTCTCAATGTGAAACAGGGGAAATAGCCCCGACTCTGGGGTGACCACGGGGATCAGGAGGACAATCCCGACTCCTGTCGCCTCACTGACCTCAAAGTCTGGCATCACTGGGTATACTCTGGTCATACCCTTCAGAGTCCGGTTGTCGAGCGGCCCGGAGCGTCCCGCGAGTGAGGCCAGTTTGGCACTGTTGATCCAGTCGGGCACCTCCCCCCTTTGGACCTGGTCAAGATTATGCCGGATCTGGGCTACCATCCACAGGCCATACACATGGCCTGGTCTATAAGGCGGTTAATGGTCTGGGCGTGTGTCTTCAGGACTGCAATGCCGTCGAGCTGGGTGTATGCTCCCTCTTCCCCCAGGCGTGCCTGGTCTGCCTGATTTGTGAGAGACCTCTGTAGCAGGTCCCTCATTACCCCGTTTAGTTGCTCGAACTTTTTGTTAAGGCCCTGGATGTCTAGGGAGTTTACTACGGATGTCCCCGTGTTGAGTCCTGTGAGAGCATCGTTGACTATTTCCCGTCTGTGTCGTTGTGTGTGCGTGTTATGTATATCATTTCGGTAGTGGGTTGCCCCCATGGCGTCTATGGCCCTCTCTATAACCTCCTTCCCCATCATGGCGTTTAGGGTGCGTACCTGTGCTGTGCAATAGTCTGGTACCCGGATGCCCAATATATTGACCAGCACAGGCACAACCTCATGTCAGACGTTGCCATAAAGGGCCTCTCCCTCATCCCACAATACCAGTCCCCCCACGGGCCCCGGACCCAGAGAGGGGCATAGCAATATCTCGGGAGTCGTGGTCGGGGGCGGTGTGGTCGGAGCGGGTGGAAAGCACAAATACAAAGAGACTACTGTGGCATTAGTAGGCTCGTAATGTCCGCAAACAGACAGATCCCGTACAGTAAAGGCACCAAAGGCCAGGGAATTGGAGAGGTCCTCTGGCATGGCACACATTGTCCTGAACATGCAACCCCCAAGTCCATCGCCTCAGCACGCCGGAGGCAGGTCGGCCACAGGTTGCGCTCCGACGTGCAGAATAAACAGAATGTCTGTACGCCCGGGAGAACTTCCAGCCAGGCGTTGTAGAACGCGTCGATCACATCGGGCTTGTCCCTTGCAGGAATACAGATGGCGTCGGACGTGTTGAAGGCAACACCGTGGCGGTAGAAGTTGTCATATATTTCGGGGAAGAAAGGCACTAGTCGTAGGGCGAAGAGGAGAGCAGGGAGGAGAGCGGTGCACCGGTGAAGCATGATCTGTGGGAAGAGAGGGAGAGAGGCACCCTTACCAAGGGTGTAGGGTTAGTGTGTGTAGGAGCAGGTCTCCCTGGAAC
>NC_057710.1:42793340-42806405 GCF_004010195.1 Chiloscyllium plagiosum | reverse complement strand
GCTCTGGGGATGGAACGGGACGTGGAAGCGCTGTCTGTTGCCTAGGAGGCGGCAGGCCAGTTTCATTGCGCGTCCGGTGAAGTGCGTGCCCTGGCTTTTTATAAAGTGAAAGGTTAGGGTTTCTTGTACTCTTTGTGTGAAGAAATTCTTCCTGACATTATCCTTTTGTTGTCTGGCTTTAATTTTACACAGTCTTGCTCTTGATTCTCCTGCCAGAGGAAATCGTTTCTCTCTGTCTGCCCTTTCAACTCTTTTAGTTATCTTAAACAATCCAATTAAATCATCACCTTCATTGTATGGAGTATTTGGGTCTAATCAATGTGGAATTCATGCTCAAATTCTAATTGTTCTGTCATATTTTTGCTAATAGTCTTCCTTCCCAGCAGTTTCCTGGACATTATCTCCCCAGCTCAAGTTAAGCAAATCTTGCAGCCTCATTTTAAATCCTTAAAAATTTGGTCTTTCCAATTTGAGCATGAGGTTCCATCTGCATTCCCGCAAGGTAAACATAGAAATTTGTTCTTGTTAACTTTGCTATTTGGCTTCCTCTTCGATTCTGGCAGATTAACTTGTGAACTTCTGGGATGTCTTCTTGTATCCAGCCAGATAGAAATGTTCATTAGCTAACCTTTAGTTTCCAACTATTGGACTCAAGTAACTAATTTAGAGCAACAAAAATATTTATAGTCTGGCATTCTCAATACCTGAGACTTGGAGACTAACAGTCTATTCATTTTTAACACAATCTACCATTGTCTACAAGTGTGAATACCTTCCCACGAAAACAACTCAGGGACACCTTTAATCTTAACAATCCAGTTTGCTGTCGGTGAAATTCAAATCTGCCTTTATGTTCCCTAATTTACTGACAGCCCCAAAATGTAACCATCCTGTAAAAATAATTGTTTGGTAGTACTGAACTTAAAACATGTCTAAAAAGAGACATGAGGTTGAAGCTTTTTGGCTTGCACTCATCAGGATTGAAATGAAGCATAGCCTTAATAAGTTTCTTATTCTTGTCGGCTATAAAATGGGTAAGGGAACCCTCTGGCCCCCAATCTGGGTCTTCGGCTGCGCTCCCACCCATGGTAGGGGCGCAGCGGGTGTAACTTAACAGAAGCTACTTTAAAGTAAAGCTAGCAGGCGTGCTAAGGGATGTTGCTGGCACTGGCTTATTAATCTCCCAGTCGGGGAGCCCACTCCCTGTAAGTCAAACCCGAGTCAACCTGGGCAGGGGTGGGGGGGATAGTTACAGACGGGGTGCATGTCGATTCCCGAGCGCGCAACCCCAGGTTTCCATGAGTCTCTCTCTCACCGCTTGACGTTCAGCGGCCATGTGTACCCCACAAACACTGGGCGTGAACCAGGGGCCCGAGTGCAAGGATCCCCTAACTCCCACTGCAGAGGTCAACCAGGAAGGCTTGTTTGGTCGGTTTTTAAACAGGAGGGTCAATCTGTCGGGGTCTCGTACCTAAAGTCGTCGGTCCAAGGATAGTCCATCAGTCACAGTAGCACATTGACAATAAACGACAATAATAATAATCACGCACACTTTTACTAGTGTTCCGCGACCCCAATCGCCCACCCGCGAAGGATCACTCACACACACACACTTTTAAAGAGTACTCTACCGTTACACGACTGCCTGACTCACTCTGTTCACAGGTTCAGATAACGGCCGGCAGTGAAGTCCCTTACGGGGCACTGGGAGACTTTTACACGAGAAGTAAAAGAGTAAAGATACTCACCCAGTGCCGTCGCGAAGTAAAAGAGTAAAGATACTCACCCAGTGCCGTCGCAGGGATCCTAATGTCACGGTTAGATATTTATTATCACCTCTGCTACAGTGATCTTCCATTCCAGGCTAACCTGTCATGATAGATATTTAGCTATTTCATCTATTACAATAGTCTCCTGTGTCAAGCTGACTCTACTAACTATTAATTAGATATTTTAATGTCATGTCCCAAATATTTATGGTCCCAATCCTGTCATAATGACACTTAACAGGAAAACTAGCTCTACTAAGTGTTATCTTATCTCACCATAGTGACCTTTCAGCCTTAACCTTACTCTGCTAATTGGTGTAAGAGCATTTCACTATTCTTATCCCATCCTGCCTTCCACAGACCACAGATTACCAGTGGTCTTCATGCTCTTTATTTTCCATAGGAGCTCTCGATTTGTTTGTTCTGATGAAGAGTCACCTGACTCAAAACATTGACTCTGCTTTCTTTGTACAGATGTGGCCAGACCTGCTGGGTTTCTCCAGCAATTTCTGTTTTGGTTTCAGATCTCCAGCATCCATAGCATTCTGTTTTATTTCTGGATTTGTTTGTCCTGCCTTTCACTTTTTATGGAATATACCTTGACTGTACAGAAACTATCTCCTCTTTTGCAATAACCTTTTGTTCAGCCACTATTTCACCTGCCCACCTTTGGTTTCAATCTATCACCCCAGCTCTGTTCTTACTCCACTGAAGCTGGCTCTCTATTAGTTGATCATTCCTATTATGGATTGACGCATGTAATTTTCCACCATCATCCTAACCCTTATGTACTTTATCAATGTCCCCTAAGTGTTCCCTTGCCACTTGATCGATTTGGTCCATCTCATTCCCAAGAACATAACTTCCTTGGGATGAAACAGATATGGAGAGGAATTTTTGGTAAAGTTTATTAAGCGTTGGAGTTCTTTACACCAGACAGCAGTAGCAATTAGGCATTGAACATATTCAATGTTGCATGACTGACTTTATCAACAAGGGAGTAAGGGCTTTGGGGCAGGAGATATGATTTTGAGTTAAGGCCATAACCTGATCAACCAGAACCTTCTTTCAACTAGGATCGTCTTTGATGAGGGAGCAGACAAAATGTATCAAATTGCCTATCCCTGTTCCATTGCCTTGTGTTTTTATGAACTTTGAAACTTGGGCAGTCTGTCGGGATGCTTAAATTCTGAGAAAGGGTCACGTGAACTGAAATGTTAACTGTGATTTCTCTCCACACATGCTGCCAGATGCGCTGAACATTTCCAGCAATCTCTATTTTTGTTTCTGATTAACATCATCTGTAGTTCTTTTGTTTTTTTTTAATTAAGATAATTCAGTTGCCAGTTTTGTGTCCTTGCATTTCTAAGCCTCTATCTTAATCTCCAATAGCTGGGGATGTCTGGAATGATGCTTGAATTCTTCACTGTCTGACCGACAATAGGCATGCCAACTACTGATTCAAATTACACTCTGGTCACATATTCAGGAAAATGACAGGCAGGAAAATAGCGTTGAGGCTGAGTTGAGATGAACCATGATCATACTGAATGGCGGAGCAGGCTTAAGGGGCTGAATTGTCTTACCCTGCTCATAGTTCTTATGTTCTTATTTAATAGAATTATCTCCTCAATATAATGTACTATTCTAGCTGCACTTTGCAACCATGACATGAAATGTATTAACATTATTATTGTCTCTATTTATTTGCAAGCAGATAAATAAAACATGATTAATTAAGTGCTCTTCACAGCAGCAATATCCATTTTCAAGTGTGCACTTATCAAATGTCAGTTTGTGTGCATTCAATTAACTACCGGTCCTTTTGTGTGAGAATGAATAATTCAGAATCAAACATTTAATTTGTGTTGGTGACTTAAGTAATACACAGTATTAACGATCAGGTTATTTCTTCCAGAAAGACATCAAATAAGCACCAACATTTTAGAAGAACATTGTACAACAAACAGATTATGTGCAATCTTTAATCATTCTACATAAAGAATCGACACTATAGATGCTTGAACTCTGATTGGAGAAACTGCAACATATATTTAAAATCCGACAGAATGTGATACAAAGACTGTGTGCAAGGCAGTACTTCACATTCATTAGTTTTTCTTTTCAAAATATTTGCTACTGTCAGGGTATATACACAAATCTCTCCCTGCTCTATTTTTCATCTTTCTATAAAGATGAAATGCAGCTTTCAAAGAGACATAAACAGGAGGTGGGAATCTGGCTGCTGAAATTGAATTCACCCTCCTGATTCATTGTTCTTTCAATTTCCCACTTACACGTTTTACTCTAACTTCAAATCTGATTGAGGTGTCTCAGGTTAGGCTTGTTGTGATGTCTTTGTTCCTGACATTTAGCTACTTTTGAATCACCTGATACAAGTCTCCAAAAGGTTAAAAAAAAAGTCTTGCACCACTTTAGAATTCAACTTTTTTGTCAGTCAGAATCAAGTATTTCAACTTATGCCGCCTGCTTCAGCTAAATTCACTCTTCAATAACTTTACTGTTAACCATTTGATGTTGCTTTTCCTTTTCTCCGAACAAAGTCAGAAAACATTAAAAAAACTGTCTACATTTTTTTAAGTAGATTCCCTACAGTATGGAAACAGGCCCACACCAACCCTCTGAAGAGTAATCCACCCAGACCCATTCCCCTACCTGATATTTACCCCTGACTAATGCACCTAACACCATGGACAATTTAGCATGGCAAATTTACATCTTTGGGCTGTGGGAGGAAACCAGAACACCCAGAGGAACCCCATACAGACAGTCACCCAGGGAAGCAATCGAACCCAGGTCCCTGGCACTGTGAGGTAGCAGTGCTAACCACTGAGCCACAGTGCTACCCCATTTCTTCTGTTATTTTAACTCACCCACACCTATGAATAACCAGGTACTTTTTAAGGCATTGATGAAGGTGGAGCCCAACACATCAGTAGAAAAGGTAAGGATGAAGCATTTGCAAGAAACTTCAGTCAAAAGTAAATGATCCTATTCAGTCTCCTTCTGAGATCCACAGCATCACCATGACAAATGTGGTATTATCTCTGGACTTCTATTCCCCAGCACAAGATAATGTGCTGGGGATCTGGGTTTGAATCCCAGATGCTATGTCAGAGGGTGGAATTTGAATTCAACAAAAGAATCTGGATTTAAGAGTCTAATAATGACTACAAATCAATTGTCAGGAAAAGCCCATCAGGTTTACTAATGTCCTTTAGGGAAGGAAACTGCCATCTTGCCCAGTCTGGCCTACATATGAATCCAGAACCACAGCAACATGGTTGCCCCTCAGCTGCCCTCTGGACAATTAGGGATGGGCAATAAATGCTGGTCTAGCCAGCCATGTCCCCATCATTTCCCAGCCATTGAATGAATCTAAAAATCTTAATAAAGACAAAGTACTGAGAATGCTGGAGAAAGTCAGCAAGTCTCGTATCATCAATAGAGACAGCAACAGATTTCGAGTTTTCAGTCTAATATGGCTTTCTTCAGCACTAAAAGGTATTAGAGAATGTTTTTTTAAAGTACTTTTCACTGATGTTCAGGGCAAAAAATAAATGGGTGTTAATGGCAGCGAAAAACAAAAAGAGATGTAAAATTGATGTAGATTAAGGTGTGAAAGGGAAGGAATGGTTCATGTCTACTCAGAGAAATTAAACAAAACACAAACAAGACACTATGATGGGCATCTTGGGGGGAGATTGTAACAAAAAAGTTTTGATCAGACATAATGTGATCAATCTCTGGTTAGTGAATTCAAATTGAGACTTTGAAGCTGTAAAGTGCTGAATAGGGAAGTGAGGTATTGTTACTCGAGCTTATATTGCACTTTATTAGAACATTACTCGAGACCCAGGATAGAAAAGTTAGCATAGGAGCAAGATAGTTTCATGAAATGGCAGGGAAATGGGAGGTCTGGGTCATTCCTACACACGGAGCAGAGGTGTTCCTCAAACTGGTTTCGTCGTGATGATGCTCTGCCATTTCTGCCACCTCCAGAGGGATGCCACTATCAAACACATTGCCAGCATTCCACAATTTTTCCCATTTCCTCCATGAAACTCTGGTCTACTCCTCCATTACTCCTAATGATTCCTCCCTTACCCTGGCCCTTTCCCATACAATCACAGAAGTGTAACACCATGCACCTCCTCCCTTTTCACTGTAAGGCTGTAAACACACCTTCCAGGTGAAGCAGAATTTTACTTCTTTTGATTTTGTTCACTCTCATAATGCAGCCTCGTTTACATTGGCAAGACCAACCACAGACTAGGTGATTACTGTGTAAAACACCTCAATTCTATCTAACGACCCTGACTTGCCATCTCAACAAACTATTTTTCTCTCATGTTAATGTTTCTGTCCCTTTCACTCTATTTCTGTTAAAAGTACAAAAAAAGAACTTTCCTAACCTTTCAGTTCTGAAAAAAAGTCATACCTTACTCATAACATTAAGTCTTTCTGTAGTGATTGTAATGAGGTCAGCCAGGTGTACTGCATAGAATATGAGTTCCTTGATTGGGGCTGTTAATCGGGTCCAGTCAGAGAGCCCTGGTTGATAGATAAGATCAGGAGTGTCAAACTTCTAATCTCTCTGAGGCCCTAAGGGAACCAGACCAGGGTCAAGTACTTGCATGTATAAATAAAGGGTGATGCGATACTGGCCTTTGTGGAGTCATTTCACTTTCTTTCTCCACAGATGCTGTCCGACCTGTTGAGTTTCTTCAGCATTCTCTGTGTTTGTCACTCTTCTGGTCAAAATGACCACTGAGGTAGGACTCTCCAACCTTCAGCTCCTTTTGTTTATTTCCCATTTTCTTCTTTTTTTGTTTCCCTCCTTCCTCTCCTCTTTGATGTTTCCCCCTGAGCTGGAGACCTAGAGCAGAGCAGTGGTTGGCAAGCTGGTGGCCCGAGGGGAGCAGTGTCGGCCAGTGGGCCTGGAGGCCCGAGGGGAGCAGGGACAGCCAGTGAGCCTGGAGGCCCGAAGGGAGCAGGAACAGCCAGTGGGCTGGAGGCCCGAGGGGAGCAGTGACGGCCATTGGGCTGGAGGTCTGAGGGGAGCAGGGACAGCCAGTGGGCTGGAGGCCCAAAGGGAGCAGGGACAGCCAGTGGGCTGGAGACCCGAGGGGAGCAGTGATGGCCATTGGGCTGGAGGTCTGAGGGAAGCAGTGATGGCCAGTGGGCTGGAGATCTGAGGGGAGCAGTGACGGCCATTGGGCTGGAGGTCTGAGGGGAGCAGTGACGGCCAGTGGGCTGGAGATCTGAGGGGAGCAGTAACGGCCAGTGGGCTGGAGGTCTGAGGGGAGCAGTGATGGCCGTTGGGCTGGAGGCCTGATCAAAGCAGGGATAGCCAGTGGGCTGGAGGCCCCAGAGAAGCAGGGACAGCCAGTGGGCTGGAGATCTGATTGAAGCAGGGATGGGCAGTGGGCTGGATGCCCGAGGGGAGAAGTGGCGGCCAGTGGGCTGGAGGCCTGATTGAAGCAGGGACTGCGAGTGGGCTGGAGGCCCGAGGGGAGCAGGCACGGCCAGTGGGCTGGAGGTCCCAGGGGAACAGGGACAGCTAGTGGGCTGGAGGCCTGATTGTGGGCTGGAGGCCTGAGGGATGCCGGGACAGCCAGTGGATGCAGGCCCGAAGGGAGCAGGGACAGCTTGTGGGCTGGAGGGTCAAGCGGAGGGTTGTTGGATCGGGGACCGGTGGGGGCAGTCAATGGCTTGCAAGCCCGGTCAGACCATGTGTGGAAGCCTCCTGTGCTGACCTACTGCAGGCATTTTAAAGAAAGACTATAGTGTTTATCTTCTTAATTTTATTTCTCATTTTCTCTAAGTTATACTATGAATACCTGTAAGTAATTTAACTTCTATGTTTTTTTCCTTCAGTTCTCTAATTTGTATCTACGTTCTGTACCTAGGAACTTTGTACCTAAGATGGCACCGTGTGGGTTGACATTGTAAACTTTTCACTGTACTCCTGTACTCCTGTACTTCTGTACTCGATACACATGACAGTAAAGGATATTCTACTTCTAATTCTATTATAAAATGACAGAATACAGCCAATTCAAATTGTTCCACGTGGTATTGAGAAACGGCTGAAGACAATGGATACCGAAAAGGCTATGACCTGATAACATTCTGGTAATAGTACAGATGCCTTATTTTCCATAATTAGCTCTAAGACCCAGGCCAGTCTGTTCCAGCACAGCTACAATGCCAGCATCTACCTGACAATGTGGAAAATTGCCCAGGTAACTCTTGAGCACAAAATCAGAACAAACCCAAATCAGCCAATTACTGCGTACTTTTTCTACTCTCAACCATCAGTAAAGTGACAGAATGTGTCATTGGTCATGTTTGCATGCTGCACATGTTCAACAGTAACTTTTCACAAGTGAAAGTTTTAAAGATCTTTTGGCTGATTCCAATCTGCTCAGCACTATGTCTTTTGATTGTTGCATGACATCATTATCTTTCAGACTGTATTGCGCACATCATTTTCTTGACTCAGACTTATTTTCCAAGATGCCAGAATCCTGTGGGTCTGTTCCAGTCAAATATAGGAGACAGAGGACTGAATCTTCCTTTCATTCTGGCTAAGCCCAAATTATAACGGTTTCTTGGAGGGTTTCCTGCTGTAACACCAACAAGTTTTCCTGCCTCATCTTACCAAATTCACCTCATTTATTAAAAACTGAGTGTTCTGAGGAAAGGTCAACATGCCCAAAACGTTAACTCTGCTTTCTCTTCACATATGCTGCCAGACCTGCTGAGATTTTCCAGCAACTTCTGTTTTTGTCTTCTCATTTATTACATCCTATCTCAATGACATTTCTCACATTTGATTTCCATCCCAGATTACCATTGACTGTTCCCATAACACTTTGTCACTCAGCAGATAACCCTGAATTCACCAACACATCTTGCACCCACATCATCTTTAAGTGCCTCTTGTACCCCCAGAGAAGCACTGCTAGTCTGGAGCTATCCTGCACACTTGGTGGCATTTGCCCCGGACATTACAGACAAAGAGAAATCATTTGCTCATTCCTGAAGAAGGGCCTGTGCCCGAAACGTCGAATCTCCTGTTCCCAGGATGCTGCCTGACCTGCTGTGCTGTTCCAGCAATAAAGTTTCAACTTTGATCTCCAGCATCTGCAGACCTCACTTTCTCCTCAAAGAGAAATCAGTGCCCTATTTGTGGGCATTGTACCAGAGATCCTGCTCGATAGAGTCGTGCACAGAAGAAGGAACTCTTCGTCCCCCCAAGGATCAGCATTGGTCCACAAAACCAGACCATGCTAGCTTGATCTGAGCTTGCCACCTATGTCAGTGAAGTCTCATCCATGTGACAAATGCCCAGTTCTGTAGAAAGAATGTCAATGACCTTCTCTATTCCACCAGTGTAAGGGACACCATCCTCTCTCCAATACCTTCACTAACTCCACCTTTGCTATTATTCCCATCTCCCACCAAGGCTCCTCTCTCCCTATTGACTGCAACATCTTCCTCATTCACTCTCACCCACCCCAGTCCTGATACGAATAAGCCTGCGTCCACTCTGCACTGCCTACTCTCTTGTTTGAAACACCACTCCACTTGCACCTGCAACAATAGCTGTAATACCCACTTCAGTCCTTCACAATACTGTCTTTATTTCATCCCAAGAGAGAAACAGCTCACTACAGGGCAGAAAGAGTCAAGATGAGTGATGTACTGCTCTCATTTTGCTCCTCCTTCTTCATGAGGAGAGGATCCTGGCATTTATCTCGCAAACTTGATTGACTTTTTTGAAGAATTACCAAAGAGGATTGATGAGGGCAGAGTGGTGGGTGTGATCTATCTGGACTTCAGCAAGACATTCAATAAGTTTCCTTATGGTAGACTGGTGAGCAAGGTTAGTTTACATAGAATACAGGGGAACTAGTTATTCTGTGATGGATATAGAACTGGCTCAAAGGTAGAAGACAGAGGCCAATGGTGGAGGATTGCCTTTCAGAGTGGAGGCCTGTGACCAGTGAAGTGCTACAAGGATTAGTGCTGGGTCCACTGCTTTTTTCTCATTTATATAAATGGTTAGGATGTGAATATAGGAGGCATGGTTAATAAGTTTGCAGATGAAACCAAAATTGGAGGTGTAGTGGACAGTAAAGAAAGTTACCTTAGAATATAATCAGAGGGTTCAATGGACCGAGGCATGGCAGATGGAGCTTAATTTAGATAAATATTTAGAAAAGAAGACCAGAGCAGGACTTATACACATAATGGTGAGGTTCTGGGGAGTGTTACTGAACAAAGAGTGCAGGATCATAGTTCTTTGAAAGTAGATTCGCAGGTAATAAGGTGAAGAGGAAGGCGTTTGGTATGTTTGCCTTCACTGGTCAGTGCATTGACTATAGGGGTTGGGTGGTCATGTTGCGGCTGTGCAGGATATTGGTTAGGTAAGTTTTAGAATGTTGTGTGAAATTCTGGTCTCCCTCCTATAGGAAAAATATAGTGAAACTTGAAAGGGTTCAGAAATGATTTACAAGGAGATTGCCAGTGTTGGAGGGTTTGAGCTATATGGAGAGGCTAAATAGACTGGAGTTACTTTCACTGGAGTGTTGGAGGCTGAGGGGTGACCTTATTGAGGTTTATAAGATCACGAGGAGCATGGATAGGATAAATAGGCAAGGTTTTTTCCCCTCGAGGGTGGGGGAGTCCAAAACTAGAGGTCATAGGTTTAGGGTGAGAGGGGAAAGGTATAAAAGAGACCTAAGAAGCAACCTTTTCTTTCACACAGAGGATGGTACATGTATGAAATGAGCTGCCAGAGGAAGTGGTGCAGGCTGGTACGATTATAATATTTAAAAGGCATTTAGATGTGTACATGAATAGGAAGGTTTTAGAGGAATATGGGCCAAATGCTGGTGAATGGGACTAGACAGAGGATATCTGGTCAGCATGGACGAGTTGGACTGAAGGATCTATTTCTGTGCTGTATATATCTATGACTCTATGACTGTAAAAGCAGGGCTTGGACTATTATCAAGTACTACCCTGGACCGGCTGTGTCGGAAACCTCCGAACAAATGCTATCCCCTTGATTTGCCTGAGGCCTGCTGATTAATCTGACAAGATTCCTAGCTCTCAGTCTGCACTAACCAGCATGACAAGGTGGCAGTAACAATGGCCTGCTGTCACTGACTAAGGGGACAAAGCACAAAAAAGCAAAGCGAAGCAGTGCAAGGCAGAGATGCTGCACACATCAGTTCTACTCAGAGTGAGTGAGCACTATGAGGTTTAGCCTGATCCAGTCCATGGGCTGGGTGACATGTACCTGACCACACAGTGCCTTTGCTGCAGCACTACAGTGATAATCACTGGTGCAGCCCGAGGTGCAGCACTGTAGTGCAGAAGTGAGTGAGTCGAAAATATGCCATGAGCAGCCTGAGATGCAGGCACATGCCTGATGCTAATGTCCATGGATGTGAGCTGCATGGAGTCTTTCCTTAGCTGCTGGTGCCTGGGTTTCCAACATCAAAGTCATTTGGAGCAGTCATTGAGCTAACTCCACCACCTCGTTGAGTTATTCCAACATCATAATTGTTTGGAGATCTTGGTAAAATATGAGACTCAATATTAATGAGATGAGTTCAGCTATTAACAATAGGTTTAACAAGCATTCATCCCCTTCAACTGTCATGTCACCCACTGCCCAGCTAGAATCTCTCCACACCGCTTATCAAAAGTATAGTACATGTTGCTCCTGACATCAAAATTAGCATCACTGCACTTGTCGCCTGATTCATCCATGCATTTTACTATCACACACATCACTCAGACACCTGTCAGATTTCACCACAAAAGACTACACAAATAAGAGTTTATTTGTCAAAAGTAAATTTTATAAAATCACTGACCAAAGAGGCTTTAATGTAAAATAAAGATTCTTTCAAGTGGAGTGAAACTGAAAGAGTGACATGCTCACATTGTCACCGGATGTGAATCCAAAATCTCCCTTCACAGCAGCACTGTGGGTGTTCCCTCGCCATGTGAACTCTAACAGTTCAAGAAGGCAGCTCAACACCTTCTCAAAGGCAATTAGGAATGGGTGATAAATGTTTGGCTCGCCAGCACTACCCTCCTGAAATGAATGAAGAAAGCAAAATTCATGAGACTGGATTGTTCACCCACCCCTTGTCTCACCTTTTTAAAATTTACATACTTTCCTAATATTGTTAGAGTTTTGAATATTTGCATTGTACCATACCTGCACTGAATTCCACTTATTTACCTATGTTAAAAATTTCCCTTTGGTCCCCGTCTGAACAGTGACATTATTATCTTCAGCTACAAGTTTCTAAATCCTTTGTTGAAAATGAATGCTTTGTAAAATATATCAGTTCTATTCCTCATTCACACTGATATAAAGCTATTGACGTAAAATCAATTGACAACCTAACCCTTTTGCCCTTAGAAATCTGCATTTCATTATTCTCAAGGAGCCGTTTATGTGCGTGCATTGTCGGAACATTTTGTGTACACAAATGGCAAGTCCAGCTGTCATCATCGCATGGGAGAGTATTTCAAATGAAAAGAAATCCAACTGCACATTCTTTCCCTTTAACTTGGCTTCTATTGTTATCAAATAAACCATCAGATAATTGGAAAACACTTGAAGCTCCCTGAATGGATGAATGAACGTTTTTGTTCCACTGACACTCTTGAAAATCAAAAGGAAACAAGAGACCAGCAATAAGACATGTACAAGCATACAAATAGACAATAGACAATAGGCAATAGGTGCAGGAGTAGGCCATTCAGCCCTTCGAGCCTGCACCGCCATTCAATATAATCATGGCTGATCATTCCTAATCAGTATCCTCTTCCTGCCTTATCTCCATAACCCTTGATTCCACTATCTTTGAGAGCTCTATCCAACTCTTTCTTAGGGAGACTGGGCCTCCACTGCCCTCTGGGGCAGAGCATTCCACACAGCCACCACTCTCTGGGTGAAGAAGTTTCTCCTGAGCTCTGTCCTAAATGGTCTACCCCATATTTTTACGCCGTGTCCTTTGGTTCGGCACTCACCCATCAGCAGAAACATGTTTCCTGCTGCCAGAGTGTCCAATACTTTCATAGTCTTATATGTCTCAATCAGATCCCCTCTCAGTCTTCTAAACTCAAGGGTATACAAGCCCAGTCGCTTCAGTCTTTCAGTATAAGGTAATCCTGCCATTCCAGGAATTGACCTCATGAACCTACGCTGCACTCCCTCAATAGCCAGAATGTATTT
>NC_057710.1:42791996-42793198 GCF_004010195.1 Chiloscyllium plagiosum | reverse complement strand
CTCACCTAATTTGTCCAGGTCACCCTGTAATCTCCTAATATCCTCATCACTTTTCACCCTGCCACCCAGCTTTGTATCATCAGCAAATTTGCTAATGTCATTGCTGATACCATCTTCTATATCATCAACATATATTGTAAAAAGCTGCGATCCCAGCACGGATCCCTGCAGTACCCTACTGGTTACTGCCTGCCATTCCGAAATGGAGCCGTTTATCACTACCCTTTGTTTCCTATTAGCCAACCAATTTTCAATCCAGTCTAGTACTTTGCCCCCAATACCATGCACCCTAATTTTACTCACTCACCTCCTGTGTGGGACTTATCAAAAGGTTTCTGAAAGTCCAGGTACACTACGTCTACTGGATCTCCCTTGTCCATCTTCAGAGTTACATCCTCAAAAAATTCAAGAAGATTAGTCAAGCATGATTTCCCCTTCATAAATCATGCTTGTCTATGTACTCAGTTTTTCTCCCCTTGATTCTTATTGTTTATAATCATGACAATTTTCCAATGGAGTCAAAGTGGAAATGTAAGCTGGATGAAAGGAAAAGTTTGTATGATCCTAATTATTGTAGTTCCTGGCTGTTAACGAATGTTGGCTTTGGCTACAACTTTTGGATCTTGAATGAAGTCTTGAGGGAACTAACAATTTTCACTCTTAAATCTTCCACTCTTTTAGTTTTTTAAACCACAGGACACTGTTTTATTGCTGTGTAATTTTTATTCTGTGCATTTATGTATGTGTCTTCTGTATGCACTAAATGGCAAGGCAAGACAGCTGTATTATGAGCCTTGTCTCTGTTGTTGGGGGGGGAAATATGTGAAAAGACAAAGATACACAATGCAAGGCAGAGACACTGCACACATTAGTTAGGCTCAGGGTGAATGAGTGCTATGAGGGCTAATGAAGAGCCTGATGATGCATCCTGGTTCAGGAGAAAGTGAGGACTGCAGATGCTGGAGATCAGGGTCAAAAAGCGCAGCACTGGAAAAGCACAGCCGGTCAGGCAGTATCTAGGAGCAGGAGAGTCGATGTTTTGAACATAAGCTCTTCAGCAGGAATGTAGCCTGGTCCAGTCAATGGGCTGAAAAATGTGTTGCTGGAAAAGCGCAGCAGGTCAGGCAGCATCCAAGGAGCAGGAGAATCGACGTTTCGGGCATAAGCCCTTCTTCAGGAATGAGGAAGGTGTGCCAAGCAGG
>NC_057710.1:42779235-42790974 GCF_004010195.1 Chiloscyllium plagiosum | reverse complement strand
CAAGTTTTGCATTTCTTGCGGTTGCAGGGGAAGGTGCCGGGAGTGGAGGTTGGATTGGTGGGGGGTGTGGGCCTGATGAGGGAGTCGCGCAGGGAGTCGTCTTTCTGGAATGCTGATAGGGGAGGAGAGGGAAATATATCCTTGGTGGTGGGGTCTGTTTGGAGGTGGCGGAAATGATGATGGATGATACGATGTATGTCTATGGGCTGGGTAACATGTTTCTGAGCACACAGTGCCCATGTATTACAATGAGAACTGCTGCTGCATGTCAGGTTGCAGCATTGAAGTATCCTATAGATGGATTGCAGCTGTGCCATGAGGATTCTTAAAGGTTGGCATATGTCAGATGCCAGTAGATTTGGGGTGAATGCGGCATGTGCCCATGGAAATCTTGTTGCCTTGTTCCCAAAGCAGGGGTACTTTGGAAAAAACAATGACTTTAATTTGCCATGACCTTCCTCTGGTTCCCCTGTTGTGTTTTCCCAATGTACAGATTCTTTGGTGAGTTTGTTAAGATGTGAGGCTTAATATTGATGAGGTGAGTTCTTTACTTAACCAGGAGTTTAATAAACATTAATTCCATCATTTGTTAATTCAGACCCCTATAAGGTTCTGACCATTGGAACATCAATTGAATAAAACATTTCATGGAAAGCATGTAGTTCTCAATAATTGCGGGCCCTGGTTACTGGACTTAGTTTCAGAGAAAACACCTGCCTGTTTTTCCAAGTGGGTTTCATGATTATTCTGTTTGAATTGCTTCTTGCAGTTGTCAAGTAAAGAGGTTGAATTATTCTTTTGCACAAATCCAATTTAGTTTGTAGCTTCTAGCTGGTATTAAACTGAAACCCACAGTTTAGTTTTGATAGTTGCTAGTCTTAAGCAGGGATTTTTCAAATGTTCCAATAAAAAAAGCATCTGAAGGGCCCTTTTGGTGCAGTGGTATATCCCGACCACTGAGTTCAAGTCCGACCTGCTCCAGAACTGTATAATGACAGATTGTTTTTAGGAGAACAAATAAAAGAGTATCTGAATTGAAAAGCAGCTGAAACTGGATGCTCATTAAATGAGGAGAAAGAGTTCCTGAAGAAGGGCTTATGCCCGAAACGTCGATTCTCCTGTTCCTGGGATGCTGTCTGACCTGCTGCGCTTTTCCAGCAACACATTTTCTGCTCATTAAATGAGTCAGTTAGGCCTTTTGTTTTAGGAGCATAAAAACTAGACAATTTCGTGTAACTGAGCACTTGACTGTGACTTATTCTAGAGAGATAAGTGACTTAGCTAGTTAACCAGAGGATGGGAGAGATCTGTTTTGTTGCTTTTGGTTAGATCTTTTCAACCTCCAGGAATTGATTCTTACACTTCTGCAGGACAAGTAAGAGGTTAAGTAGAGAGTGTCTGGGAAATGATTAAAGTTTATTCTTTTCCTAATGTTCATAATAATGTAATAGCTGGTGGTAAGAATAATAAAACATATGTAACAAAACTAAATACAATGTTGAATGTTCTAATCATGTAATCCCTTACAACACATTAAGGTTTATAGGAAGGTGATGTGTCACGTTTGCAAAATATGGCATTTCCTGGATATCAGTTTGTTCCAGAACAGTGTTTGAAGTTTGAGTGATCATTTGAAATTTGTCATTCTTGTCTTGGGACCTGATGAGCATAAATCAGAAAACTCTGATAACACGTCATTCTGTTTGTCAAACATCTGTCAATGTCAGGAACCTGAACTATTATGAAGAAGATTACCTAAGAGTACAACAGGATCTTGATTAACTGATGAATGACAGATGGAGTTTAATTCAGATAAATGTGAGGTGTTGCATTTTGTAAGACAAACTAGGGCAGGACTTGCACTATTAATAGTAGGGCTCTGGAGAGTATTGTTGAACAGAGAAACTTAGGGGTGCAGTTACATAGTTCCTTGAAAGTGGTGTCATCGGTAGACAGGGTGGTGAAGGCATTCTTGCCTTTATCAGTCAGAGCATTGAGGACAGACATTGGGACATCATGTTACAGCTGTAAAAGGCATTGGTAAGGCCACTATTTGGAGTGCTGCATTCAATTCCGGTCACCATCGGATGGATGCTATGATGCTGGAAAGGGTGCAAGAAACAATTACAAGGACGTTATGGAGACTGGGAGGTTTCACTTATATGGAGAGGCTAGGACTTTCTTCCTCTGCAGTGTAGGAGGCTGAGGGAAGACTTTATTGAGGTTTATAAAATCATGAAGGTCAGAGATAAGGTGAATAGCCAAAGTCTTTTCCCTATGGTCGGGAAGCCCAAAACTGAAGGGTGTAGGTTTAAGGTGAGATGGGAAAGATTTACAAGGGACTTGGGAGGCTTTATTTTCACACAGAGGGTGATGCATGTATGGAATGAGCTGCCAGAGGAAGTGGTAGAGGTGGGTACAATTACAACATTTAAAAATCATTTGGGCAGGTATGTGAATAGGAAAGGCTTAGAAGGATATGGATGAACTGCAGTAAAATGGGATTGGTTCAATTTAGGAACCTGGTTGGTGTGAATGAATTGGGTAGAAGGGTCTGTTTCTGTGCTCTGAGTCGATGGCTGGATTTATCTCTTTTACAGATGCTGCTTGAACTACGGTACGTTTTCAACATTCCTGGTTTTCTCTTTGGTTTACAGCAACTGAAGTATTCCTTTTGTTCTTTTTTTGCACAGGTTCTTTATCATTTTATTGATTTCAACCTTCTTTTCTGCCTTTGTCTCCTATTCAGTATTAATCTTCTAATTTCCCTGGTTAGATCATTCACTCATTTCCCGACTCTGAGAAGTTAATGCCAATTTTCTGTTCACTATTTCCTTTTTTTTGCAAAACATCTCAATCACTGTCTAGAATGATGAATTTTATATCTTTCAGAAAAGATATAAAAGATTTGTAAAGAGCTGCTGTTGAATTTTTGTTCTTCAACCAGTGAAACGACAGTTTCAATGAAGTCATAATTTTTTCTATGAAATTTTATAGCTTTTTGTCACCTACTGTTCTGTTTACCTAATGTTTGATAATTGCCCTCCTAAGTGGTAATATCCCTGCTTGGATGAGAGTTGTGTTGGATTATTTTGAGGCTAAATTGACTCAGATGTGACAAAGTCTAGATTAGAGCGGTGCTGGAAAAACACAGCAGTTCAGGCAGCATCCAAGGAGCTGCTCTTCGGCCCTTCGGCCCAACAAGTCCACACCAACCCGCCGAAGCGCAACCCACCCATACCCCTACATTTATCCCTTACCTAACACTACGGGCAATTTAGCCTGGCCAATTCACCTGACCTGCACATCTTTGGACTGTGGGAGGAAACCGGAGCACCCGGAGGAAACCCACGCAGACACGGGGAGAACATGCAAACTCCACACAGTCAGTCGCCTGAGGCAGGAATTGAACCCGGGTCTCTGGCGCTGTGAGGCAGCAGTGCTAACCACTGTGCCACCGTGCCGCCCACCTCTCCACCTTTTCCAGCACCTCTCTAATCTAGATCTGGTTTCCAGCATCTGCAGTCATTGTTTTTACTCAGAAGTGACAAAGAAAAAGAAAAATCTTTCATGTAATGCCTTGCCATCCCCCACAGCCCATCTTTAAGTGCTTCACAAGAGATGAATTACTTTTGAAAGCCAGTCATTGGTGACGAATACAGCAGTTAGTTTGCAAAATTCAATAAACTGTAAATGAGATAAATGGATGTTTTTCTGTTTTTGGGTTATAGTCCAACAGGTTTATTTGAAATCACAAGCTTTCGGAACACTGCTCCTTTGTCACCTGACTGGCATCTCCACACCATGGCTTCTTGTATTGATTGGAGGAGTAACATTGGCCAGAACACTTATATTGTTTAAAAGCACATCCAGTGATTCCTCACTCATTGTATTACATTGTAAGGTTAAATGATGTATTTTTTACAGCTTAGAAGGGGTTGGTTAGCTCAGATGGCTGGACAGCTGTTTGCTGATGCAAAGTAATGCTATCAGCTTGGGTTCAATTCCCATACTGGTTCCCCTGAAGGACTCTCCTTCTCGATCTCTCCCTTCACCTGAGGCGCAGTGATCCTCTAGTTAAACCACTACCTGACATTTCTCTTTAGTGAAAGAGCAGCCCTATAATCTGGTAGGACAATGGCAACTTTAAGTACTACATTCAAGTCTAACTCTAAGAGTGTTACTATGCCCTTTTTTCTTTTTGCATCCCTTTGCCCTTACTTGCTGTTTATGTTAATGGAGAAATGTTGTCCTTTCCTGACAACTCTGGGAATCATTGTCAACATAGTTGCCTTGCAGTGTCGCCATATCCTTTTATTTGCAAAACTGTTTTCCCCTCTCCTCAACAATCTCTCCTCTAATTAGCTTAAAGTCCTTGCTGCATCCTGAGCTGTTTGATTTTCCAGGCTGCTTGTCCCTTCTCCCCCAGTATAGATGTCAGGACCCCATGATCTGAAACCCAATCCTCCCATAACAGTCTGGAAGCCTTGCACTTAACGCCTTGACATCATTTACCCTGTGTCCAGATTAGAGTGATGCTGGAAAAACACAGCAGGTCAGGCAGCATCATGCCTGAGGAGCAGGAAAATCGACGTTTCAGGCAAAAGCCCTTCATCAGGAATGAAGGCAGGGAGCCTCTGGGTTGGAGAGATAAATGGCAGGGGGGTGGGGCTGGGGAGAAGGTAGCCAAAAGTACAACAGATGAATGGAGGTGGGGATGAAGGTAATAGGTCAGAGAGAATCGACGTTTCAGGCAAAAGCCCTTCATCAGGAATGAAGGCGGGGGCCTCTGGGTTGAAGAGATAAATGGCAGGGGGGTGGGGCTGGGGAGAAGGTAGCCAAAAGTATAATAGGTGGATGGAGATGGTGATGAAGGTGATAGGTCAGAGAGGAGGGTGGAGCAGATACATGGGAAGGAAGATTGGCAGGTAGGTCATGAGGAAGCTACTGAGCTGGAAGGTAGC
Source organism: Chiloscyllium plagiosum (assembly GCF_004010195.1). Lineage (NCBI taxonomy): Eukaryota > Metazoa > Chordata > Chondrichthyes > Orectolobiformes > Hemiscylliidae > Chiloscyllium > Chiloscyllium plagiosum. Next base: position 42,786,010 of record NC_057710.1, on the reverse strand, counting down.
CGTTCTTCGCTCCAATTTTTTAAAAAGTTTAAATTGTTACAACCTTTTCAGCAGAACCTCCTTTTCAAGATCTAACAATGTCATCCACATTGATGTTAATGAGCACAACATAACCTCGCTGCAATTGGCTCTCCAGCCTGAGTGATGTCCTTAACTCTGGCACTAGGCAAGCAATTAACCACTGAAACTTGCGCTCATGGCTGCAGCTTTCAGAACCTCCTCCAGCAGCTTACACACTGCCGATGTCAGACTCACAAGTTTGCAGATTTCTCCTTACATCCCTTCTGAAACAAAAGCAGAGTATTAGCCATTCTGGTTATCTGATACCTCGGCTTTAGTTATAGATGTAGTTACAAGACCAAGTTTTGCAAGGGGCCACACAATTTCCTCCCTACCTTCCCACTTCCCTGGATACGCGAGATCACCTTTTATATTTTCTAAGACCTCCAGCACTTCCTCTTCTGTAATGTAAACTGTTTGCAAAGTATTTCTCTTCCTGAATTCTCTCACCTCCATTTCTTTCTCCACAGTAAGAAATGATGTAAAATATTTATTTAATATCTCTCCCAACTCCTGATAGTCAACACAAAAATGACCTTGTTGATCTTTAAGGGGCCCTAATCTCCCTTAACGTACTTTTACTCTTAATGTACTTCTGGAATATCTTTGGATTATCCTTAAACTAATCTACCAAGGCTCTCTCATGATTCCCCCCTTTTGCCCTCCTGATCGCTCTCTTAAGAATGCCCCTACACTCTTTATATTGTTCAAGAAATTCATTTGAACCCAGGTGTCTATATCCAACGTTTGATTTTTTTTATACTTGACTAGAACTTCAATGTCTTTAATCATCGATTGTTCTTAATCCTACCAGCATTAGCTTTCACTCTAACAGAAAAATAATGACTGACTTTTCGTCATCATATGTTGGAAATCCACCTCCTTACCGTATGATTAGATTACTTAGAGTGTGGAAACAGGCCCTTCAGCCCAACAAGTCCACATCGACCCTCTGAAGAGCAACCCACCCAGACCCACTCCCCTACATTTACCCCTTCACCTTATACTATGGGCAATTTAGCATGGCCAATTCACCTAACCTGCACATTTTTTCTTGGACTGTGGGAGGAAACCAGAGCACCCGGAGGGGACTCACGCAGACACGGGGAGAATGTGCAAACTCCATATAGACAGTTGCTTCAGACAGGAATTGAACCCAGGTCTCTGGCGCTGTGAGGCAGCAGTGCTAACTACTGTGCCACCATGCTGCCCATATGTCCCTTTACCTGTGAACAATCTACTCCAATTAACTTTTGAAAGCTCATGTCTCATACCATTAAAATTTGCCTTACTCCAATTTAAAAACTTCAACTTTTATGGAAAGCTTCCCCTTTACCACAACTATTTTAAAACTAATGGAATTATGATGACCAGTCCCAAAATGTTCCATTACTAATGCTTCAGTAACTTGCCCTGCCTTATTTCCCAAAAGAAAGCCATGTTTTTCTCCTTCTCTAGGACAAACATTTATAAAGAAAAATTTCTGTCGAGATTCCAATTTCATCCAGATTTAATTATTGCCACCCCTTGGGAAAAAGACTGCTCAAAGTTTGTAACAATCCTATTTAAAGCTATTGCTTTGAAATAACTCCACAAAAGCCAGTATTCCATGACAAAGTCCCCCTTCATTTACAAGTGCAGACTCCTTACACTGGTCCAGCTCTCAAAAGTCAGCTAGAGCTCCCTGAATGGACCTAAAATGTGTGATGCTGGAAAAAGCACAGCATGTCAAGCAGCATCCGAGGAGGAGAGTTGACATTTTGGGCATAAGCTCTTCATCAGAAATGTGAAGAGGAAGGGGACTGTGGGTGTCGGGCCGAGGGCAAAATTGTTGGGATGGCGTGAGGAAGATGCAGGTGAGAGGTGAATGTGATAAGTCAGTGAAAGGGTGGAGCAGTTAGGTGGGAAGGAAGATGGAAGAGGGCGGTGCCGAGTTAGAGGATTGGAGCTGGGATGAGGTAGAGAGGTTGGAAGATATAGAAACTGGTAAAGTCAATGTTGATGCCGTGTGATTGTAGGGTCACAAGGCAGAAGCTGAGGCATACGTCCTCCCTGATTGGGGCTGTTAACTTGTCCAATCAGGAGATTTATACCGAGAGTCACGTGACTCACCCCACCCCAGTTACAAACATTTTCCTGTGTGATTGTAGGCTCACAAGGCAGAAGCTGAGGCATACTTCCTCCCTGATTGGGGCTGTTAACTTGTCCAATCAGGAGATTTATACCGAGAGTCACGTGACTCACCCCACCCCAGTTACAAACATTTTCTCTTTGAGCAAACTATAAATTACAAACTAAATTGGATTTTCACAAATTGAAGATGTAGATACTTCGCAAATGGGCACACATTCAGTCCAAATGTGAAATTAATATGAAAAATTTAACCTGCTTGTGCTTTTCCACCAGTGTTAGATAACCCACCTAAAAACAGAAAATTCAGTTGCAAATTGCGCTTTGGACTCGGAGTTTAGTCTCCTTCAACTTTCATTTTAAATGTGCAAGACATGAAAAATCTAATTATTATGTGTCAAATCTTACAAGGAGTGGAAATTAAAGTTGGATTGACAGTCCATTTTGTTTTGCTTGCCTTGTCTTCAAACTCTTTGTTTCCTATTCTTACCTCTGATTCAAGCTTCTTGAGAAATATGCTGTGTACAAGTTCAGGAAACCTTCATGCACAGTGCAGGATCAGTGTTGGATGCAAAACTATGCCTTCAATTCCAGCAGGAATGGCTGTATTGCAGGGTTTAAAGGTTCTAAAGGCACTTCAACAAGCTTTAAAAAGAAGCTAAGTATCTAGATTAAGGAGGTGAGGGAGAAGGGTGGCAGGTGGGTTGGGGGAAGGATGATATGTAAGGCTATAGATGCCAGGCAGACAGGTAAGGGAGTAATGTGGAAGGTTGGTGAGGTGGTGTGGTGGCAGATAGGTGAGGGTGTAGGATACCATGTGAGGGAGCAGGGTATCAAGTGAGTTGATAGGGGTTTTGAGTGACATATGGGTAATGAGGTAGGGTGGCAGCACAGTGAATGAGGAACATCCATTGATATGTAGGCTGTGTAGGATATTAGATGGATGAGAGGTAGGGTGTTAGGTAAGGGGAGGTCACAAGGTAAATGAGGGTAAAGAGTGACAGATTGGTGAGGATGTAAAGTGGCAAATGTGTAATTAAGTAGGGTAGTGCGTTTGTGTGTGATGGATAGGTTTGTAAATTAGCTTGGTGGCAGACAAATGAATGAGGGACTAGTAGGTGAGTGGAGGTTGGTGGCATGAGGGTGATGAATGGATGTAGATGAATGGGGAGAGGGTAAGGTGGATCAGGTGTTGGGGATCAGGGGATTTCGGCAGGAAGAGTGTTGAAGTTAATCAGATTTCAGTGAGTTGGGGTTCTGGTTTTCAGGGAGTACAGAATGCTGGATGGGGTCTGGTGTTGGAGGTTGTTAAGGAAGTGTTGGACTTTGGAGAGGGGTCAGGTGTTAAGGGAATTATGTCAGGAACAGAGTGACATTCTGGTGCCAAGAGAGTTCAGGTGTCAGAGAGAAATTGAGTTGGGTGTGAATGGCTTGGAGTCAACGTAACTTTTCAGGTGGTCATTTAGAGTGAGGGTTGTCAGTATAAAGTTAACCTGAACATAGAGCATACTTTAAAACCTCTAGCTTTGGCTAATGAGTCCACCTCTGACTCATCAGACTCAACTCGAGGAATGAGTGAGGGGAAGATTCTTAGGGAAACAGTGGACGTTACCAAGAGGAGCAGGTGAGAAAAGGCAGTCTGCTGAAGACAGAACTAGATTCATTGAGCTAATTGGAATTGTTTCCTGCTGTACTACAGAGAAAGGAAGCAACTATTTAATGATTCTTTGTGAATAATATCTTTTCCAATCTTAAATTTTAACATAGTTTACAAACTGCTGGTAACATTACCAACATATATAAAAAGCAATATTAATAACTGAAATTAGTAAATTAAATTATTAAAATTCACTAAGCCTGGCAGTTCAAGTGATGTGTCTCTAATATCTGGATATTGAAAAATCCAGGATAATGCTTTATCTAAATCAAATTTTGATAAAGGTGAGAGCAAAAATATTAACCTGCTTCTCCCTTCCAAACCTTTTTACCTTTGCACACTGGCTGGCATATTTGATTCTTTCAGCTTTGAAAAGTTCATCTGAAGAAGTAATTACACCTGAAAGCTTTTATGCTTCTATAACTTTCTCATTGCATTAAGTGATAACATTCTGGTCTGAATATTTTGTCTGAAGTTCTCTGCATACACTAAGTCATGTCTTTTGCAATATTTGTAATCTTTTCTGATGTTGACATTCATCAGAATTTTACATTCAGATTTGATGTAGCACCTTCTTGCTGTTTGCATTAATAATGCATAAAACCCTTGAGCTAAAGTATCTTAAGAAAATTCGTAACAACAATATGGCATTAAAATTGTAGAATTAGCCTGTCATACAACTAATACAGCTTAGTGTGTAAATCCGACTTTGAACTGGCAAAAATTAATTAAAACTGGATCGTCACTACCTGACAACTTGAAGGTAGATGCTGTAAAATTCCATTAGTTTTCCCTTTCTGCTACCATAACAAGCAGGAGCATCATAGAAATATGAGCTCCTTTTAGAAAAAATTACAGGTTATCAACACTTTCCTTGAAGGTTCTAGCTGTCTATCACCAGTTACAGAAGGAAAGAAGAAACAGTCTGTAGAATATCAAAGCCATAAGCACTACTCACCTTACATACGCATCAGGTCTCCATGGTGTGCTTTCACACTACCTTTGGTCACCAGTGACAGAGTACACACCACAGCTAGGATTGCAGGAATTCTGCTGCCGTGTTACATTTAAGTCCCAGATACACCACACACTGATGGAGTACACACACAAGGTCAAATTTTAACAAACATGAACAACATTTCACAGTACATGTAGTAGGAGGTAAATGACAAGGAAAAGGGCTGCTGTCTCAGTAGGGAGCTGACTGGCAGTAGTTTAACCTGAAGGTCATCACACCTCAGACAAGTAGCCAAGTTCAGAAGGAGGGACTTTCGAAGTAGCCTCTAAGGACCTCAGCCAGCATGAGCATTGAAGCCACGCTGTTGGCATTTACTCTGCATCGCAAACCAGCTGTCCATGTTAATCAACCCTCAGAAGAAATTGTAAATGCAGCAGGATTATTAAAACGTGGTCCACACTCTCTTTCGCTCCGCATCGCCCAAGAAAGTCATTGTTGCAAACGATACAATAGTTGGTCACCGGCTGATGAATTGCACTAACCATTGAAGGGCCTCACATCACTCACTTGTACAGTCTATTTTTCAGTCAAAACGTAACTTTAGTCCATGCACTCCATGTGTGATTGCTGACAGTTTTCATTTCCATTATACTATTACAATTCAATGAAGATGGAAGACCACACACATCATGGTTTGCAAAGTGTGTCACAGGGTCAGCCTCTTGATCCAAGTTGCCCCTCCTCTCCCTCAATTCCTTTAATCTTTGCACTGCTTGTCAATGCCATCAGTTGTGAGCTTCGACATGTTCCCACCTAACTTTTTCATTTAAGTCTTCATCTCCTAGGTGTTATCCCTAAGCCTTGGGCCTTCAGCTTAGTTTTGCTAACTATCATGATGCACTGTCCCACCTCCATCAAAGCTGGGTTGTGGTGACTGCTGATGAACCCCTCTCACAGCGCACTATTGTTGCTCAGCGTTGTAATGTTCAATTTCTCTTGGTCACAGTTATTTCATCCCTGCATCCAACAATGCTGCTTCCAATCCCTGCAATTGCCTTCCCCAGTTTGCTCACCTCAGCAGTTTTTCCCCATTAATCTGCCTCAATTTGCAGTAAACAGAGCCTCAGGACTGATTGTGGCTGACCCTCCTGACTAATCAGGAACACCAACCCTGATCTCTCTACACCCAAGCCCCAGTTATATGCCACTAATTCCCAGAATGGTTGCACTTGAGCTGCTGGACTGACCATGGCCCACTTCCCAGATGCTAATGATGTAGAAGCCCGGACTCTCACCATTCCAAGTAGCTGACTTGACCATGTCCAAGTCTCTGGAGAGCGATCAGGTACTGCCTTCAATTGAGTGTGGTTGGACCCCATAGTTGACGACAATCTCATTTGACTTGACTGACCCCCTACTCTCCTTAGAATTTGATACATGGTCATTTGGTAAAAACACTTTGATGTGTTCTCTATATGAGCTGCAATCATATATGCCAAATAAAAACCAAAAGGATTGCAAACGCTATTAATTGGAAACATTGGACCTGAAATGTTAACTCTGATTTCTCTCTACTGATGCTGCCAGACCTGCTGAGTTTTTCCAGTAACTTGTGTTTGCAATCGCATGTTATAGCGTGACATTGAAACAGGGTGCTGCACAGCAACATGTCTTCCCCCTTAGTCAAGCCAAGGGAGACGTCTGCCCCCGCGCCAATCTCCGCCCCACACCTAACCCCTCCCCCACACCAATCTCCGTGCCCCAAGGCGATCTCCGCCCCCACCCAATCTCCTCCCCCACGCCTAACCCCACCCCCCCAACTACAGCCACACACCAGGTCCTAGCTCCCAGCCCTGCCGTATTTTCACCATCCCTCCAGATCTCCCCCTCTCTGACGATGAGAGATCAGTCCTCAGCAGAGGCCTCACCTTCATCCCCCTACGCTTCCGGATTAACGATTTCGATACACG
>NC_057710.1:42774119-42776501 GCF_004010195.1 Chiloscyllium plagiosum | reverse complement strand
CCTGCTTGGCACACTTTCCTCATTCCTGAAGAAGGGCTCATGTCCGAAACATCGATTCTCCTGCTCCTTGGATGCTGCCTGACCTGCTGCGCTTTTCCAGCAACACATTTTCAGTCCTCCTTTTAATAGGCAATTCACTGCTGTCTAATGAGAATCTTGCCTGGAAACCAGTAACCTAGTAAAAAGATGCAGAGTTGTTTATCACTGGACGTCTTGTACGAGTCTGCTGCATTTTTCATCATAGCCCATATCATTCAAGTCCCAATAATATTCAGCATTCTGTTTCAACAGCACATCTTTGGCTATGAAATAATTGTAGACGTCTTGAGGTTTTGAAAGATGCAATTAAATAGAAGTGCTTTATTTCTTTTGCAGATTAGCTGCGCATTCACCTCATTGTTTTTACTCTATTTGCAAAAGGTCGCTGCGACATTTTCAAACATAAAGACACGCTTCAAATTCCTTTGATGTTTCATGTGATTAGCTTAAAGATATTCTTTGAAACTTAGCATGGCATTATGTAATCATAAAATTTTATTCCATCACAAGAGCTGTTCCACAACAAATTTTAGACAGATTAGGTATTTATTGCAAAAAAGAAAGTAGTTTCTCATCTCACTTATTCAGGTCTTCAAAAACATTTGCAAAATCAGCAATATATATATAATGACAGCACCAGACTGAACTGGAAGTTAAAATTGCTGATTGCTTGCTTTCTTATTTGTACGCAAAAGTCACACTAGATAATCTTAAGCTCAAGCATTACTTTCTTCTGAGTCAATGTGAAGTTTGAGGATTGATAAGATATGACCGTCATATGAGGTTTGAAATTCTTCTGCAATGGCTCAGTACCAGATGTTCTGTTGCTTCATTTTGCTTTAAGCTGCAAGGAGAGAATCATTTCCATGAAGGAAAGCACTTTTCAAATTTAAGACTATTTTCTGGTCCTGTTGCACTCATATGACTAAGCTATGCTTTCCTGAGTTTGATTTCCTGAAATTCTTTTTCACTAATGGCAAAGGCAATTAATATACTTCTAAAGGTAGTTATCCTGGGGATGCTTGTGATCATTGTAAAAATAAATTGGAATTGGAAACTTAAGAATATATGAAAGAGGAGCATGGGTTGACCATATGCCCCGATGATCCTTTGCTGCTATTCAATGCAACCATAACCTCTCATCAGCCTGAACTCTACACTCATTCCAATATCTGTTGATTCCTGAGCGTCCAAAAATGTCTCTATCTCAGCTTTAAATACACTCAATATTGAAGCATCTGTAGCCTTCCATGGGAGAGAATTGAAAGATTCACAACCCTTTGAATGAAGAACTCTCTCATCATCTTAGTCACAAATGATCGGTCCTTTCTCCTGAAATTGTGCCCCCTCTGTTCTAGATTACTCAGTATCTACTCTGTCAAGCCCCTTCATAATCAATGTTGAATGGGATCATGTCTGACTCTTCCAAACCCCCGGGAGATAATGGCCCATTTTACTTAACTTCATACCGTTGAATAACCCTCTCACCTCAGGAGTCCAACCAAGTGAATTGTTGTTGCGCTGCCTCCACTACTCTTCCTTAAATATGGAAAACAAATTTTTGCAAACTATTCCTGATCTGATCTCAGTTAAATTCTATGCAATTTTGTAGATTATTTTCCTTTTTTCCTTGTACTCTAATACCTTAGCAATATCATCCAACCTGTCATGATCAGATGAGGAGAAACGTGACGGACACCTGGAAGTACTCAGGGATGCCCTCAAAAGAACGGGGTACGATGCCCAATTCATCGACCGCCAGTTCCGACGTGCCACAGCAAGGAACCATAATGATCTCCTCAGGAGACAGACACGGGCTGCAACTGACAGGGTACCCTTCGTTGTTCAGTATTTCCCAGGAGCCATGTTCTTCGTGACCTGCAACACATTATCAATGAGGATGAGCACCTTCCAAGACCTTCCCCACACCTCCACTACTTGCCTTTAAACAACCGCCAAACCTCAAACAGGTCATTGTTCGTAGCAAGCTGCCCGGCTCTCAGGACAACTCCATACAACCCTGTCACGGTAGGCACTGCAAGTGTGGACATAGATACCACCAATACGCGTGGGGACACCTCCCACCTTGTACATGACAGGTACTCATGTGACTCAGCCAACGTTGTCTATCTTATACATTGCAGGCAAGGATGCCCTGAGGCATGGTACATTGGGGAAACCGAGCAAAGACTACGACAACGGATGAATGGGCACCGCACAACAATCAACAGACAGGAGGGTTCCCTCCCAGTTGGGGAACACTTCAGTGGTCCAGGACATTCAGCCTCGGACCTTCGGGTGACCATCCTCCAAGGTGGACTTCGGGACAGGCAGCAGAGAAAA
>NC_057710.1:42707719-42774075 GCF_004010195.1 Chiloscyllium plagiosum | reverse complement strand
CACACATGCACCCCCTCACAGACTTAAGACACTCTAGACTCACTACACACACACATACACTTTCTCACATTCAACCCCCAACCCAGACACACACACACACACACACACACACACAAAGACCCACATGCACACATATATTTTGTGGGGTGAATTTCTACTTGCAGAGTTACATTGTACTTTGCTGAAAATGTGTTGCTGGAAATGCGCAGCAGGTCAGGCAGCATCCAAGGAGCAGGAGAATCGACGTTTCGGGCATGAGCCCTTCTTTAGGAATTGCTTTGCTCAAGAACTGCATGTATTCATGTAAAACCCTGGCTCAAAAACTGCATGAATTTATGTAAAACTCCATTATCTCACTTTTTAGATTAGAATCAATCTAAACATCATGGCATAGACAGAGAACACAGGGGCCTAACACCTTCAACATATTGTCTAGCTATCACCCATTGTTAACAGCTAACCTGAGAATGCAACTTTTTAAAAAAAAAGGTTTTGTGATTTACACATGAAAGAAGTGAAACAATCACGGTATTCAAACAGATGAAAGACTCAACAGGCAATCAATTTTTCAATGTATAATTTCAGTTACATCACACTGTAAATGTGTGCTATAAATTCTGTGTGTTAGGATTGAGTCCTCCACTATTACCTGATGAAAAAGCGACACTCCGAAAGCTAATGTGCTTCCAATTAAACTTGTTGGACTATAACCTGGTGTTGTATGATTTTTAACCCAACCTGTCATTTGCAAGTATATCTAAGGCCTTCTGAATATTAACTTTTCAAGTTTCACACCTTTCAAAAAATATTCTGCTTTTCTAACCTTATTAACAAGTGAATGGCCTCACTCTACCCCCCAGTAGACAACATCTGCCACCTTGTTACCCATTCGCCGAATCAATGTCTCTTTGAAATGTCTGTGTCCTCCTCATAACTTACATTTCTACCTAGCTTTTTATCCTCAGAAAATTTAGATATGTTACTTACTTACCGTCTCTTTAGAGTCATAGAGATGTACAACATGGAAATAAACCCTTCAGTCCCACCCGTCCATGTCAGCCTGATATCCCAACCTAATCTAGGCCCATTTGGCCCATATCTCTCTAAATCCTTCCTGTTCAAATACCCACCTGGATGTCTTTTAAATATTGCAATTGTACCAGCCTTCACCACTTACTCTGGCAGATGATTCTAGACATGCACAACCTTCTGCGTAAAAAAAGTCGTTCACTAGGTCCCTTTTATATGTTTCCCCCTCTCACCCGAAACCTATGCCCTCTAGTTCTGGACTTCCCCCATCCCAGGGAAAAGACTTTGTCTATTTACCCTATCCATGCCCCTCATGACTGTATAAACCTTTATAAGGTCACCCCTCAGCCTCCGACTCTCCAGGGAAAACAGCCCCAGCCTATTCAGCCTCACCCAATAACTCAAATCCTCCAACCCTGGCAACATCCTTGTAGATCTTTTCTGAACTCTTTCAAGTTTCACAACATCCTTCTGATAGAAAGGAGAACAGAATTGCATGCAATATTCCAACACGGGCCTAACCAATGTCCTGTACAGCAGCAACATGACCTCCCGACTCCTATACTCAATGCTCTGACCAATAAAGGACAGCATATCAAACACCTTCTTCACTATCCTATTTACCTGCAACTCCACTTTCAAGGAGCTATGAACCTACACTCTAACGTTTCTTTGTTCAGCAACACTCCCTTGGACCTTATCATTAAGTGTATAAGTCCTGCTAAGATTTGCTTTCCCAAAATGCAGCAGCTCACATTTATCTAAATTAAACTCCTACAGCCACTACTCAGCCAATTGGCCCATCTGATCAAGATCCCATTTTATTCTATGGTAACCAACTTCGCTATCAACTACATTTCCAATTGTGGTGTCATCTGCAAACTTAAGAACTATACCTCTTACGCTCACACCCAAATCATTTATGTAAATGACAAAAAGTAGTGGACCCAGCACCGATCCTTGTGGCACTCCACTGGTTACAGGCCTCCAGACTGAAAAACAATGCTCCACCACCACCCTCTGTCTTCTACCTTTGACCCAGTTCTGTATCCAAATGGCTGGTTCTCTCTGTATTCCATGAGATCTAACCTTGCTAACCAATCTCCCATGGGGAATTTTGCTGAATGCCTTACTGAAGTTCAAAAAGATCACATCTACTGCTCTGCCCTCATCAATCATCTTTGTTACTTCTTCAAAAAACTCAATCAAGTTCATAAGACATGATTTCCCATGCACAAAGCCCTTTGTTGACTACCCCTAATCAGTCCTTGCCTTTCCAAATGCATGTACATCCTGTCCATCAGGATTCCCTCCAACAACCTGTCTACTACCAACATCAGGCTCACTGGTCAATAGTTCCCTTGCCTGCCCTTACCACCTTTCTTAACTAATGGTGTCTTCTACCTTTGACCCAGTTCTGTATTCAAATGGCTGGTTCTCTCTGTATTCCATGAGATCTAACCTTGCTAACCAATCTCCCATGGAGAATTTTGCTGAATGCCTTACTGAAGTTCAAATAGATCACATCTACCGCTCTGCCCTCATCAATCATCTTTGTTACTTCTTCAAAAAACTCAATCAAGTTCATAAGACATGATTTCCCATGCACAAAGCCCTTTATTGACTACCCCTAATCAGTCCTTGCCTTTCCAAATGCATGTACATCCTGTCCAACAGGATTCCCTCCAACAACCTATCTACCACCAACATCAGGCTCACTGGTCAATAGTTCCCTTGCCTGCCCTTACCACCTTTCTTAACTAATGGTACCATGTTAACCAACTTCCAGTCTTCCGGCACCTCACCTGTGACTATCGATGATACAAATATCTTAATAAGAGGCCCAGCAATCACTTCCCTAGCTTCCCACAGAGTTCACAGGTACACCTGATCAGGTCTTGGGAATTATCCACTTTTATGCACTTTATTCAGCATTTCCTCCTCTGAAACATGGACATTTTGCGTCAGTAAACACTGATGCAAAATACTCATTTAGTATCTCCACCATCTCCTGCGGCTCCACACAAAGGCTGCCTTCCTGATCTTTGAGGGGCCCTATACTCTCCCTAGTTACCCCTTTGTCCTTCATGTATTTGTAAAAACCCTTTGGATTCTCTTTAATCCTATTTGGCAAAGCTATCTCATGTCCCCTTTTTGCCCTTCTGATTTCCCTCTTCAGTATACTGCCTTTATACTCTTCTAATGATTTTCTCAATCTCTCTTGTTTATACCTGACATATGCTTCCTTCTTTTTCTTAACCAAACCCTCAATTTCTGTGGTCATCCAGCATTCTCTACACTTACCAGCCTTTCCTTTCACCCTGACAGGAATATACAGTCTCTGGACTCTCGTTATTTCATTTCTGAAGGCTTCCCATTTTCCAGCCGTCCATTTACCTGTGAACATCTGCCCCCAATGAGCTTCTGAAAGTTCTTGCCTAATACTTTTAAAATTAGCCTTCCTCCAATTTAGAACTTCAACTGTTAGATCCAGTGTATCCTTTTCCATCAGTATTTTAAAACGAATAGAAGTATGGTCGCTGGCCCCAAAGTGCTCCCCCATTGATGTGTCAGTCAACTTTTTCAAATCAAAATTAATATCAATCATAAATAGTTGAATGCAAGCATGGATAATTGCACAAGTGTACTAGCCACAGCTTAAATTGGCCTAGTTTAAGCCAGTTATTTGACTTCTGTCTACTAACAAATCCTCTATCCATGCTAATATTTGCTCTTCTCCATTTCCCAAACTATTGCCATTCAAATAATCTGTCTTCCTGACTTTGCTACTAAAGTGGATAATCTCTAATTTATCCACATTGTACATCATCTGCCATGCATTTGCCCATTTACTCAACTTGTCAAAATCAGACTGATGCATCTCTGCTTCTTCCTAATCAGAGTCAAATGTCTTTTTTCTTTCAGAACAGCTAGAGCAGCCAATTCTATTTATTTTTACAAACTCAATGTAAAGAAAAAGTTTTAATTCCATTTTAACATCAAAGTTTGTTTTAAAGCCATTTTAAGCCCTATTTGTATTTTGTTATCTATCCAATTAATATCTTTATGTCAAAATTTGCACACAAACTACATATAAATCATAATTAGCAAAAGTGAACAGGTATTAAGTTGAATGTTGAATAATATTTTGGTTGGGATGAATGTTTCACAACTTTATGTAATTTTCTTAATTATACATGCTATTTTGTTTTGCTTCAAGGAAGTAATCAGGGCATTTAATCAAATAAATATAAATCAAGTAAAATCAAGCACCTTTGCCATATTTGCTCAATGCTGTACCTGATCTTTAATTAATCTGAAGCAAGCAACTCAAATGTTATTGCAAATGCTCTCCTAAACATCTGCAAAATTGGGGTTGCACCAGGAATTTGGCACAGAACATGTTCATGCAAGGTGTTTATTTATGCATATGCAGATTTTATTACAAATGAAACTTGGCCAAAATGTTGATGTGATGTTTCAGCTATGATTTCTGGCAGTGCCAGCTGAAATGGCTTTACTATCAAAGATTGAATTTTCACTCATCAAAATTTCCCAACTTAGTAAATTCACCTCATTTAAAATTGACATTATATTTCAAATTGATGTTACTGCTGGAATCTAGCTCAATGATTAATGTTTGTTTGTTTTTTTAAATTTAAAATGGTGATCTTCCACTAAAGATTTAGTTTTAACAATGAAACAGAAGCTAATTACACAATAAAGCACAAAACAAGTCAAACTAAGCAATCTAAATGCAATATATTCTGAAAGATTTCAAAATATACAGAAAAACAAAACCTCATCTATTCACCAAACCATCACTTTGCAGTTAATCAGAATCCAGATAAATTCCTTCTCTATCAATCAATAAGTTCAATCTAACTGCTTCTTCTCAGTTCTGGTTCTGTCAGCTGGGAATAATTATTTGAATCCTTACACAACTGAAGGCTTGGACTTTCTCAGCACTTTAATAATCTGCAGAGTTTTGAGCAAATACTCTTTATCTGTAAGTTTCATAAACTACATATTTTCAATGAGGTGCCTTATTTCCTTACCTGCTCTGAATAATCTCCCTTTCTAGAAGAAACTTGCATTCTGATCCCAATCCGGTCTCCATCAAACTGCCCTGTGATTTTGAAATAAATTAGAAAACAAAACTTGCTCATCCTAGGTTCTGTGAAACTAATGGCTTAATGTTTTCTCTTTCCAATCATAATCACCAACAGTATAAGCAAACTTCTATAACATCATATGAGACATATTGGTTTAATACCATGATTCTGGAAAGACTGATCTAGTTAATTTTAAAATACCTTCATAGAAATAGACCAACGATTCAAATTCTTAAAAATAAACAAAGGGCTTCTATCACATCTGTTCTGTCCAATTTTCTTTTTGCTATACCAATGAGAATGGGATTGAGTGTGTCCAGACAAACTTGGAAGCAGATCAGAGGAACTGGGGGATGATTAGACTAGATTCCCTACAGCATGGAAACAGGCCCTTCGGCCCAACAAGTCCACACCAACCCTCCGAAGAGTAACCCACCCAGACCCATTTCCCTTGGACTAATGCACCTAATACTATGGACAATTTAGCATGGCAAATTCACCTGACCTGCACATGTTTGGACTTTGGGAGGAAACCAGAGCACCCGGAGGAAACTCACGCAGACACAGGAAGAATGCGCAAACTCCACACAGACGGTCGCCCAAGGCTGGAATCAAACCTGGGACCCTGGTGCTGTCAGGCAGCAGTGCTAACCACTGAACTAGCAGCTGCCCCAGAGAGCTCTGATCCCCTGGTCAGATGTGGTATGGAGGTACCGGTGTTGGATTGGGGGTCTGTGTTGATGTGGATGATCAGAAACAGCATTATGGTTCTCTGGGATTTTTATCCCATGGTTTCAATAGTTGTTAGGCCCTCTAGCCCTCACCCCTACCAGCCTCTTACATGCCACACTCTCCCCATGATTTCCATGACTCCATCATCCTAACTTATGTGACATAAACATGGTGTGAAAATAATCTCCTTTCTGCCACCCCCACAACCTCTCACCCAGTATGAACGGACTACAGGAGTCACGTCAAAATAACTTTAAAAGTAAAACTTCAACAAAATAATAATGCTCTCACTCATACACTTGATTTAGCAAAGATAAACCTTTCATTTATGAAATGCATTGAAAGAGTTTAGATCAATCAAGTGACCAATCAGTTGTAAAGACATCTAATTCTTCACTAACATTTTAAAACCATTGAAAAAGTTGGTCACTGTCCAGAAAAGTACATTTGAAGCTTTTAAAACTTAGCCTAGAATTCACAATGGATTGAACCATAATCGCAACACTGGGAAACGTAAACAAAGTACTGGACATTTTAATCGACCTATCTAGGTATGTTGTGACACACGTATGAAGCGAATGGACCTTGAACTCAGGTTTCCTGGCTCAAAGGTGGAAAAACTGCCCCTCAAGAACCCTTTACTGTCAGAGTAGTTGGTTAATGTTATTTTTCTCAGGTGCATCAGATTGTCTGTCTTTCAAACCAGTGTAACATTTTTTTTTACTAAATGACAGGTGCAATTTTTCTTTTTTCAGCTTTTAAGTCCTGTGGATGTAAACAATGTAAATGAGCTGTATCTGCTCTTCAAAGCACAGAAGAGAACAAGCTGCTGGAAGAGGGAAGACAAGTTGGGGGTAGGAGAGGGTGGCAGTGGGAATTGTCAGCAAGAGGCTATATCCACTAGAAAGGTCCAATATACCACAAAAATCAAATAATTACTCTCTGCATTCCTTGAGCATCTGCCCTCTTCATGCATTTGTTTGTCCTAGTGTTTCCATGGTGGTGCTTCCAATGGAGAGGATTGCAGATATCTTTATCAGACAAGTGTGAGCACCTCTGGATCTGGATGGCCAGTCTATCATCTTCATGACTGTCTGTTAGGTAAATGTAAGAATACTGATGGAATGACCGTGGCAAAAGAAGGAGCATTCATCATAGAGTCATGGAGTCACAATGTCATAAAATCACACAGCACGGGAGCAGACCCTTTGGTCCAACTCATCCATGTCAACCAAGTTTTCCAAACTAAACTAATCCCATTTGCCTGTGTTTGGCCTGTATCCCACTAAACCTTTCCTGTTCATGTACCTGTTCAAATGTCTTCTAAATGTGTAACTGTACTTGCATCTCCCACTTTCTCTTGCAGTTCATTCGACATATGAGCCTCCTTTTGTGTAAAACAGTTGTCCCTCAAGTCCCTTTTAATTCTTTCTTCTCTCTCCTTAAAAATATGTCACCTGGTGTTGAACTCCCCTTTTTCTTGAGAGAATAGTAGATTCATGATTCGTTGTACCAATACTGTCAACCCCACCCCTCTTCACCCCCTGCCCCACCCCCCAACATTTCAAGTCCATTATGACTCATCTTCAGATTCCAAAGGAAAGTCATATTGGACTCAGAACATTAACTCCATTTCTTTCTTCACAGATCCTGCCAAACTGCTGAGTTTCTCCAACTCCTGATTTTATTTCAGATGTCCAACATTTGTAGTATTTTACTTATTTCAACATCAGCTATTTCTGCACCATTAGATGTGTTGCCTTTTTAGACTTGTGCAAACAAATATGTGTCTCTATTAAATTTCATTTGCAATTCTTTGGGCAATCCACGTATGCCATTTCATACTGTTCTCTTTATTTTTCCCTTAACGTATTAAAAATGGGATGGGTCTCTCCCTTTGTAATCGTAACATCCGGTTATAACAGTATTCTCCAGCTCACTAACATGTTCCCTGCTCTTCACATTGTTGTAATTCCATTCTTGCCTTCCAATGTAGTTCACTCAGTCATTCCCAATACCATTGGCCACCACTTTGCCTGTTGGTAACTTGCACTATTATGTCACCATTGTTTCTTTGCAAAATTCACCTGTGACCTAGGCCCAGGTGCCTGCAGCAGTGGTTCCAAAAATCTTTATGGAGTTAAGACTTAGGCTTTGAGTTCTGGATGCTTTTCTTACCTTTTTGTTTTCTTTTATTTCAGCTGTTTTATTTTTTGAGAATCTAGTTTTGTAACCAAGATGGAGAACGGTGACTTTGTACACTTTTCAATGTACTCCTGTATTCCTGTACTAAGTATATTTCACAATAAAATCTAGTGCTAATTCTCAGTAGCAATAGTTCATTCCTGCTGCTTACCCAATCCATAGCTCACTCAGAATATTTGCTACAATTGATATGCTCTTCCCTCAAAAATCTTTTTTTTGGCAATGTTTGGTATCATGTGGAGAACTATTTGGCTGAAAGATGGTCTATCAAGTGGCCATTGTTATCACTGGTCCTTGCTCTCCAGGGAATTGTTTTTTTTCTCTGGTCTGCAACTATTAAGAAGCTTTTATTCCTGAAGGTGTTTTGGGGGGGAGAAAAGATATATCTATGTATCTTAGCTTTGCCTCTGTGAGTCTTCAACACTGTCAGCTTTTCCCCTTTTTAAATAATAAGTAGGCATGTCAGGATCCTAAGGGTAATAATCTCTGGATTATTAGCTGAGTCATGAGCAAATTGGCACATTGACAACAAGATTGAAGAAGTAAACGTCTGGCTCAAAAATTGGTGATGGTGAAATATGTTTGAATTCATGGATTTTTGAAGCCAGTACTAGTGAAGGAGGAAGCTTTTCCAAGGGGAAGGGCTCCATCTGAATCATGCTACTACCAGAATCCTAATGAATCACATAACTAGAGAGTGAATAGAGCTTTAAACTCAGTAGGGGTATGGGGGAGGACATTGTACTTAAATGCACACAGTGTAAAATACAAGGTAATAAGCATGCAGTGGAAATTGAAATCGGCAGGCATGATGTGGGTAACACAATGACATAGCTGCAAGGGATCAGGACTGGGGGCTAATTCCTCAAGAAAACATAGTCTATCAAAAGGACAGGCAGGTGAACAGATGAGGTGGGGTGAAATAAAATAAAATTGATAGCAAGATGTGAAATAGATTGGAACACTTAGCTGGGTAGAGTTGAGGAAATGCAAAAGCAAAAAAGACCCTGATGGGAGTTGTGTACAGGTCTCCCAGTAGTAGTCAGGATGAGAGAAGAAAATAAATCAGGAAATGGAAAAGGTAAATAAGAAAGGTGCTATTTCAATATTCATGGAAGAAGTGGGGGGGGGGGGGGGCGCGGCGGGGCTTCCATTTTCAGACTTGGAAAATCAGGTTGGTAGTGAATCCCAATAACAGGATTTCATGGAATGTCTACAAGATGGTTTTTTGGAGCAGTTTGTGGTAGAGCCCACTAGGGAACAGGCAATTCTGGGTTGGGTGATGTGTAATGAGGTAGACATTAGGGAGCTTGAGGTGAAGGAATCTGTCGGAGAAATTGCCCAATAAATTAGAGATCACAAAGCACAGTTCAAAGTGAAATTGACAAACAGTTTACTAGTACGGCGATATCGTGGAAGAGAAACTAACTTACCTGAAACAGTACAGACAGTCTTCCCAGGCAGTCAAGGATTCCCTTCCCAGAGCTGAGGATGAGACCAATTTTTATAATAATGCTGTACAATAAGGCTAATCAAGAATGGGGAACGCACAATTTTATCTGGAAATGCAGTAATCCAGTTACAAGAATGCTAATTGGAAAAGTTATCGGATGAATGTCCTGTTCCTTCACACAACAAAACAACTTGACAGTATTGATGGTTCCATTCCCCTTTGCGGATACGTGTTAATGTCTCCTCTGAAGTGGTGAGGTGCTTCCATTGTCTTGTCCTGGGAGTAGTGCTCTTGCTGGTGCCTCACTGTCTGACCTGCTCTTTGTGTGGCTTTGGTATTGCTGGGTTGTGAAACTGCCCTCAGGGCTTTGGGATATCTGTGGTGCTCTGTCATTGTTAGTGGCAGCTTGAATGTATTCCCTTGTCTGTGTGTGCTGTCTGGTTTGGCTTGCCAGCCTGCTTGGTTCCTGCTGAGGCATTCTGGGTGTTTTTCGTACTGTTGGCCAATTTTGCTTTTGTGGGCCTATCGTGGGTTGGCAGGGTGGCAGATATTTTCCCAGAGAATTCCTCTGGACCTGTGACAATGTGACAGAATTCACTGTAAAGTTTGAGAGGAAGAAGATGGAATCCAAAGTAACAGGACTATAATTGAGTAAAGGTAACCATAAAGACATGAAGGAGGAGCTGGCCAGAGTGATTAAAAGTTGAACGTAGCAGGAAAGACAGTGGAGTAACAATGGCAGGATTTCTGGGCGTGATTCTGAAGGCATAGTAGAAATTCATCCTGTAGAAAAAGAAACATAAAGGGAGCATGAGGTAACCATGGCTGACAAAGGAATTCAGGGACAGCATAAAAGCAATAGGAAAAGCATACTGGTCAGTATTATTGGGAAGCCTTTAAAAATCAGCAGAGTATATCAAAAAAAGCAATAAGAGGAGAGAAGATGAAATATAAGAAGTTGGCTAATAAAATAAAAGATTGCAAGAGTTTTTGTTCGATGTCTAAAAGATAAGAGAAAGACAAGAGTGGACAATGGACCACTGGAAAACGAGCTGGAGAAGTAGTTATGGGGAACAAAGGAATAGGGTTTAGGCTGTAGGATTGCTTGCTGAGCTGTAGGTTTGCTATCCAGATGTTTCATTACCTGGCTGGGTAACATCGTCAGTGGTGACCTCTAAGTGAAGCAAAGCTGTTGTCTCCTGCTTTCTAAACCTCAACCTGAGCTATAAACCTTGCAAAAACCTATGGGTGCAACACGCTACAACTTGCCCAAAGATGGGAAAGGAATGCCATCTGAGAGAGTTCCACCTGCGAACAACTGTACTTCCTGCATGAATGTTTGAGAAATAAATAGAAAGATGGAGACAACAGCTTCCCTTCACTTGGAGGTCACCACTGATGATGTTACCCAGCCAGGTAATGAAACATCTGGATATCAAACCTACAGCTCAGCGAGCAATCCTACAGCCTAAATAGCAGAGGAATTGAAAGGTACTTAGTAGCAGTCTTCACGGTGGAGGACATAAACAGCCTGCCAGAACTTTGAGTGTGTGAGGGGACAGAGATAAGTGCATTGGCCATCAGTAAGGAGAAAGTGCTGGGAAAGCTGAAAGATCAGAAGATGGAGAAATCATCAGGACCAGGTGGACTACACCCTAGAGTTCCGAAGGAGTTAGTGAGGAGATTGTCGAGGCATTGGTGTTGATTTTCCAGGAATCACTGGAGCCATGTAAGTTCCTAAAAGATGGGAAAATGGATAATGTAACATCCCTGCTTAAGAAGGGAGAGAAGCAGAAGACAGAAATCTATAGGCTGGTTAGTCTGACTTTGGTTGTTAGTAAGATTTTAGAGTTGATTGTTAAGAATGAGATTGTGGAGCACTTGGAAGTGCATGGTAAAATAGGGCTGAGTCAGCATGGTTTCATCAAGGGGAGGTCCCTGGCGCTGAGGTAGCAGAGTTAACCACTGAGCCACTATGAGATTATGCACTTTGGTAGGAAGAATAGAAGTGTAAACTATGTTCTAAATGAAGAAATGCTTTGGAAATCTGAAGCACAAGGGTACTTAGAGTCCTAATTCATGACTCTCAAGGTAGTTGAAGGCATATTGTAAGGAAGGATGAGCTGGGATTGGAGGAGGTGGCTGGGAATGCGATAGGTAGATCAAGGTGGGGATGAAGGTGATAGATCAGAGAGGAGGGCGGAGCAGATAAGAGGGAAGGAAGATGGACAGCTAGGCATGAGATCAATGTGGATTTCACCCATTCATCATTTCCCCTCCTCTCACCTTGTCCCAGAACCAACCTTCAACTTAGCACCACCCTCTTGAACTGTTCTACCTGTCAAACCTGTCATCTATCCGTTCCACCCTCCTCTCTGACCTATCACCTTCACTCACACCTTCATATATCTACTGCAGCCACCTTCCTCCCAGCCTCTCCCCCCTTCCCATTTATATCTCACTCTTCCTTCGGCACTCATTCCTGATGAAGAGCTTCTGCCCGAAATGTCAACTCTCCTGCTGCTCGGATGCTGCCTGACCAGCTGTGCCTTTCCAGCACCACACTCTTCGACTCTGATCTCCAGCGTCTCTAGTCCTTACTTTCTCCACAGGGTGAGTGCTAGGCAACATCAATTTTAGCAAAATCAGCATTATTTGAGGCTAGAAAGTCCATTCATCAGTCTAATGATGGCCAGGAAGAAGCTGTTCCTGAACCTGTTCAGACTTCGGTATCTTCTGCCTGAAGAGGTTGTAGGAGATCATAATCGGGATGTGAGGGGTCTTTGATGTTGGCAGCCTTTCCGCATCTGATTCTCTGTCTATTACAATGACCAAGGGATCACTGAAGTCTCAGAGTTTGGTTAGTTACGGTTTGCTGCATGGTAACCTGGGGAATTGCAGTATTCATAAATCTGCACAAGGTCAACAGTAGCTATGTACAGTTTATGAATGATTCTGCTTGCTGAACAGAACTGAAACAGAACATATTGAATCATATTTTAAACAGATTTTGTTACTAATAACTTAAACCTGACCTATCCTTATAATAATTTTAAAATTCTTCCCAAATTGCAAATGCACCAGATTCTCATACTGTAATCCTTGCCACTACCAACAGAGAAATAGAAGAGGGGTGAAAATTGCCATCTTGTCGATGTAAATCAACATCCTTGAAAACCTTTTATGTATCCTCTTCAATTTAATCATATCCTTCAGTACTCCAAAGGTTACCAGTTCTCATACACTGATCTTGCTGCATTGTTACAATGTGTGAGACAGCAGTGCAGATTTTAATTTAACTTAATTGCACAGACTATATGATTTAGTAACAGAAGTAGGCCACTTGATCCATCGAGTCTGCTCTGCCTAGGAATACTGTGGCAAGTAACTCTCCTTCTGACTTCCCAAAGTCTGTCTACCATCTACAAGGCACACATCAGGAGTATGATGGAATACTCCCACTTGCCTGGATAGGTGCAGCTCCAATAACACTCAAAATGCTTGACACCATCCAAGCCAGAGCTACCTCCTTGATTTGCACCACATCTACAAGCATCCACTCTCTTCATCACCGATGCTGAGTAGCAGCAATGTGTACTATCTACAAGATGCACTGCAGAAACTCACCAAAGATTAGCACTTTTCAAACCAATGACCATTTCCATCTAGAAGGACAAGGGCAGCAGGAACATGGGAACACCACCACCTGCAAACTTCCCCCTGAGCTACTTACAATCCTGACTCAGAAATATATTGCTGTTCCTTTCACTGTCGCTAGGTAAAAATCCTGGAATCCCTTGCCTCAAAACATTGTGGGTCTACCTACAGCACATGGGAGGCAGTGTTTCAAGAAAGCAGCTCACTATCACCTTTGCAAGGGCAATGAAGGGTGGGCAATAAATACTGGCCTGCCAGCAATGTCCATCTCCAATGAGTGAATTAAAATAAAAGAAATTCTTCCTTATTTCATTTTTAAATGAATGACTCCTTACTCTGAGATTATGCTGTCTGATCCTACACTCCCCACCGGGAAAATCTTCCTGTATCCACCATGCCAAGAATTTTATAGTTCAGTGGGGTTGTTTCTCATTGAGGAGAAAGTGAGGACTGCAGATGCCGGAGATCAGAGCTGAAAATGTGTTGCTGGAAAAGCGCAGCAGGTCAGGCAGCATCCAAGGAGCAGGAGAAGAAGGACTCATGCCCGAAACGTCGATTGTCCTGCTCCTTGGATGCTGCCTGACCTGCTGCGCTTTTCCAGCAACACATTTTCAGCTCTTGTTTCTCATTGAGGAAATGTTTTTCACTCATAGTGTGGGGAAGTGGTGTGGTCTCACTACCTGAAAGGGTGGTAGA
The DNA here is from genome assembly GCF_004010195.1 of Chiloscyllium plagiosum. Classification (NCBI taxonomy): domain Eukaryota; kingdom Metazoa; phylum Chordata; class Chondrichthyes; order Orectolobiformes; family Hemiscylliidae; genus Chiloscyllium; species Chiloscyllium plagiosum. The sequence goes on along the minus strand of NC_057710.1, from coordinate 42,760,188 downwards.
AGTACAATTTGTCACAACATTTAGGAAGCATTTAGATGCATACATGAAATGCCATGGCATACAGACCAGGTGCTGACATGGATAGGGAGAATGCACTTAGTCTTTTTTTCCCAGGGTTGGAGAATCAAAGACTAGAGGGCTTCCATTTAAGGTTAAAGGAGAAAGATTGAAAGGGAACCTGAGGGACGACTTTTTTGCACAGTGCATGCTACGCATGTAGAATAAGTGCCAGCGGAAGTGGAAAAGCACAGCAGGTCAGGCAGCATCTGGGCAGCAATGAGGCTCATTCCTAATGAAGGGCTTTTGCCTGAAATGTCGATTCTTTCTGCTCCTCAGATGCTGCTTGACCTGCTGTGCTTTTCCAGCGCCACACTCCTAACTCTAATCTCCAGCATCTGCAGTACTCACTTTTGCCTGCCAATGGAAGTAGTTGAGGTGGGTACATTAACAACAAGGCATTTGGATAAATACATGGATAAGAATGTTTTAGAAGGATATGGGCCTAGTGCAGGAAATGGGTTGGCATTGATGAACATTTTGGTCAGCATGGACCAGTTTGGGCCAAAGGGCCTGTCTCTGTGCTGTAGGACTCTATGATTCTATGACTGTAAATGGGATTGCAGTATACTGGTGCTTCTTAACCAGTGAAGACATGATGGGTGAAAGGGCTTTTTATATGCTGTAAATGTCTGAGTTTCTATGTTGGTTTCTCAAGTAAAGCATCAATTAGGGGTGAATGTAAGTGCCCAAACTGTGTCGCAAGTTATAGAATAGCATCTAAATACAGTTCAAATTGTGAATAAAAATTTCTTGCATATATTGAAGATAGGCCGCACAGATTTCTCTGAAAGCCACAACTGCCTAATGTGCACAGATTCAGGCAGAACAGTCAACAAAAATGAGGGCTACAGCATAAAGAAAAGTACTGTTTGTTTTTAACAGGTACCTACCTGCCATGAAGAAAATGTATGAGATTGAAGGGCCCCCAGATGGGTGACATGAGACTATATCTGTATCAGCAGGAAGAGTTTGTCTGCAAAGGAATTTCAGCAGCTTAAGGGTCCTCAAAATGAAAGATGTTTCTCCAGTGATGAGAGATCTGCTATGCTCCATTTTGAAGTTGGGTTGACAGTCCTCAAGTTAAGGTCATACAAATTTTCCATGTTCAAAGAAAATGTATACTTGAAGAATTGTGAGACTGTGTGAGCCTGAAGTCAAAGATTTGGAGATAGGAATGAAGAAAATTGTACGCATGAATGTATAAATTAGGAGATGTTGTATAAGACGATTGTGGAAGACAACATTAACCCTCCAGCCAAAGTGTAGATGTCATACGTGCCAGAGTGTGGAAATTTAGAGTACCTTCAGATGTTGAAGAAGACGTATCTTCTATCCTAGTTTCCTCCAGACACTTTGCAACAGTGTCTATCTAACTAATGGAAGTTGTACCTCACTGATGTAATATACTGCAGGTTGAAACTCATGTCTTTTTTTTGGCTAAACGTCAGCATCATCTGGTTTCATGGAGGTTTTCTCTCCATTACCCTTAGCAAGATTTCTTACACTCCCTCAGCAAATTTGTCTCATTAATAATCCATCAAATCCCTGTGGTGACTCCTTCATCTGATACTAGGCCAATTCTCCCACTCAGTTTAGAAGGAGGAGCTCATCTTTGCCTGCATGACCCAGAATAAGCCAGCATTGCTGTCACCAATGTCATCTTTGAAAGGCCATTGTGCAGCTGGACAAGCACTGTCAGTTCAGAGCTGGTCTGGACAATTCCTGGCACTGGCCCTGGAGGGTGCTGATTAGGAGAATTTGCCAATCCACTTTGCAGATGGACACCTTGTGTTTCTGGTGGATGGGATGGTGCATATCACTGGAGTAGGTCACAACACCAGAGTCGGCCAGCCTGGTGCAAGGTTTCCACTCAGGTCAGAGTGCTCTCAGCTATCTGGAGGAATGCCCAGCAGTGTAGGACGAAGGACAAAGAAATTCTCTGCTCTTCCAGGTAAATGCCATCACATTGGCTCTGCTAGCTCATACTCATAGAAACCCTACAGTGCTGAAAGACGCCATCCAGCCCATCAAGTCTGCACCAACCCTTCAAAAGCTGGCCTCCCGGTGTGATGTGGAAATCTTTCGGCCTCCTGCAGCAGCCTCCCAGCATTGGCCTGCTGACCACCCAATGTGGAACCATGACCCAGTGCAGACTAAAAGCTAAGTGACAGTGTGGTCCGCTATACTGAACTCTTTTTTTGGTAATGCTGGACATTTTATTTCTATATTGTCATTGGCGATGTATAAACCCTTCACTGTACTTGTTGAGTGAGTATATGTGACAATAAAATCTATTCTATTTGCATCCCCATGCAGACCCAGGCCCCTGTTCTATCCCCATAACCCCACATTTACTATGGCAAACTCACTTCCGCTGCACATCACTGGACACTATAGGACAACTTAGCTAAGCCACCTAATCAGTATATCTTTGGACTGTGGGGAGAAATGGGTGCACCTGGAGGAACCACATGCAGACACAGGAAACTCCTCACTGACGGTCCGGCAAGGCTGGTATGGAACCCAGTTCCCTGGTGCTGTGAGGCAGCAGTCCTAACCATGCAGTACTCTATTCCGGCTGCTGAGCCAACTTCCCATCAAGGCTCAAGCTCTACCATTTCACTGTTGCATGCAACATCTTCCCTCACTTGCTGTCACCCACCCAATTCCCTACACTACCTACTGACCCTGATGACATTCCTTTCATCTGATGCTCGCCTGAGTCTCCCACTCACTGCAGCAGGAAAAGCTCAGTTCTGCTTAGATATTCTCCCCGTGTCTGCGTGGGTTTCCTCCGGGTGCTCCGGTTTCCTCCCACAGTCCAAAAATGTGCAGGTTAGGTGAATTGGCCATGCTAAATTGCCTGTAGTGTTAGGTAAATGTAGGGGAATGGGTCTGGGCGGGTTGCTCTTCGGAGGGTCGGTGTGGACTTGTTAATCTAATCTAAAAATCCCGGTACAAGCTAATATTCCTGTCATTAGCGCCATCTTTAAAAGGCTGTCGTGCATGCATGGCTTCTATGCTGTCTGTTCACTGTCTCAGAAAGCCTTAACATCTTTCATCCACCTGTGGCCAGCAGAGTTGTTAGTGCTGCTGCTTTTATCTCCCTCATTTACTTTCAGTAAAGGAAACAGCACACATAGAATCATGGAATCACAGAAATGTGATGGTGCACAAGGATTGATTGATTTATTGTCACATGTATCAAAGTACAGTGGAAAGCTTTATTTACAAGCAGTGCAGGCAGATCATAGTAAGTAAGGATGTAGAGATCAGAGGTTGTAAAAAGACTTAAGATAGAGACATACATTGCACACGCTGTGCACTAGAGATCAACATTAGCAAGGTCCCATTATTTGAGGTCAAAGAGTCTACTCATCAGTCTAATAACAGCTGGAAAGAAGCTGTTCCTGAACCTGCTGGTGTGTGTGTTCAGGGTTCTGTATCTTTTGCCTGATGTAAGAGGTTATAGGAGATCATTACCAGGGTGTGATGGGTCTTTGATGTTGGGCAGTATTTCTGTGGCAGTGAACCATGTAAATGGAGTCTGTGGATGGAAGGTTGGCTTCTGTGAGGGTCTGGACTATGCATCCCACCTTCTGTAATTACTTACAGTCCTGGACAAAGCGGTTGCCATACCAGGCCATTATGTACCCGGACAGTCTGCTTTCAATGATGCATCTGTAGAAGTTTGTGAGGCTTATTGTGGACATGCCAAATTTCCTGAGCTGTCTGAGGAATACGGTATTTTGTGTCTTCTTGACTATCGCATCTAAATGGGAGCCTATTGTGCCTGCACAGTTTGCATTAGCTACTCTGGTACTCAGTAACAGAGCTAATCTCCTGCCTTTTCCCCATATCCCTATACATCATTAGTATCTAAAAGGAAAATGCCCTCTCAAATGCATCAACTGAATTTGTCTCTACCACACTTCGAGGCAGTGCATTCCAATCTTTAATAACTCGCTGTGGAAGAAAGGTTTTACTGACATAATCCTTGCTTTGTTTGCACATCACTCTAAATCTATGTCTTCTTGCTTTTGTTTCTATGACAAGTGGGAACAGTTTCACTCTGTGCTCTGTCAGCCTGGTGATTCTAAAAACCTCAACTATATCTTCTCTCTGCGTCCACTCTCCTAATGTCTTCAATCTTTCCTCATAGCTGAAGTTTCCCAGACCTGGAACCATTCTAGTAAATAGCTCTACACTGTCTTTGATGCATTAGCATCTTCCCTATAAAGTGATTCCCACAACTGAACACAATATTACTGCTGAGGTCTAATAAGTATTTTATGCAAGTTCAAAACCATGTGCTTGCTATTGTACTATTTTCCTTCTTAATAAGGCCGAGAATAGTGTATACTTTATTTACTGCTCTCTCCAGCCGTCCTGCCACCTTCAATGATTTGTTTACATATACATGTAGACCCCTCTGCTCCTCTACCCTCTAGATTGACCTCACATAGGGGCAGAATACGCAGTGTTTGGGCTCCTTGGCCCAGGCTGGTCCTCCTTGTTCGCTTTTCTTTTTGTTTTTCTTTTTCATTATTCTTTCTCAAATGTATCTGATAAAGAGAGATGTTCAGTAGGAAGGTGGCTTCGATGGGTTCTGGAGGGCAACTGGGTCTCCGGAGGGAAGCATGGCTACAGAGTCGGCTGGCCGGAGTGCAACTCTCACCTGCGTGTGGAGTGGGCCCCTGGCAGCAGCATGGTGTGGGCTGTGAAGCCTGGAGGGGGACTCTGGCAGTGGAGAAGGAAATATTGGACTCTCTTTAATTTATGGGTGGCATGGCGGCCTCACAGTACCAGGGACCCAGGTTCAATTCCCACATCAGGCAACTGTCTGCGTGGAGTTTGCACATTCTCCCTGTGTCTGTGTGGGTTTCCTCTGGGTGCTCCGGTTTCCACCCACAATCCAAAGATATATAGGTTAGGTGAATTGGCCATGTGAAATTGCCCATAGTGTTCGGTGCATTCGTAAATATAGGGAGTGGAATGGGTCAAAAGGTCAGTGTAGACTTGTTAAGCTGAATGGCCTGTTTCCACACTGTAGGTAATCTAATTTTTTTTCTTCTTGTTTCATTTTATTTTATCCTAAATTAAAGTGAATGGCACCTGTGCACATTTAATAGGCATCTCATTGCTCCCTGCTAGAACCTTGACTGATACACTGAGTTCTCTTTGAAAATGCAACTAATTGCTTCCGATGTTGGGAAAGGCCTTGCCCAAACTCTCAAGGTCTTCTTTCAGATTTCACACCATGGCCCATGTTGCCAAGGATCCTATGAGATTCTGCCACACATCTTGTTTAAGGCAACAACATCCTCTTGTTAGACTACCTAGTGGTAGTCCATTTCAGACCAAGTGAGTCCAGTAGACCCAGTTGGGAAAGGGACAGTGGCCACATGCCACACTGCCATGACCTATCAGTGTTGGTATCATATGCTAATATGATTTATCTCCCCTTTTAACATGTTATTGAATCTGATTTTCCCTCCTTCCCATCAGTCTATTCCAGCTCATAACAACTAATTATGTAAAAATCATTCTCTTTCATCTTTTCTCTGAATATTTTACACTTTGCCAATTACCCTAAATCTGTGGCTGCAATAGATCATTCTACTAGCAGGAATAATTCCTTCTGTGCTTATTGTTAAAACTAAAAGTATTAATAATGGAAATCCAAAATAAAGAGAAAAGTATGGGATATGGTGAGAAATGCCACTGGAAGAGATGATCGTGTTGTAGCTGATATATATTTTTCATGGCTTAATGGTAGGATGCAGAGGGTAATAGTGGAAGTAAGCTAGTCAGACTGGAGGCCTGTGACTAGTGGAGTGCTTCAAGGGTCAGTGCTGGGCCTTGCACTTGGAGTATTGTGATCAGTTTTGGCCAGCTTGCTATAGGAAGAATCTTATTAAACTGGAAACAGTGCAGAAGAAATTTACAAGCATGTTGCCTGGACTCAATGGTCTGAATTATAGGGAGAGATTGGACAAGCTAGAAGCTTTTCTTTAGAGTTTGGAAGACTGAGGGGACATCTTATAGACATGTATAAGATCATGAGAGGCATGGATAGGGTGAATGCACTCAATCATTTTCCCAAGGTTGGGGAATCAAGAATTAGAGGGCATCAGTTTAAGGTTAGAGGGGAAAGAATAAAAGAGAACCCGAGAGAACACATATTTACACAGAGAGTGGTACGCATATGGAATGAATGACAGCAGAAGTATTTGTGGTCAATACATGATCAGCATTTAAAAGGCATTTGGACAGATATACGGATAGGCAAACTTTAGAAGGATATGGGCAAAAGTGCAGGGAAACGCAGTTGGCGTTGATGGCCTTTTTGGTTGGCATGGACCAGTTTGGGCCAAAAGGCCTGTCTCCATGCTGTGGGACCCTCTATGCCTCTATGTGCAAACAAAATACGTTCATTAAGAATATTTTATTGATCACGTAAAATTCATCAGAAATTGCTTATTTATTGGGGACTAGATATTTTGCTTTATGGAGTTCAAAGAGAAGGGAAGAAAGAGCTCCATGCACTTTGGGCCTTCTGCTTAGCTTAATACTCATTCTGATTTGAATATTAACCATTATAAGAACTTGAAAGCCCTACATTTCTCATTACAGTTGCACTAAAGAAATATGGAGAGAAAAGGTGATTTCCTGTCCTCACCACATTAAGACAGTCAGCCAACATTAGCAGATGGAAAATTGAGTTAATTAGAGTCTGGGAGGTTTCCTTCAAACCCCAGCCTTGCATTGCACTGCTTAATCGTTTACTACAGCAGAGGCTACTGAAGATAAGTTGCATTAACATCCATTACAAATTGATATCATGTATCCACTTATTGTAAACTTGCTGGCACATCCAACAGTAATGGTGATGTTTGGAGGAGGAGGGTGCTGGTCCTGGAGGAATAGTGGCAATATCTTAAAACAGCTTCTGGCATAGTAAGTGATCAACTTTCCATATTGGTTTAACATAATTATCTGTAAATCTCATGAAGGCATTTCCACATATTGCTGCCTGGGGAGATGGTGGTGTCGTGGTAATGACTCTGGACTAGTACTCAAGAGTAATGCCTGGCAGCTGCTGCAATATGAGTTAAGGTAATAAAAATATAGTCTTACTAACAGTGACCATGGAATTATCATCAATTGTAATAGCAACCCATCTGGATCACTAATCCCCTTCAGGAAAGGACCTCACGACAGCCTGACTCACATGTGACTCCAGAACACAGCAATGTGGTTGACTCTTAACTGCCCTGAAATTCCCTCAGAAGCCATTCAGTTCAGGGCAATTAGGAACTTACAATAACTATTGGCCTCATCAGTGTCACCCACATCCCAAGAAAGAATAAGAAAAAACCTGCCCACAGTTTTCAACTCTGACTCATTGTCCCCACTTGAGGCATTGCTTTTCCTCCCTTCCATTCAACACATAGTTCACAAGTTTAGCTTCAGGCATGCAGAAACTGTGAAATATTATGTGGAAAGCTAGGGAAGTGATTGCTGGGTCCCTTGCTGATATATTTGTATCGTTGATAGTCACAGGTGAGGTGCTGGAAGATTGGAATTTGCCAAATGTTGGACGTTGCCACTATTTAAGAAGGGTAGTAAGGAAAAGCCAGAGAACTACAGATTGGTGAGCCTGACATTGGTGGTGGGCAAGTTGGTGGGAGGGAATTCTGAGGGACAGGATTTACATGCATTTGGAAAGGCAGGGACTGATCAGGAATGGTCAGCATGGCTTTGTGTGTGGGAAACAGTGTCTCATGAAAATGATTTAGTTTTTTGAAGAAGTAACAAAGATGATTGATGAGGGCAGAGCAGTAGACATGATCTATATGAATTTCAATTAGGTGTTCGACAGGTTCCTCATGGTAGACTGGCTAGCAAGGTTAAATCACATGGAATACAGAGAGAATTAGCCATTTGGATACAGAACTGGCTCAAAGGTAGAAGACAGAGGGTGGTGGTGGCGGGTTGTTTTTCAGACTGGAGGCCTGTTGCCAGTGGAGTGCCACAAGGATCTGTGCTGGATCGACTGCTTTTCATCATGTATATAAATGATTTGCATGTGAATACAGGAGGTATAATTAGTAAGCTTGCAAACAGCACCAAAATTAGAGGTGTAGTGGATAGTGAAGAAGGTTACCTCAGAGTACAACAGGATCTTGATCAGATGGGCCAATGGGCTGAGGAGCAACAGATGGAGTTTAACTTGGATAAATACGAGGTGCTACATTTTGGAAAGGCAAATTAGGGCACGACTTATAGACTTAATGATAAGGTCCTGGGCAGTGTGACTAAACAAAGAGACCTTGGAGTGCAGGTTCATAGCTCCTTGAAAGTGGGGTCACAGGTAGACAGGATAGTGAAGAAGGCGTTTAGTATGTTTTCCTTTCTTGATCAGTGCATTGAGTACAGGAGTTGGGAGGTCATGTTGTGGCTGTACAGGACATCAGTTAGGCCACTTTTGGAATATTGTGTGCAATTCTGATCTCTCTCCTATAGGAAGGAAGTTGTGAAACTTGAAAGGGTTCAGAATAGATTTACAAGCATGTTGCCAGGGCTGGAAGGTTTGAGCTACAGAGAGAGAGGCCAAATAGGCTGGGGCTCTTTTCCCTGGAACATTGGAGGCTGAGCTTTATAGAGGTTTAGAAAATCATGAGGGGCATGCATAAGATAAATAGACAAGGTCTTTTCCCTATTGAGAGTGTGGTGCTGGAAAAGCACAACAGGTCAGGCAGTATCCGAGGAGCAGGAGAATCGACATTCCGGGTATAAGCCCTTTATCAGGTCTTTTCCCTGTGTTTGGAGAGTCCAGAACTAGATGGTAAAAATTTAAGATGAGAGGGGAAAGAATTAAAAGGAACCTAAGGGGACATTTTTTCGCACTGTGGGTGGTGTGTGTATGGAATGAGGAAGTGGTGGAGGCTGGTACAATTACAACATTTAAAAGGCATCTGGATGGGTATATGAATAAGAAGGATTTAGAGGGATATGGGCCAAGTGCTGGAAAATGGCACTGGATTAGTTTAGGATATCTGGTCGGCATGGACGAGTTTGACCAAAGGGGTTGTTTCTGTGCTGTACATGTCTATGACTCTATGACTCTCGGTGACAAACTGAAATCTGTGCTTCTTGAAATTATAAGATACTTCCTGGTGTAGCCACACTTGGAGAATTGCATTATAGGAAGGATGTGGAAACATTGGAAAGGGTGCAGAGGAAAGTTACCAGGGTGTTGCCTGGTATGGAGGGAAGGTCTTATGAGGAATGGCTGAGGACCTTGAGACCTTTTTCGTTAGAGAGAAGATTAAGAGGTGACTTAATAGAGACATATAAGATGATCAGAGGATAGAGTGTACAGTGAGAGCCTTTTTCCTCAGATGGTGATGGCTAGCACAAGGGAACATCACTTTAATTTGAGGGGTGAAAGATATAGGACAGATGAGGTAGGTTCTTTACTCAGAAAGTAGTAGAGTGTGAAATGCCCTGCCTGCAGCAGTCGTAGACTTGTCAATGTTAAGGGCATTTAACTAGTCATTGGATAGACATATGGATAATAATGGAATAGTGTAGGTTAGATTGGCTTCAGATTGGTTTCACAGGACAGCGCAACATCAAGGGCTGAATGGCCTGTACTACACTGTAATGTTCTTTGTTCTTCCTGAAGTTCAGGAAGTACAGATTTACAATTAATTTCTAAAAATGCACAATTTGCTGGAAGGATAGCATTCTAAGCCCATCCCTATTTGCCCGAGAGGTGCTGGTTGTAAGCTGTCTTTTTGAACATTACTCTAGGACTGCTAATGCATCAGTTGGCTCAGAGTATAGCTTTCTTATCTCTGAGTCACAAAGTTGTAAATTTTGTTGCATTATCCCGTTTGAAAAGATGCCTCGTTAAGAGATAAAGTTAAAAATCACACAATATCTGGTTATAGTCCAACAGCTTTATTTGGAAGTACTAGCTTTTGGAGCATTGCTCCTTTGTCAGATAGCTAGTGGGGTAGGATCATAGGAGACAGAATTTATAACAAAAGATCATACTGTCATACAACTGATGCGATATATCTTTTACTAGAAATTCTGTATCCCATGAGCTACTTGACAAAGAAGCCATGTTCCAAAAACTAGTGCTTCCAAATAAACCTGTTGGACTATAAGCTGGTGTTGTATGATTTTTAACTTTGTCCACTTCAGTCCAACACTGGCAACGCAACATCATCTTTAAGAGATGAACATGAAAGTGACTTTTGGTATTTACTATTGCTTGCAACATACCATTCCCTATTCTTCCAAAGGTATATTTTCTTCACCTTTGAAATTGTTTCCTGTAAGAGATCCCCTGCATGTTGTCATGGGGCCACAGGCTCTCTTCACTGTAGTTATCAGGCTGTGTCTAGTGATGACTATACTGTGATAAATTTGTTGAACCATAAATAAACCCACCAGAGATCTTCGTGTAAATTAATCCACTTCCTCCATTTGTGTTACATAGCACCAGAATACTGTTACAGGTTCCGTTCCCACTTAGACAAAACATCAAGTATTTTACTCTGGGACAATTACTGCTCCTTCACAGGTACTGTTTGTCAGATGGGGCATTCAAATTAGATTCCACTAACATCTGATTTAGATATATAAGTCCCATGGCACTATTTTAACTTCGAACTGGGGATGATCCCAGTGTTCTTGCTGACACCTATCCATCAGCCAACAGCACAAAACACATTACTGTTCTGCTGATTGTGAGAGCTTCCTGGATGCAAATTGGCTGCTGAATGTTTAAATTATATCATTGATGACACTATAAAAGTACTTCATTGGCTGGCAAACACTTTGGAATATCTTCTGAAAGATGCTACCTCTGCAGATCTCTCTTTCTTTGAAATGCAAAAGAAACACCTGACTTCACTTTTCAACAATTAATATATTGAACCCTTCTCCATGGCAGCACTGTCCACATGTCTTCAATATATCTGAGGAGCTCATGGCTATCTTATCACTAACATTTAACCATCCATTTAATGTCTCTGCTGCACCACTCTGATACTTTTTGCCCATATCTGACTTCTTTGGCTCGACATTATTCATCTTCTGCTTTGCCTCTTTAAAATGATTTGGAATTTTTTTTTGTTAAGGACATGACACACATGAATATTGTTAAGCACTTTATAGATAAAATTCACAATTATTTCAAACCAGCAGGAGACATCATGTTGAGTGATGAAATTAGATTGAATATATATGTATGCTCAATCCGATCTCAGTAGCAGCATTAGCTCTTCAAACGATCTTATGTATAAATTCTTCAGGCATTTTCATTTATTTGCTGAGTTTGAAAAATACCGATCCTTTCTGCAGTTCTAACTGCAGAAGTGTCTTGAGGGTCTCAATGGCTGACGACGATAATGAAATAAAGTGCTACATTAATACATGTAAAATGTACATATATTGTAGTGACTGAGTCAGAAATATATTGATACAATAGCTCCAGACATTTGTCCTATTAGATGTGAGCATGAAATTGATTTTTAAATATGCCCATAACCATCTATAAGGATGCTCTCTTATTAGAGAAAGATGATTGGTGATCATTTAAACTGAGAGTCACCACACCTCGGACAAGGGGAGAGGTCGAGAAAAAAAGTTCTTCATGGTAACTTCGGCCAGAGCTGGAATTGAACCCTTCCTGTTGGAGTCACTCTGTATCGCAAACCAACCAGCCAGCCCAGTGACACATCAACAGAGAGAAGAAAATAATAGCAAGACCTGGTGCAAACAAAACTGCACAAACAATTTCAAATATGCACTTACAATGTGGAAATACTATAATGTAACATGAGATTTGAAGCACATGGAGGACCTAAATATCATGAAGTAGGGATCGTTATTCTACTGGCACCAGAGTTTGAAAAACATGATGGAAAATTAAGATTAAACTATGAGAACAGATTGTTTTCATAGCAAGAAGCTGCAGTTCACATATAATTGAGGAAATCCATTATAGAACATAGAACAATACAGGTCCTTCAGCCCTCAATGTTGTGTCAACCTTTATATCCTACTTTAAGATCAAACTAACCTACACACCCTACATTTTACTATCATCCATGTGGCAATCAAAGAATCGCTTAAATGTCCCTAATGTATCTGACTCAACTACTAACGCTTCCAGTGCATTTCACGCACCCTCCACTCTCTGTGTAAAGAGTCTACCTCTGACATCTCCTCTAAACCTTCCTCCAATCACCTTAAAATTATACCCCCTCGTGATAGCCATTTCTGCCCTGGGAAAATGTCTCTGGCTATCCACTCTGTCTATGCCTCTCATTATCTTGTGTACTTCTATCAAATCACCCTCAACCTTTCTTCATAAGACATGCCTCCAGTTCAGGCAGCATCCTGATAAATCTCCTCTGCATCCTCCCGAAAGCTTCCACATCCTTCCAAAAATTAGGCTACTAGAACTGAACATAATATTCCAAGTGTGGTCTAACCAGGGTTTTATAGAGCTGCAGTATGACCTCATGGCTCTTAAACTCAATCGCCCTGCTAATAAAAGGTAACACACCTTACCACTTCTTAACAATCTTATCAACTTGCGTAGCAACTTTGAGGGATCTATGGACGTGGACCCCAAGGTCCCTCTGTTAAACAAGAGTATAACATTAGCCGTTTTCCAGTCTTCTGGTACCCTCTCTATCTCCAGTGAATTCTGAAAGATCACCACCAATGCCTTTACAATGTCCTCAGCTATCTCCTTCAGATCTGTGGGGTGTGTTCCAGGTTATGTATTCCCCCTTCAGTAATTTTCAACTTCTCCAGCACCTTCTCCTTCACGATAGCCATTACACTCACCTCTGTCCCCTGACTCTCTTGAAATTCTGGTATGCCACTGGTGTCTCCCATTATGTAAACGATACAAAGTATCAGTTCTTATGCCATTTCTTTGCTCCCCATTACAACTTTTCTAGTCTCATTTTTCATTCATGTCTCTTACTTGTATACAGAACTATAGAATCACCTACTTACACCCATTTTTTCTTTTTGCTCCTCCTGATTGAATGTTTTCCTGTACCACAGTGCAGTGGTCAATGTGCCCATCCTCTGTACTTACCTTTTCGTCATCCATGCAGGGAGCAAGTACGTTCTACCTGATGGACATTGCCAAGAGCTGAGGATCCTCCAATGCCAAATTCAGGATCCCCCTACTCTCCTCACTTGGGGTCACACCCTTCCATCCCTGACAACTGGCCAAATCTGAGATGCTTAACCTACATGGTGTGACTGCCTCCAGAAACACAACATTCAGATTTTTTAATTTCAAAAATATACTTTATTCATGAAATTATTTTGATATCTATACAATTGGTGATGCCATACATACGTATACATTCCATTTCTTTACATAGAGATCGGAGTTAATCATTCGCATGTACAAATCTGTACATTGACCATCCAGATATTCTGCTGAGGCATCAGCGGAGCCCAATGACTGGGTGGGCCCCCTGTTCTTCTAAGGCAGGCAGACCTTACATGGTGGTCTTTCCCCACCACACCTTGGCTGCAGCTGCCCCCAGCTTCAGAGTGTCCCTCAGCACGTAGTCCTGGACTTTGGATGTGCCAGTCTGCAACACTCAGTCGGGGTCCACTCCTTCAGCTGGAAGATCAACAGGTTTCAGGCAGACCAAAGAGTGTCTTTCACCGAGTTGATGATTCTCCAGGCACAGTTGATGTTCGTCTCGGTGTGTGTCCCAGTGAACAGACTGAAACACAACATCCAGACTTTTTTTAATTTCAAAAATATACTTTATTCATAAAATATTTTGATGGTCTGTACAGTTGGTCAGGCCATACATATGGAAACATTCAATTTCTTTGCATACAGAGATCAGAATTTATCATTTGTATGTTCAGGTCTGTACGTTTATCAATCATATATCCATATATTTAGCTGAGGCGTCAGCAGAGCCCAAATGACTGTGTGGACCCCCTGTTCTTCTTAGGCAGGCAGATGTTACACGGTGGTCTTTCCCCACCGTGTCTTGGCAGCAGCTGCCCCAAGCTTCAGCGCGTCCCTCAGCACGTAGTCCTGGACCTTGGAATGTGCCAGTCTGCAGCACTCACTCGGGGTCAACTCCTTCAGCTCCTTTTTTAAAATTTCAAAAATATAATTTATTCATAAAATAATTTGATGGTCTGTACAGTCGGTCATGCATTACATACGTAAACATTTACATCCAGAGATCATAATTTACCACTTGCATATACAGGTCTGTATGTTTATCAATCATATATCCATATATTTGGCTGAGGCATCAGCAGAGCCCAAATGACTGCGTGGGTCCCCTGTTCTTCTTAGGCAGGCAGATGTTACACGGTTGTCTTTCCCCACTGCGCCTTGGCGGCAGCTGCCCAAGCTTCAGCACGTAGTCCTGGCACCTTGGAATGTGCCAGTCTGCAACACCCAGTCAGGGTCAACTCCTTCAGCTGGAAGACCAACAGGTTTCGGACTGCCCAGAGAGTGTCCTTCACCGAGTTGATGATCCTCCAGGCACAGTTGATGTTCGTCTCGGTGTGTGTCCCGGGAACACACCATAGACCACGGAGTCCCGCGTCACGGCGCTGCTCAGGACGAACCTCAACAAACACTCTGCATTCCTCTCCAGACTTCTTCTGCGTAGGCACATTCCAGAAGGAGGTGTGTGTCAGTCTCGTCCCCCCTGCAGCCGCTTCGAGGGCAGCGTGCGGTGCGGCTGAGAGTCCGGGCGTGCATAAAGGATCTCACAGGCAGAGCCCTTCTCACCACCAGCCAAACCATGTCTTGGTGCTTGTTGGAAATGTTCTGGTGATAAGGCATTCTGGCAAATGGCTTTGACAGTCTGCTCAGGGAACCGCTCGATAGGATCCGCCCTCTCCTTTTCCCGAAGGGTCTCAAGGACACTACGTGCTGACTACTTCCTGATGGACTTCTGGTCAAAGGTATTTTTCTTCATAAACTTCTCCACGAAGGGCAGGTGATACGGAACGGTCCAACTACTCAGAGCATTCCGTGGCAGCGAGGCCAGGCCAATCCTTCGCAACACCGGGGACAGGTAGAATCTCAGTACGTAGTGACACTTGGTGTTTGCGTACCAGGGATCCACACACAGCTTGATGTAGCCACACACAAAGGTGGCCATCAGGGTGAGGGTGGCATTGGGTGTATTTTTTCCACCGTTGCCCAGATCTTTATACATCGAGTCCCTTCAGACCTGGTCCATCTTTGACCTCCATATAAATTGGAAGATGGCCCGGGTGACTGCAGTGGCACAGGTTCTGGGAATAGGCCAGACCTGTGCTACATATAACAGCAATGACAGTGCCTCACACCTGATGACCAGGTTTTTTCCCATGTGCTGTGGTTTGTGATGCTCAGACTCTATCTTGTCAACTGTGAGCTGGAGCTCCTCAAGTAACCAGCGCTTTAAAGGTGTGACTACTATGAACCACAATAGGGTCCAGAATCTCCCACATCATGCAGCTACAACACATCATCTGGCTCTGCATCTCAATTATTTAATTAGTTTTTGATTTGTGTTTTTACATTTCCTACTGCTCTTTAGTATTAATCTGTAAAATATTTCTCCAATTCACCAGTATTCTGAAAGCAATAGATATTCAAATTTGCAGTTACTTACCAACCAATGCAGTTACAGCGTTTTCCATCAGTTTCTGAGTGCCAGGTCACCTCCCCCACTGGTTTCTGTCTCTGGGCTTCCAGGAAAGTGTGTAGCCCTCAAGCCTCCATCTTTATTTTCTGCTCAGTGTCCTCTCCCCACTCTTTTCTCCCCTTCTATCCCAAGTTCCCAAAGCCCTTACTTGGATAATAGAGACCAGAAGTTCTTACCAATGAAACAAAAGGGGGACTGTTAGAATCATTGGATCATGGAAAATTACAGTACAAAAGGACACCATTCATCCCATTGTTACTCTACTGGCTCTCCCATTTCTCCAACCTTATCTCAGTAGCTCTACAAATTCATCACTTTAAAATATATATATCCAGCTCTCTTTTAAAACCTGCGAAAGAATCCACCTCGACCACTCTCCCAGGTAGCACATTCCGAATCCTAACAAATCTCTAAATAAGGAAGTTTCTCCTCATCTCACTCCTTGCTGTCTTGCTGATAATTTTGAATTTTTTGGCACATAGTTGCTGACATACTAATTATTGGAAACAGAGGATTTTTAATCCATCGTATACACAATCAGTAAGATTGACTAACACACAGTCCTTGTGAAGACAAAGTCCTGCCTTCACATTGAGAATAACCTCCATGTTGTGCAGCACCATCTCACTGTGCTAAATGGGATAGACTTCAAACAGAATTGGCAACTATAAGATGTTGTGGGCCATCAACAGCAGCAGAATTGTACTCCAGTGCAATCTACAACCTCATGGCTCGGCACTTACCACAGTCAACCATTACCATCAAGCCGGGAATCAACTCTGATTCAGTGGAGAGTGCAGGAGGTGTGGTGAAAGGGTTAAAATTATGTCCCAATACATGTGTGAATCTTATTATGAATATGTTACCGGAATGGAAGGTGTTGCTTAGTCTTGCCCTGTTGTTCGCATGAATATGTTGCCGGAATGGAATGTGTTGCTTATGGTGTTTATGCTACCAGCCTTGATAAGGAACAGACACTGTCAAACAGGATGTTGCAAGCTTAATTGGTTCCAGCTGAAACTCGTAAAGAGTCTTGCCCTGTTGTTCGCATGAATGTTTAGATCTCGAAAGAGTATATAAGCTGGGAAAGTCCCCAGTTCGGTAGAGTCTGCTCCGGGTTACGTTTAACCGCTGAGCGTGGGTTGTTGGCAACCGCTCTACGAGAACTGACGGCTCCCAGTTCCGGTAACATGTAGAGTGAGTATAAACCAGACCCGTTGTAAGTACGAGACCTGGTTGAGGCGACACTGCGGGGAATAAAATACTTATATTCTAGCAAACTCGTCTCTCAGTTCTTTTCTCCTGGTCTGTGTCAGACTACTCTCCTGCGAACCCGATCCTTGAGAATTTATAAAACAGGAGGGCATGCAGGGAGTGGCACCTGGCAAACCTGATAATGAGGTGTTAACTTGGTGAAGCAATCAGACAGCTCTACTTGCATTTAAACAGCATAAACAGCAAGTGATAGACAGAGCTAAGTGAACACCCAGTCAACCATTAGATCAGACCTAAGCTCTGCAGTTCTTCCTTATCCTTTTGTGAATGATGGTCCTCAATTAAACAATTCACTGGCATTGTGAGTCAACCCACAGCAAGTGGACTGCAATGGTTCAAGAAGGCAGCTCACCACCATCTTTTCCAAGGCAACTAGGGATGGGCAATAAATGCTGGCCAGCCAGCGACTCCCACATCCCACAGATGAATTTTAAAAAAGACAAAGAGATTATATGTAATACAAAAAGCTCCATTAGATTCAAATTTGTGAATATTTTATCAATGGATGGCTAGAATATATTCCAAGCAATCCCATTCTCAAGTAATAGTTTAGGGAGTGAAGATGGACATGGATGGACTCAATGACATGGATGACTTATTGACCTACCATGACAGATTGGTCATTCCAAAGGTCCTCAAACTTGAGATTCTTTTCAGAGGATATAGCAAGGTCACTTGGGTCATACAAAGTATCATACCGCTTACTGCCTGATTATTTCCCTCACCCCCTTGATTCATCTACCCATACATCCAACTACTCTCTCACCCATTTTTCTACCTCACCTTATCCACCTACCCCACTTCTACCATTTAACGTCTCACTGACTTGCCCACTCACCTGTATAGCCTTCCCAGTTATCTATCCACTTCACCCACATACCCATATATTACTCATCCAACCATCACCTCACCTACTGACCCACTTACTCATTCACTCAAATCCACAATTTAAAAGAAAAAGACCTTTACAGACTTATTTGAACATAATAGCTACAGTCATGAAAAGGACCAAGTTCTCTCCTTCCATCAATTCTACTTTTGCTGGACTTTCTCTGAAATTCCTCCACTGTCCCATTTCTGCTTCCGCAAGATCGTAAGATCCAAAAGAATTGTGCATGATCGTTGGGTCAGTAGAATCTTTGTAGCAGGTCAACAGTAGCAGGTTAAAAGATAATTAGGTGAAGAGTAAAGCTGCATCCGTTCAACCCTATGAGTGTACCTCAGTCAGATCTCCTGAGGCTTTATTACAATATACAGTAACTTCTCACTTCCTGCTCCAGGTTGTGTGTAATATTGCAGAATGAGATTGGCAATTATGTTATGCTGAGTTGTGCTTTTCACCAATTCCCAATAGAAGCTAAATTGTAATAAAGAAAAAGCTCTCATCCTATTGAAAAAATCTTAGACCTAAATTCTTGTTACTCTCTCTGCACTTGCTGTCAAATATTTCTACAAGTTTCAATTTGCATTTCTTTATTCAAGGTTCGATCTGATCTTTGAGTTTTTTTGATCTTAGTTTGCTTCCCAGAGGAAAAAAGTACTGGATATTTTACTATCCAGTACTTACTATCCAGTCTGATTTTGTAGGTTCTAATTATGTGGTCTTATGAACTATTCATTCTCCTGTAATAAGCTGGATAATTAATAGAAAGGTTTCTATCATATCAAGATCTAATGCATTGAATTCTCACTTTATGCTGAAGGTATTTTTCAGATCTTTGACCACTGAAGTGGCTGGAATGTGACACAATCCACTGACTTGAGACTCTGTAATCAAATCCAAGGTGAGGCACACTTGTTAATTATTTTAATTCACAGTTAGCTACAGATTGACACTGCCAAAAAAACTTTGCTCTTATTTGAAGTGAATATACAGGGCAGTAACATTTGGAGGTCTGGGCTTTTTTGATTTAACCTAGCTTTCTAGAGAAATATCATCCTTGTTTTGATACCCTATGCCTCTGTTTATAAATCCAAGGATCCTTTTAGTCTTCTTAACAACTGTTCCAACTTGCCTGGCCACCTTCAGAGCATTATGTACTTGAACCTTGAGGTCCCTCTGCTCCTGTACTCTCCTCATAGTTGTACCATTGAGCCTGTTTTGTCTCTTCGTATTTATCCTACCAAGTGCATTCTGTCAAATTTCCAGAATCTGAAATCTGGAAACTGGAATTAGGAGTCCCATGATGACCATGAATCTATTTTTGATTGTTGGGGGGAAAAAAAACCCATCTGGTTCACTGATGTCCTTTAGGGAAGGAAACTACCATCCTTACTTGGTCTTGCCTTCTTGTGACTCCAAACCCATAGCAACGTGGTTGACTCTTAACTGCCCTTAGGCAATTAAAGATGGGCAATAAATGCTGACCTAGCCAGTGACACCCTCATCCTATGAATGAATAATAAAAAAAATTCTCTGCATTCAATTTCATCTCCTAAGCGTCTGCCCATTTTGCCAACTTGTCAATGCCCCTCTGATGTTGCTCAACATCATCCTCACAATTCACTATTCTCTCTAGCTTGGTATCGTCTGAAAGCTTAATCACTTTTTCCCTTAACATCTACAGAGGAACCTTGATTATTTGAATATCAATTATCCAAATCTCAGATTATCCGAAGGGGATCTCAAGGTCCCAATAGAAACATTACGTCAAAGAGCTGTTTCAACCCTGATCACATCTTTTGTTTACAGGTACAATGATTAAAAGCGAACTTGGCTCACTAAAATGCTGCCAAGAATAGTCCTGGACAGTCCGGGCACCGTTTCCAAATGATTGACCTCCTGCCATCTCTCTCTCTCTTTCCCCACACTTTTCCTGGAGTTCTACATAGGGGTGAACCCTCCTTCCCCAGATAATCTCTCCAACATTGTCATGTACAGGGCAGAGGTGGAACCTGTCATGTGTGTGGTGAGGTGATGAGGGGTGGGATTGAGGTGGCGGGGTTGGGGGTGGTCTGGTTTAGGTATGGTCAGGGGGTGGGGGCTCATGCACAGTGTGCTGCTGCCTCACCTCCTGAATGGGGAGCAGACTTCACAGAAAACTCTGAGCCCCAGAGGAAATCAAGTAACCGAACAATCAATTATCCGAACAAAACAGTGCCCACCCATCTCGTTCGGATAATTGAGGCTCCTCTGTTTATCTATATCATTTACATAAATCAGAAAAAGCATGGGTCCCAACACCAATCCTGAGGGAAAACCACTTTCAACTGGTCTCCAGTCTGAGAAATGTCAACTATGTCTACTCTCTTTTTCCTACCTTTTAGCCTACTTCTAATCCATGCTGCAGGACCTACCAATCCCAAACAAATCTAATGTGCTAACCAACCTGTCATGTGGCACAGTATCAATGCTTAGTATCAATGCACAGTATCAAGTCAACATGGATTTAGTAAGGGGAGGTCGTGCCTGACAAACCTGTTGGAGTTCTTTGAAGAGGTGACAAGTAGGTTAGACCGGGGAAACCCAGTGGATGTGGTCTACCTAGACTTCCAAAAGGCCTTTGATAAGGTGCCACACAGAGGCTGCTGAGCAAGGTGAGGGCCCATGGTGTTCGAGGTGAGCTACTGGTATGGATTGAGGATTGGCTGTCTGACAGAAGGCAGAGAGTTGGGATAAAAGGTTCTTTTTCAGAATGGCAAGCGGCGTCCTGCAGGGTTCAGTGTTGGGGCCGCAGCTGTTCACATTATATATTAATGATCTGTATGAAGGGAGTGGGGGCATTCTAGTGAAGTTTGCTGATGATACAAAGTTAAGTGGACTGTGAACTGAAATGGGACGCAAACCATGTTAAAACCAAGGATTGCTGAAGAATTACTTCAGTTCTTTAAAGCAATTAACCTGACACTCACGGTAAGCACCATTTACGCAGCTGTTTGTTCAAGCAGCAGTTGAAGTGAAGTTTGCTGGAGTTGCAATGGAACTGAGTGATGATGGGGACTCATTTAGCAACAAGCGGCTGATTGGTCTGTGGACTCGTGACCAAAAATCTTCTACCTGCCAACCGCCGTGTGATTGATTCTCTAATAGATTAAAAGCTTGGGGCTATGGATAGGATATCAAGGAACCTCGGATCTCCACCTACTCAGGATTTCTCTCTGCAGTAAAAGCTACTTTAAGCCTGAAGAAAACCAGCAGTTGCTATGAGCCATGACTTCCAGTTAATAAGTCAGAGATCTTTTATACATGTGGACTAGCCATCCTGTAACCTCCTACAAATGACTGAAAACATCCAGAGAAGGAAGACTGAGAAACAGAATTCAGATTGTTGTTGACGTGAAGTTGGAGTCCATTTATTTGCAATACTTGTTAAGTACAATAACCTGGTCCATGCTTTCTAAGAGAAGGAAGATTGCATACTTTTAAAATTCTCAATTTCCGAGACAACTCCAAAATAGCAGGAATTAACTTTCAGTACAGTACCCACATGAGGCAAAACACTATACGTGGAATGTGCATGTATTGCCTGTTTGCAATTGTATAGCCATGGTATACATGCATTGTGTACATGTCAACTACTCCATGTGACCAAATCAGCAGAGATATTTTTGGCTTAGCAATGCGGAGATAGTATTAGTATGGAATTATTATGCTCCAGGACCTCTTAGTTGGTGGCCTTGTCTTACCAAGGGAGGCTTAAGGTTGGACCTTACACCCTTTTCTCCTCCGTAACACATGTTACATTACTTTAAAGAAGTGTGCAAAGAACACAGACTTGGCAGACACTCAACTCAGGTTACTCTTGTTCCACAGCTTCTTATTCAACTTAAAATGTAACAAGTGAAGTTTCTGAAGTGCGTTGTGTTGTTTTCAGCATCAAGTGATGGTGCTGATGATTGTGGAGCCTGAATATGTGGAACTATCAGTAACCTCCAGTGTCACATTGTCAATGCTGATTGGTGGTAGTATCCTGGATGCTGTTATTTATTTTTCTGATTCTGACATCCATTTGCTGGATGATGTCCATATACCGTACAGTGAACTGACCTCTGGGTTATCACCTACTGGGTGTCTGTATCTCTACTGTAAGAACATCTGATAGTGAGAAGGCAAACCATGATGCTGACAATCGAGAGACAGTCAATGGCGACCATGCCATCTGGTGGCTGACTGTTTGAAAGACATTAGAAGAAGCCAGTCGAAGTTAAAAGTTCATGCAAGTTCTCAATCCATTCAGGCAGAGGGAGCAAAATGAAAAGTAGTAGTGATACAGGATTCTACAGATAGCGTGCTTTGTGAGCAGGACCAAAAATCCCATGTGGTGCGTTGCCGTCTTCATGCCAAGGTAAGGGACATTTTGAGCTACTTTGAAATGATATTGGAGTGGGAAGGGAGGATCCAATTGCTGTGGTGATATTGGGACCAACAGCCTCAGCTAAATTAGGCAAGAGGTCCTGTTTGGGGAATATCAGGAATTAGGAACACAACTTAAAGGGTCCAAAAATGTGCAAGGTAGGTGAATCGGCCATAGTGTTCAGGGATGTGTGGGTTAGATGCATTATTCATTGGAAATGAAGGGTTATAGGGTTAGGGGGATGGTTATGAGTGGAATAGTCTTTGGAAGGTCAGTGTGGACTTGTTGGGCCAAATGGCCTGTTTCCACACTGTAGGTATTCTACGGTTATAATCTCTGTTGTTATTAAGAACTTTTAGTAAATCAGTAGTAAGAAGTGATAAAGAGTAGGAAGGTGTAGAATCTGTATGGGTAAAGTTGAGGAACCAGAAAGGAAAAAAGACTCTGATGGGAGTTGTGTACAGGGCTCCAAGCAGTAGTCAGGATGTGGGGCAGAAAATAAATCAGGAGATAGAAAAAGCATGTGTGAAAAGTACTCTTACAATAATCAAGAGGACTTCAATATGCAGGTGAACTGGGAAAATCGGGTTGTTATTGGGTCCCAAGAAAAAGGAATTTGTTGAATTTTTATGAGTTTTTTTTGGAGCAGTTTGTGCTAGAGCCCACGAGGGAACAGGCAGCTCTAGATTTGGTGATGTGTAGTGAGGCCGACTTGATTACGGAGCTTAAGGTGAAGGAACCCCGAGGGAGACAATGACCACAATATGATCGAATTCACCCTGCAATTTAAAGGGAGGAACTGGAATTAGATGCAATGGTATTACAATTGAGTAAATAATGACAAAGACACGAAGGAGAAGCTGGTCAGTGTTGATTAGCAGGGGGGCCTAGCAGGGACGTTTGTGGAGCAGCAATGGCAGGAGTTTCTGGGTGATTTGGGAGGCACAGCAGAAATATATCCCAAGGAAGAAGAAGCATACTATGTGTAGGATGTGGCAATAATGGCTGACAATGGAAATCAGGACAGACTCATCAAGGCTTCATCAATGGGAGGTCATGCCTAATAAACCTGTTAGAATTCTTTGAGGTAGTAATGAGCAATTTAGACAAAGGACAGATGTCGGATGTGATCTATTTTGATTTCCAGAAAGGCTTTTACAAAATGCCACACAAGAGGTCACTAAATAAGATATATCCCTTGACATTAGAGACAAGGTACTGGGATGGATAGAGAATTGGCTGACTGACAGGAGGCAGAGTGTGGGCATAAAGGAGTCTTTTCAGGATAGCAGCCCATGATGAATGGAGTTCCACAGGAGTCAGCATCAGAACCGCAATTATTCATGTTATACCTGAACAATCTGGATGAAGGAATTGAGAGCATGGTTGCTAAGTTGGCAGATGACACAAACATTGGTGGTGGCACAGGAAGCATTGAGGAAGCAGGGGGCAGCAGAATGACTTGGACAGGCTTAGAGAGTGGTCAAAGAAGTAGCAGATGGAACACAATGTGGGAAACTGTGAGTTATACACTTTGGTAGGAAGATTAGAGATGTGGATTTTTTCCTAAATGGGGAAAGGGTTCAGAAATCTAAAGGACAAAGGGACTTGGAGTCCTGTTTCAGGATTCTGATAAGGTTAATATGCAGGATTAGTTGACAGTTGGCACCTGTAATATTGGCATCCATTTCAACAGGAGAAAGTGAGGTCTGCAGATGCTGGAGATCAAAGTTGAAACTTCATTGCTGGAACAGCACAGCAGGTCAGGAATTCCTGAAGAAGGGCCTGTGCCCGAAACGTCGAACACTCACTATGAAACCCCTTGATTTGCTTTTCCAAAATGCAAGACCTCACACTTATCTATATTAAACTCCATTTGCCATTTCTCAGCCCACTTACCCAGCTGATCAAGGTCCTGCTGCAGTTTCTGACAACCTTCCTCACTGTTCACAATACCACATATTTTATGTGTCATCTACAAACTTCCTGATCATGCCTTGTATGTTCTGATCCAAATCATTGATATAGATAACAAACAGTAATGGGCCCAGTACCAACCCCTCAGGCACTCCACTAGTCACAGGCCTCCAGTCTGGCCAGCATCCTTTCACTACTACCCTCTGCTTCCTACCATCAAGCCAATTGTGTGTCCAATTTGCCAGCTCCTGCTGGATTCTATGCCATCCAACCTTCCAGAGCAGCCTACCATGTGGGATCTTATCAAAGGCCTTATTAAAATCCACATAGACTTCATCTACTGTCCTGCTCTGATCAACCTTCCTGGTCACTTCATCAAAGAACTCTTAACAAATTTGCAGTCTTCTTCTTGACCTCTCCGCCTCCATCCTACTCCGACCTATCACCCTCACCTTGACCTCTTTCCACCTATCACATTTCCAACTCCCCTCCTCCAAGTCCCTCCTCCCTACCTTTTATCTTCTCCTGCTGAACACTCTCTGCTCATTCCTGAAGAAGGGCCTGTGCCCGAAACGTCGAATCTCCTGTTCCCTGGATGCTGCCTGACCTGCTGTGCTGTTCCAGCAATAAAGTTTCAACATCCATTTCAACAGGGCTAGAATACAAGAGCAGAGATGTACTGCTAAGGCTGTACAAGATTCTGGTCAGACTGCATTTGGAAGTTTGTGAGCAGGTTTGTCCCTGTATCTAAGTTGAAAAGAGTGGCGCTGGAAAAGCACAGCAGGTCAGGCAGCATCTGAGGAGCAGGTGAGACATGCTTCTGGCATAAACCCTTCATTAGGAAGGCTTATATATGAATAAAAGGCCTTGGAATTCTCCTTAATTCTGCTTGCTAAAGTAATTTCATGACCCCTTTTAGCCCGCTTGATTCCTCATTTAAGATTGACACTACTCTCCCAATATTCCTCCAAGGCCCATTCTGTTCTTAGCTTCCTGGACCTTATGTACACTTCCCTTTTCCCCTTGGCTAGTTGGATGATTTCTCCTGTCATCCACGGTTCACGAATCCTGCCTTTCCTATCACTTCCTTTCAAAGGGACATGCCTATCCTGCACTAACTTCAACCTATCTTTGAAAGCCTCCCACATTTCAAATAAGTTCCATATGACAGGAATAGGCAGAAGGAATGGGTCTGCCTGCGTTTGGGAAGAAAGTCGAAGCGAGCTGAATAGGGTTGGGGGATTGTTAGGGAAGACCCTTAATTAAAATTAGACAAATCTTATATATATATCCAATGGTCTGATGCTCAATAGTGGGGTCATGATCCAGCGGGAAATAAAAGAAGGTCTCTGAGAGCTGGTGTTTTGTCTCTGCAACGTAAAGGTGAGTGTGCAAGACAGCAACAGCACCCCCCTTGTCAGCAGGCTCAATTATAAAGTCAGGTATGGATCTGAGAGGACAGAGTGTAGTCAGTTTGAAGGAACTAGGAGATAGAGACTCTTCCTTCTGAGACACACTGTTCCACTCCTCCCCTAATCCCAACATTTCCCCACACCTTCCCATGCAACACTTGCCCTTTTACCTTCTCCCTCTTCATTTCCATCTTGTGCCTGCTGCAGTGCTCAATTGAGGCTCAGTGAAAGCTGAAGAACAGCATCACATTTTCCAAGTGGGCACCCTGCAGCGTTTGGGATTCGATATCAAGTTCAATAATATTAGAATCTGAATATTGCCTTCTAGGTCCTTTACCTGCCCCAAAGCCCTGTCATGCCATGGGTGCCTTCCAGCACAACCAACCCATTTAAACCTACTCATGGTGCCCATTTTCTGATTTGCTTCCTCCTGGCTTACCATCAACCATCCTTTTGTCTGCCTAATTTTCTCTGTATCTCTTTGAGCTCTGTCTTCACCTAGCTGCTCACTCTCTTCTGCCCCATATCCCCCAACCCAGCCATCAGCACATATACCATCTATTCATAGCTACTATCAGTTCTGATTAGGGGTCACTAGACTCAAAACTTTGACTGCTTTCTTTCCACAGAAGCTGCCAGATCTGCTGAGTTTCTCCAGCAATTTCATTTTTTGGTTTAATTTAAATGAAGTTCAGATGACTGCTTTCTTCTCATCAGCAAATTAAGGTTTGGTTAAGAAAAAGAAAGAAGCATATGTCAGGTATAGACAGGATAGATCAAGTGAATACTTAGAAGAGGAAAAGGCAGTAGGAGTATACTTAAGAGGGAAATCAGCAGGCCAAAAAGGGGACATGAGATAGCTTTGGCAAATAGAGTTAAGGAGAATCCAAGAGTTTTTACAATTACATTAAGGACAAAAGGATAACTAGGGAGAGAATAGGCCCCCTCAAAGATCAGCGAGGCGGCCTTTGTGTGGAGCCACAGAAAATGGGGGAGATACTAAATGAATATTTTGCATCAGTATTTACTGTGGAAAAGGATATGGAAGATATAGACTGTAGGGAAATAGATGGTGACAACTTGAAAAATGTCCAGATTACAGAGGAGGAGGTGCTGGATGTCTTGAAACGGGTAAAGGTGGATAAATCCCCAGGACCTGATCAGGTGTATCCAAGAACTCTGTGGGAAGCTAGAGAAGTGATTGCTAGGCCTCTTGCTGAGATATTTGTATCATCGATAGTCACAGGTGAATTGCCGGAAGACTGGAGGTTGGCAAATGTGGTGCCACTGTTTAAAAGGGTGGTAAGGGAACTATAGACCAGTTAGCCTGACCTGGGTGGTGGGCAAGTTGTTGGAGGGAATCCTGAGTGACAGGTTGTACATGTATTTGGAAAGGCAAGGACTGATTAGGAATAGTCAGCATGGCTTTATGCATGGGAAATCATGTCTCACAAACTTGATTGAGTTTTTTGAAGAAGTAACAAAGATGATTGATGAGGGCAGAGCGGTAGATGTGATCTATTTGAACTTCAGTAAGGCGTTCAACAAAATTCCCCATGCGAGACTGATTAGCAAGGTTAGATCTCATGGAGTACAGGGAGAACTAGCCATTTGGATACAGAACTGGCTCAAAGGTAGAAGACAGAGGATAATGGTGGAGGGTTGTTTTTCAGACTGGAGGCCTGTGACCAGTGGAATGCCACAAGGATCGGTACTGGGTCCTCTACTTTTTGTCATTTACATAAATGCTTTGGATGTGAGCAAATGAGGTACAGTTAGTAAGTTTGTAGATGACACCAAAATTGGAGGTGTAGTGGACAGCAAAGAGGGTTACCTCAGATTACAACAGGATCTTGACCAGATGGGCCAATAGGCTGAGAAGTGGCAGATGGAGTTTAATTCAGATAAATGCGTGATGCTGCATTTTGGGAAAGCAAATCTTAGCAGGACTTATACACTTAATGGTAACGTCCCAGGGAGTGTTGCTGAACAAAGAGACCTTGGAGTGCAGGTTCATAGCTCATTGAAAGTAAAGTCGCAGGTAGATAGGATAGTGAAGAAGGCGTTTGGTATGCTTTCATGTTGTGGCTATACAGGACATTGGTTAGGCCACTGTTGGAATATTGCATGCAATTCTGGTCTCCTTCCTATCGGAAACGTGCTGTGAAACTTGAAAGGCTTCAGAAAAGATTTACAAGGATGTTCCCAGGGTTATAGGGAGCATTTGAGCTATCGGGAGAGGCTGAACAGGCTGTTTTCCCTGGAGTGTCGGAGGCTGAGAGGAGATCTTATATAGCTTTATAAAATTATGAGGGGCATGGATAGTGTAAATAAGCAAAGTCTTTCCCTGAGGTCGGGGAGTCCAGAACGAAAGGGCATATGTTTAGGGTGAGAGGGGAAAGATATAAAAGAGACCTAAGGGGCAACGTTTTCACACAGAGGGTGGTACGGGTATGGAATGAGCTGCCAGAGGAAGTGGTGGATGCTGGTACAATGACAACATTTAAGAGGCATTTGGATGGGTATATGAATAGAAAGGGTTTGGAGGGATATGGGCCAGGTACTGGCAGGTGCGACTAGATTGGGTTGGGATATCTGGTTGGCATGGACGGGTTGGACCCAAGCGTCTGTTTCCATGCTGTACATCTCTATGACTCAATGACTCTAGGTTATGTACCAAACTGCGTGGTCTTCTGTCTTCAGCCATGATTGAATGGTGGAGCAGAGTCAATGGGCTGAATGGCCTAATTTCTACTCCTATATCTTATGCTCTTATGGTCTTACACTGCAACCTCCATAGCAACCCAATATGCCTTGGGCAGGAATGTGATGTGAATTCTGCACACAATATTACGTAGCTGATACATTAATATTTGGGTTTCCATGGTGCCAGAGTTTTTAGCAAATACTTAGTTCTGAGCAAATCATCAATTTAGGCATAAGCAATCCTGAAATGAGAGGAAATCACATTCCCACATATGAACATGCCACTATTGGAATATTATTTTTCCTTTGTTTTGAGGGTAGTGCTACATCAGGATGTTGGGGAGATCATGGGAAGAAAATGATCAGATAACTGAACAGCCGTAAATATTCCCAAAGATTCTTTCAAGACAATAAAATTGCCTGAACTTCTCTCTCACTCAGCTTTGGGAATCTTCAATTTGATGCATTTTGTTTTCATTATAAATTGTCATGTAGCAGTCAGAGGTGAATTTCTTCACTGTAAATGTTTGGCATCATTCTTATTCCTGGTGTAATTCCATTATTCTAAACTGGATCTTAAAAATTCACCAGTGTTAAGAGTGCGTTACTGGAAAAGCACAGCAGGTCAGGCAGCGTCCAAGGAGCAGGAAAATCGACTTCTTGCACTCTCAGCTACCTTCCCCCCACCCCCATTTATCTCTCCATCCCCGTGGCTCCCGGCCTCATTCCTGATGAAGGGCTCTGGTCCGAAACGTCAATTTCCCGGTCCTCGGATGCTGCCTGACCTGCTGTGCTTTTCCAGCAACACACTCTTGACTCTGATCTCCAGCATCTGCAGACCTCACTGTCTACTCCTCAAAAATTCACCAAGTCAATGTTAGTGACAAAATACATGAAAGTATGCAATGTCCAGGAAGCTGTATTTGAATGACAATATCCATGTAAAATTTGAAAAGCAAATCCCTGAGTAAGTTCCTTTAAAATAGTGAAACACTTGTCTCATGATGTCTGATGAAAGTGCTAACCTTCAAATAAGAAAAGTGACAGGAATTTCAGATGAAGCATTTTTCTTTGATGCAAGTCAATGTTAATTTTTGACTTGCTGTTAGCATCATAATTCAATCATCAATTTATCAATTTCCACAGATATGCAGTTTAATACTGATAGGTTATTAAATTGCTTCACTGAGTGAGAATATAGGTAACTGTATTGTCAGAATCATTGGCCCTTTTCAATGTTTTTGCACAAACATACTTGTAGGCAAAGCCATTAGTAAATTAAAATGATTACATCCAGCACTATCAACAATACTTAATTACTTACATCTGTTTTATGCAAAACACAGCACAGTTTGTTCCCTTCTATTCTCCATTATTCACAAATAAGCTAAGCATTTTGCCTTGGTGTAATTTTGACATTGCATCGACACATGGTATGGTATAACTTAGATGTGGAGTTGTGGAGACGTTCAGTGTTGAGTCAATGATAGTTCCATGAAAGGATAATGGGGAATTCAGCACTGGTCATTGGCAGGCACTTAGGGGGCATGAATGTAACTTGTCACTTATCAGTCCACACCTGAATCATGTCCAGGATTTGTTGTGTATTGGCACTGACTGCTTTAGTACATAAGGAGTCATGAACAGTACTCCAGTATATGCCTTGATGCCCTAGCCCATAGTTCTCCCTCAATTAAAAATCATGCTATTTATCTAAAACTGTTATGTGCAATTTGAACAAAGAACAAAAATGAACAAAGTACAATACAGCACAAGAACAAGCCCTTAGGCCCTCTAAGCCTGCGCTGCCACATTTTGCTCTTCCATAGTGAAACTGTCTTTACTTACAGGATCAGCATCCCTCTATTCCCTTCCTATTCATGTATTCATCCAAGTGCTTCTTGAATACTGCTTTTGTGTCTGTCTCCACTACCTCTTCTGGAAGTGTGTTCCAGGCACTCACCATCATTTATGTGAAAAACTTGCCTTGCACATTTCTTTTAAATGTCTCCCCTCAGACCTTGAACCTGTATCCCCAAGTAATTGACCCCTCCATTCTGGGAAAAAGCCTTATACTTTCCTCTTTATCCATGCCACTCACAATCTTATAAACTTCTATCAGGTTATCCCTCAAGCTCCTGCGTTTCAGTAAAAACAAACCCAGTCTATCCAAACTTTCTTCATAGCTAAAACCCCCCATAGCAGGCAACCTCCTGCTATACCAATTCTCTATCCTCTACAAAGTATCCACATCCTTCTGGTACAGTGGTGACCAGAACTGGATGCAATATTCCATGTCTGGCCTAACTGAAGTTCTATAAGGCTGCAGCAAAACTTGTCTATCCTTATATTTAATACCCTTTCCAATGAAGATGAGCATGCCGTAGGCCTTTTTAAATAAAGTATCTACCTGCGCTACCAACTTCAGTGATCTGTGGACCTGCACACCCAGATCCCTCTGCATGTCAACACTCCTAAGAGTTCTGCCATTCATGTAGAATTTCCACCTGTACTTGACCTTCCAAAATGCATCACCTTGTATTTGTCTGGATTAACCTCTACCTGTCATTTTTCTGCCCATACCTCCAACTGATCTATATCTTGCTGTATTTTCTGACAATCCTCCTCACTTTCCACAACTCCACCAATCTTTGTATCATTCACAAATTTACTAATTAGACCAGCTACGTTTTCTTCCAAATAATTTATGTAGATAATGAACAGCAGTGGTCCCAGCACTGACCCTTGTGGAACACCACTAGTTACAGTCGTCCATTCCAAAAAGCATCTTTCCATCATTAATGAGGATGCAAAGATGTCTACCAATGCTCCAGCAATTTGTTCTCTTGTCTCCCTCAATATTCTGGGCTAGGTCCCACCAGAAGCTGAGGACTTATCTACTTTAATAACTTTTCCGCACAACACCTTAGGAATTTGGCATTCCCTTCCCTCCCCCACTCACCTATTGTACTCTATGCTACTTTCTCTCCACCCCCACCCTCCTCTCATTTATCTCTCTACCCTTCAGGCTCTCTGCCTGTATTCCTGATGAAGGGCTTTTGCCCGAAATGTCGATTTTACTGCTCCTCAGATGCTGCCTGAACTGCTGTGCTTTTCCAGCACATTTAATCCAGAATGCTCCTCTTCCATGATTATGTTCGAATCCGGTTGTCCCTGGAGAAGGAGCACACATTGTCCACCAACACCCTTTAGTTGTTCAGGGAGAGGTAGGAACCACAGGGAGTGGAGTGTCTTATTTCATCCTCCAACTCTATTTGATTTAATCCTTGCTCTTCTCTTCACTTTTTGATCATGCAGCATTGCCCTTTGTTGAGAAGGGTACTGCTTGTCACTGGCCAGTCTGGTGTTTCCTTGAAAAAAACAAACATGAGTGTCAGGGGTTCTATTCACTCAAGGAGCTGCTCTAAGCTAACTGGATCAGTGTCATGTAATATGCATGTGTAGTTAAAGGATGGCTAAGTGATGGAATATTGGCCTTCCTGGAGTTATTTCACTCTCAGAATGAGAACTTGCCATTTAGGAATGAGAAGAATTTTTTTTACATGGTCAGTTGTGTAAGTTTGGAATTCTTCACTCTAGAGTTCTGTGCATGCTCAGTTTCTCTACATATTCAACGATCATTTTGATAGGTTCTAGGTTTCTGGGAAATATGAGGATTATGTGAGGAAAGAGTCATAGAAGTACAACCATGATTTAAGTCAAAGGCTGTGAAGGTTCAGGGCTCTGCATTTATTCCTGCTCTTACCTTGTATGTTTTAATATTCCTCACTGAACAGAAACCTGTGTCAACATTTTACTATCCAGGAAGTTAGTGTGCGTGAGCATTCATCAACATTCAACTGCAGTATCACTAAACAGTAAAATCAATTATACTCAAGAGGTTACTGGTTTACAACTGTGTAGAGAAATGGAGTCACATACTGATATGAATACTATGCATTAGTTCAAATTACATAGAAATAAAAGTTGAATTTGATATCATCACAAATAAACAGAATCAGTTGAAAACTATTTGCACAGTCGGTGAGTGGATATGGTCGTATAGTGATAATGTCACTGTAATATTCATCTGGAAGCCCAGCCTTTGGTTATGAGGACAGGATTCATATCCCACCATGCAGCTGATAGAATTTAAATTAAATTAATTGATAAGGTTGGTTCATCAATAAAATCTGAAATTGAAAGCCAGTTTCTATAACGATGACCATGAAACTACCATGATTGTCGTAAAAAGGCATCTCCTTCAAAAACGTCCTTCAGGGAATAAAATCTACTGTCCTCACCTGGCTGGTCTACATTTAACTCTAGATTCACAGAAATGTTCTCGACTCTGAACTGTCCTCTGAAATTGCTTAGCAAATCATTCTGTTGAATTAATGATGGGCAAACAATGCTACCTGGATTAGTGAACCACATGGGTCTTACAGAAATGGATGGCAATTTCATGGTCATCATTGAGACTTTTCAATGAACAACTCATACCACTAGGAGAAAGTGAGGACTGCAGATGCTGGAGATCAGAGCTTAAAAATGTGTTGCTAGAAAAGCGCAGCAGGTCAGGCAACATCAAAGGAGCAGGAGAATCGACATTTTGGGCATAAGCCCTTCTTCAGAACCACTGCTCATTATGATGCATGAACACTTTGTACTATTGCTCACCATAACATAGACTTGTTGTCACCATGCTGTTTCCCAGCAGGGATCTACAGGATCTTCTTGGTCAAATATGTAGAAGAACACCATTTGGTTGTCTAACAAAAGGAGGCTCCAGTCTTAAGTAAGACATAGTTAATGTATGATAGTAATCAGGCACAGGTTACATTCGCATGATTGACATTGTTTCAGAGACTATAAGGTCTAAATTGTAGATTTTTGAAATGTTAATGCTGTTTTCTCTGCACAGTTGCTGCCAAATCTGCTGAGTTTCTCCAGCAATTTCTTAGATTAGATTCCCTACAGTTTGGAAACAGGCCATATGGGCCAACAAGTCCACACAGACCCTCCGAAGAATAACCTACCCAGACCCATTCCTCTACCCTACTAATGCACTTAACACTGTGGGCAATTTAGCATGGCCAGTTCACCTGACCTGCATATCTTTGGATCTTGGAAGGAAACCGGAGCACCCAGAGGAAGCCCATGCAGACATGGGAGAATGTGCAAACTCCACACAGACAGTTGCCAGAAACAGGAATCGAACAAGGCCTCTGGTGTTCTGAGGCAGCAGTGCTAACCACTGAGCCACCGTGCTGCCCTAACAGAAAAATGTATGTTTTTTATTGTTTCACCAGCACCTGCAGTTCCTTGTTTAATATCCTAATTTAATTAATTAAATTTGAATTCACCCAACTCCTATTGTATGACTGGAACCCAAGATTCTAGAGCATTTGTCTGGGCCTCAGGTCACTAGTTCAATAACTTGATCAGCAACTCCCCCTAAAAGTACCACAAAGTAAAAGTTTAGAAATCAGTTCATGAACAAGACAACCTATGAGGACTATAATATTCATTAAAAAAAGAGGGATCTGAAAAAACAGTAAGTTCGGACCAAATAAGGAAAGCTCAGAGAAGGTATTAAAGAAATAAACCTAAAGCATCAAAATTAATTTGAAAGTATTTTATCAGTTTGTCAGTAACCAGAGGACACAAAGATATGGCATGTGTTAAAAGTAATGGAGGCATCCTGAGGAAATGACTTTTACATGACAGATTGTGATTTGGAATGCATTTCCTGAATTAATGAAAGGAAGCTGATTGAAAGTAATATTTCAAAGACATTGGATTAGTACTTGATGGGAAAAATGGAAAGTGTGATGGGTATGAAGGTTCGGTGTGAGACAGATTGAACAGTGCTTTCAAAGAGCTGGCATAGATAGCATTGAGAATTTTTCTGTGAATATGTATAGGAAATTAGAGGACTAAAAGCGAGATGGGGCCCATGAGAGAACAGGAATATTAAATTATAATGGATTCAAAAGTGGCAGATATTTTTAATCAATGCTTCAAATTAATCTTCACTAAAGAACAAGATATTCAAGAGGTTTTGAATCTTAAAGTGATTGCCAGTGAATTATATAAAAATAAGATGCAAGATCAATTCTTCAGAATATTAAAAACCAGAATCTAATGAAAAAAATAGACTTAAAGATGAAAATCAGTGATGGTAAGTGTGCAAAAATACATTGCAATGTTTTTTTTTCCAAAATGGCTTTAACTAACTAAAGATATTACATTTGATTCATCATGTATGTATTTCTACTCACTAATTTATAGTATTTATCTCAAAATTATACTTGACACTTGCATCAAAAGTTAACTTAATTTAACTGACAAGAAACAAAGACTAAATTAATTAATTATCTCAGAGGAACTATTCTGAGACCCAAAACAGAGCAATAGAGGAATTTGATGGGTAAGGTTTCTTCCAATCATTCATCACAGCCTGAGAAAAAGAACAGTGGAGAATTGGGGTTTTCTGCAGTAATTTGAGTGAATTTACAACAGGCCAGCAGAACTCTGTAACAGAAGCACAAAAACTAAAATCTCAGTTCTAAAGGTTAAAAAAAAAACTGGCCATCTTTGTGGGTGGCACGGTGGCACAGTGGTTAGCACTGCTGCCTCACAGCACCAGGGACCTGGGTTCAATTCCCACCTCAGGCGACTGACTGTGTGGAGTTTGCACGTTCTCCCTGTGTCTGTGTGGGTTTCCTCCAGGTGCTCCGGTTTCCTCCCACAGTCACAAAGATGTGCACGTCAGGTGAATTGGCCATACTAAATTGCCTGTAGTGTTAGGTAAGGGGTAAATTTAGGGGTATGGGTGGGTTGCGCTTCGGCGGGTTGGTGTGGACTTGTTGGGCTGAAGGGCCTGTTTCCACACTGTAATCTAATCTAAATCTAAAAATCTTTAGCTCCTTCAGCAAAAGCTGTTAAACAAAATGAATAAAACAAAATGGAAATAAACAGTGAGTGTTGCATTACCTTTGCTGTATCATTTATAAACAATGTGCAACTCAGATTAGACCTCTGGGGAGACTTCTTTTTAATTAGTTGTTGGGCTGAAGGGCCTGTTTCCACATTGTAATCTAATCTAAATCTAAAAATCTTTAGCTCCTTCAGCAAAAGCTGTTAAACAAAATGAATGAAATAAACAGTGAGTGTTGCATTACCTTTGCTGTATCATTTATAAACAATGTGCAACTCAGATTAGACCTCTGGGGAGACTTCTTTTTAATTAGTTCACATAATGAGTGTGTCACTGACTAGACCAGCATTTATTGCCCATCCCTAATTACGCAGAGGATAGTTAAGAATGAACCACATTGGTATGGGTCTGCAGTCATATGTGGGCCACACCAGGTAAGGATTATAGTTTCCTTCCCTAAAGGACATTAGTGAACCAGATGAGTTTTT
This sequence comes from Chiloscyllium plagiosum, assembly GCF_004010195.1. Lineage (NCBI taxonomy): Eukaryota > Metazoa > Chordata > Chondrichthyes > Orectolobiformes > Hemiscylliidae > Chiloscyllium > Chiloscyllium plagiosum. Next base: position 42,724,356 of record NC_057710.1, on the reverse strand, counting down.
TTCTGGCAATCGATTTAGACTCAATTCCAGATTTTATTGAATCTAAAATCTACCATCTGCCATGGCAAAATTCAAACTGGGGTCCCCAGAACCTTACCTGAGACTCTGGATTAACAGTTCAGTGATAATACCACTAGACTAGGGGCGGCATGGTGGCACAGTGGTTAGCACTGCTGCCTCACAGCGCCAGAGACCTGGGTTCAATTCCTGCCTCAGGCGACTGACTGTGTGGAGTTTGCACATTCTCCCTGTGTCTGCGTGGGTTTCCTCCGGGTGCTCCGGTTTCCTCCCACATTCCAAAAATGTGCAGGTTAGGTGAATTGGCCATGCTAAATTGCCCATAGTATTAGGTATATTAGTCTGAGGGGAAATGGGTCTGAGTGGGTTGCGCTTCGGCGGGTCGGTGTGGACTTGTTGGGCCGAAGGGCCTGTTTCCACGCTGTAGGGAATCTAATCTAATCTAATCACTATTGCCTTTTCCATTCACAATATTTCAGATCACTTGTGATCCAAAGCCCAGAGAGTCATTTGAAAATATTTCCACAGAGTATCATGTCACCAAGTCACCTTTTATTTGTACAAGAAGAGTCCTTGACTCTTGGATTACCTCTTCAGAGTCAACTATTAGTGCTAGAATCTCTTACACTACTCTTTTCATCTATTAGCCAGGGCTCCCTGATTGGACCAAATTAACAGTTTCAATCAGGAAACTCATTCTATGATGTCCAGGTGGTTGACCCCATTAAAATCACTATCCACTCAGCCAAATTATATATTTCAAATCGCTTGAATTTTGCTTTCTTGAAATTACAGAGGAGAGGTTTTTATGAAATTCAGATGGACATACTTTTTGTTAAAAGGGAATAGTTCTTACCAACTTCCTGTTGCATGTTATTCAAAAAGCAGGAAAAGCTCAGTTGATGCAATCATATTCAAATGAACTGAAAAGATAAGAAAACTAGCAAGACTCAGGAGAGACCTCTAATGTTTAAATAATTAGTGAGGACCATTCCTTTTTCATTTTTCTGTATTTTTGATTGTGAACTGAAGTAGAGGCATAGAGTCATAATTGTAGAGTCATAGAGATGTACAGCATGGAAACAGACCCTTTGGTCCAACCTGTCCACACAGACCAGATATCCCAACCCAATCTAGTCCCACCTGCCAGCACCTGGCCATATCCCTCCAAACCCTTCCTATTCATATACCCATCCTTTAAAATGTTGCAATTGTACTAGCCTCTACCATTTCCTCTGGCAGCTCATTCCATACACATACCATCCTCTGCATGAAAATGTTGGTCCTTAGGTGTCTTCTATATCTTTCACCTTTTACCCTAAACATATGCCCTCTCGTTCTGGCCTCCCACACCCTAGGGAAAAGACCTTGTCTATTTACCCTATCCATGCCCCTCATGATTTTGTAAACTCTATAAGGTCACCCCTCAGCCTCTGACGCTCCAGGGAAAACAGCCCCAGCCTATTCAATCTTTCCCTAGAGCTCAAATCCTCCAACCCTGGCAACATACTTGTAAATCTTTTCTGAACCATTTCAGATTTCACAACATCTTTCCGATAGGAAGGAGACCAGAATTGCACGCAATATTCTAACCAGTGGTCTAACCAATGTCCTGTACAGCCACAACATGACCTCCCAACTCCTGTACTCAATACTCTGACCAATAAAGGAAAGCATACCAAACGCCTTCTTCACTATCCTATCTACCTGTGACTCCACTTTCAAGGAGCTATGAACCTGCACTTCAAGGTCTCTTTGTTCAGCAACTCTCCCTAGGATCTTACCATTAAGTGTATAAGTCCTGCTAAGATTTGCTTTCCCAAAATGCAGCACCTCACATTTATCAAAATTAAACTCCATCTGCTCACTTCTCAGCCCATTGGCCCATCTGATCACGATCTTGTTGTAATCTGAGGTGACCTTCTTCACTGTCCACTATACCTCCAATTTTGGTGTCATCTGCAAACTTACTAACTGTACCTCTTATGCTTGCATCCAAATCATTTATGGAAATGACAAAAAGTAGAGGACCCAGCACTGATCCTTGTGGCACTCCACTGATCAAAGGTTTCCAGTCTGAAAAACAACCCTCCACAACCACCCTCTGTCCTCCTTTGAACCAGTTCTGTATCCATATGGTGAATTCTTCCTGTATTCCATGAGATCTAAGCTTGCTCACCAGTCTCCCATGGGGAACCTTGTTGAAGACCTTACTGAAGTCCATATAGATCAATCTACTGCTCTGCCCTCATCATTCCTCTTTGTTATTTCTTCAAAAAACTCAATCAAGTTTGTGAGACATGATTTCCCATGCATAAAGCCATGTTGACTATCCCTAATCAGCAGGAAAATCGACTTTTCAGGCAAAAGATCATCATTCCTGATGAAGGGCTTTTGCCTGAAACGCCGATTTTCCTGCTCCTCAGATGCTGCCTGACCTGCTGTGCTTTTCCAGCACCACTCTGATCTAAACTCTGGTTTCCAGTATCTGCAGTCCTCACTTTTGCTATTCCTAATCAGTCCTTGCCTTTCCAAATACATGTACATCCTGTCCCTCAGGATTCCCTCCAACAACTTGCCCACCACCAATGTCAGGCTCACCGGTCTATAGTTGCCTGGCTAGTCCTTACCATCTTTCTTAAACAGTGGCACCACGTTAGCCAACCTCCAGTCTTCCGGCACCTGACCTGTCACTATCAATGATACAAATAGAACAAAGAACAAAGAAAATTTACAGCACAGGAACAGGCCCTTCGGCCCTCCAAGCCTGAGCCAATCCAAATGTCCTGTCTAAACCTGTCAGTCAATTCCTATGCATCTGTATTCGTCTACTCCCCACCCACTCATGCATCTTAAATGAATCTACCGTGCCTGCCTCTACCACCTCTGCTGGCAACGCGTTCCAACGCCCACCATCCTCTGTATCCCCCTTAAACTTTCCACCTCTCACCTTGAAAGCATGACCTCTTGATATTGAATCCTTCACATGGGAAAAAGCTTGTCTCTATCCACTCTGTCAAATTACGCCATGTTCTTCGTGACCTGCAACACATTATCAATGAAGATGAGCACCTCACCAAGACCTTCCCCACACCTCCACTACTTGCCTTTAAACAACCGCCAAACCTCAAACAGATCATTGTTCGTAGCAAACTGCCCGGCTCTCAGGACAACTCCATACAACCCTGTCACGTTGGACACTGCAAAACATGTCAGATTGTGGACATAGATACCACTATTACGCGTGGGAACACCTCCCACCGTGTACATGGCACGGCATCTCCGAATCATATACCCTTCATGGTTTTATAAACCTCAATCAGGTCCCTCCTCAATCTCCATTTTTCTAATGAAAATAAACCTAACCTACCCAACCTCTCTTCATAGCTAGCACCTTCCATACCAGGCAACATCCTTGTAAACCTTCTCTGCACCCTCTCCAAAGCATCTACATCCTTTCGGTAATGTGGCGACCAGAACTGTACACAGTATTCTAACTGTGGCTGAACCAATGTCTTGTACGATGTTAACATGACTTGCCAGCTCTTATACTCAATACCTCGTCCAATGAAGGCAAGCATACTATATGCCTTCTTGACCACTCTATCCACCTGTGCAGCAACCTTCAGGTTACAATGGACCTGCACTCCCAGGTCTCTCTGCCCATCAACTTTTCCCAAGGCTCTTCCATTCATTGTATAATTCGCTCTAGAATTTTCCTTAATGCATCACCTCACATTTGTATGGATTGAAATCCATCTGCCACTTTTCCGCCCAACTGTCCAGTCTATCTATATCCTCCTGTATTCTCTGACAGTCCCTTATGCTTTCTGCTACTCCACCAATCTTCATGTCATCTGCCAACTTGCTGGTCATACCAACAGTGCCCTCTTCCAGATCATTTATGTATATTACAAACAACAGTGGCCCCAATACTGACCCCTGTGGAACACCACTGGTCACCTTTCTCCATTTCGAGAAACACCCTTCAACTTCTACTCTCTGTCTCCTGCTGCTCAACCAGTTCTTTATCCACCTAGCTAGAACACCCTGCACACCATGTGACTTCACTTTCTCCATTAGTCTACCATGGGGAACTTCATTAAATGCCTTACTAAAGTCCATGTATATGACATCAACAGCTCTTCTTTCATCTGTCAACTTGGTCACTTCCTCGTAGAACTCTATTAAGTTGGTAAGGCCCGATCTCCCCTGCACAAAACCATGTTGCCTATCACTGATAAGCCCATTCTTTTCTAAATATAAATAGATCCCGTCCCTCAGTACCTTCTCCAGCAACTTTCCCACCACCGACATCAGGCTCACTGATCTGTAGTTACCCGGAAAATCCCTACTACCCTTCTTGTACAAGGGGACAACATGAGCAACCCTCCAATCACTCCGGCAAATATCTCAGTTAGAGGCCCAGCAATCACTTCCCTACCTTCCCACAGAGTTCTAGGGTACACCTGATCAGGTCCTGGGTTTTTAACAAATTTAGTGTGTTTCAAGACATCCAGCCTTCATCCTCTTTAATATGGACATTTTTCAAGATGTCACCATCTATTTCTGTACAGTCTAGATAACAGGAAACTAATCTAGATAACAGGAAGGGTTGATGGAAGGCAATGCTGTTAAGGGGGTGTACATGGATTACTATCTAAAAAGGGGGCAGCAGGGTGGCTCAGTGGTTACCACTTCTGCCTCACAGCATCAGGTTCCCAGGTTTGATTCCAGCCTCGAGCGACTCTCTGTGTGTAGTTTGCACATTCTCCCCGTGTCTGCGTGAGTTTCTTCTGGTTGCTCCGGTTTCTTCCCACAGTCACAAAGATGTGCAGGTCAGGTGAATTGGCCATTCTAAATTGCCCATAGTGTTAGCTGCATTAGTCAGAGGGAAATGGTTCTGGGTGGGTTACTCTTCGGAGGGTCGGTGTGGACTTGTTGGGCCGAAGGGCCTGTTTCCACACTGTAGGGAATCTAATCTAATCTAGTCTATATCTTCCATGTCCTTTTCCACAGTAAATACTGGTGCAAAATACTCGCTTAATGTCTGCCCCATTTCCTGCAGCTTCACACAAAGGCCGCCTTGCTGATCTTTGAGCGACCCTATTCTCTCCTTAGTTACCCGTTTGTCCTTAATGTATTTGTAAAAACTCTTTGGATTCTCCTTAACACTATTTGCCAAAGCTATCTCATGTCCCCTCTTCACCCTCATGATTTCTCTCTTAAGTATACTCCTCCTGCCTTTATACTCTAGGATTCACTCGAGCTATCCTTCTTTTTCTTAACTAAACCCTCAATTTTTTTAGTCACCCAGCATTCCCTATACCTAGCCTTTCCTATCACCCTGACAGGAATATAGTTTATCTGGACTCTCATTATCACATTTCTGAAAGGCTTCCCATTTTCCAGCCGCCCCTTTCCCTGCGAACATCTGCTCTCAATCAGCTTTTGAAAGTTCTTGCCTAATACCATCAAATGGGAGAAGTGCCACTTTAAAGCTCAAGGATTGTGGAAAAAATTACTGTGCTTTTTAAAAGTAGAATACTGACACCAAGTGCTGTGTCCAGTGTTGGAGTCATAGAGTCATATTGCAGAGAAACAAGCTCTTCAGCCCACCATGTCTATGCTGAGCAACAAACACCAAACTGCACAAATCCCATTTACCTGCACTTTGTTGATAGCCTACTATGCCCTGGGATTTTAAGTTCTCATCCAGGTACTTCTTAAATGTTGTGAGATTACCTGACTCCATATTCCTACCACCCTCTGGATGAAAAGAAATCCTCAAATTTCTAAATTACTTACTCCGCACCTCAAATTTATGCCCGCTAGTTTTAGTTGCGTTGGTCTGTCTTGAAACTCACATTAAGCCTAGCTGTTCAAAGGTTGCCAATTCTGGTTTCAGGCCTTGAGCTAATTTGACCACAGCAAATATTTATCATTTAGTGTACTCCTGCATTGTTAGTGTCTTATATTTTTAAAATGTTTTTGCTTCTTCCATTTCTTCTATTTTCTAAATGTCTCACACTGTCCACTGCTGGTGATAAATCTGCCACCTTTATTGCTCTGCACCATTGTGTGGCACACTAATTCGGAGCTTCATGGAGAAGACCGACATGAATGATAACCTTTGACTTTCTCCAATCCTGTTTGGTAAAACCTAGGTTTCCTTTGGTCATACAACCATTGTCCTCAGCTCCACCATCCTTATGCAATCACACTGAGCATATACTGCCTATCTGCAGATTTTTATATTATCCATTATCTTCAAATCAATACTTATGATAATGACAATTGTGTTATTATACTATATGCTCCAAGAAAGCCTTATAGAATGTCAGATCAGCAATAGCGTTTTCAACTTATGCTGTTCTCAGGTATGTACTGAGAAGATGTTGCTATTGTGGGAAGGCAAGTCAGTGTTCTTGATATTGATGTAAGGTTCAATGTGAATTCTCCTCTCATCCTTCTCTATTTTCATTGAATGATGAATATAGTTTAGTTTATTATGTTTGAATCTAAAAACATAATGGCTGCAAAATTTGCTGGAGTCAATGCAATGGAAAACCAAGGCTCTTAATACAGTGGGTATGATTCATTGAGGATAGCCAGTTATGGTGAGCTCCTTAATTGGAAAGGCACTAGTAAGTCGATCAAGAGCATTCAGAGTTTGCAGGTCTTGGAATCAAACGAACTCTCAGGTTGGTTGGATACATCATCTGTCAACATAGCCCAGGTCAGGCCCTGTCTTCATGATTCCCCATTGGAGGCGGACTGTGATGTGTTCTCAGAGCTTTTCTGCTTCCTGTCAGAGAGATCAGGCTGTTATACTTAAGAAGGTTATATTTTCAATTCCACTTGGAATGCAAATAGAGGCAGGAGACGGAGCAAAGCACACAGAGAGGTGAAACTGGGGCACAGCATAGCCAGCAGGTAGCATGTCCACAGATAGGCCAAGAGTGCACTCTTCCTACCTCCATCTCATCTGAGGGAGATGCCTGAGATGTTTGTAATTCAACAAAGAGATTGTCACAGAACTGTGTCAGCTTCTTCAATCAGAGTTACAGCCTCACAGCCAGGACGACGATGCCAGTCACCATCAAAATCAACATTGCTCTCAACAGATCCTGTCAGGTAGGATCTGGTGACATCACAATTCATTTGTATTTGAGATTTATGGAGGTTCTTTACACCAGGAGAAGAGGATTCATCACCTTCTTTCTAATTATGGAAAAGCAGGAAGAATAGGCACATGGTTTTACCAAGGTAACTAGATTCCCATCATGCATGAAGCTATCAGACAGACAGAGGTACAAGAACGGCCAAAGATTCCACTCTATTAATGTGCAGTTAGGTATGTGATTAAGGGCAATCCCTCATGTCAGTGAATATCTGCAATCCTGGCAACAGCAATGATTCCTTCATCCTCATGAAGACTGCCATTCCTGACAAATATCTCTGAACCACCATGACAAAGCAAAGGTTTGCTTTAGAGATATGAGACACATCCTTCACATATGGCTGATAATCCCTTTCACCATTCAATTACATAAAGACAGCAAGTCAAAAGTAAAGAACACGCTGATACCAGGAATATCATGGAACAGACCGGACTCACCCTGAAATAATATTCTGCTGTCTGTACCACAGAGGGTCAACTCAGAACATTTGCTTCAGAATATTTCCAAGTTTATGGTGGTCTTCCAAATTATTCACATCTTTAATGCCAGTGCCACTCAGCATAATGTGGATACTAACACAAGAGGAGAATGAGATTAATGCGGCAAGCAACTGGCATCTATGAGAAGTCTGGATGTGCTGTCTCATAATTGACTCTTAAGACTCCAGCTCCCTTAGGTGGTCACCCTATCATCACTGTTACTCCACCATGGTCTACCTTTCCATCCATCTGCTACATCCAGTCAGTGCACCCACTTGACCAAAATCCTGCACTCAAAGCTGCCAGCAAAATGATATTTTCTGATCAACTTTCCAACAAAAGTGAAACAAATAAACTATTCATGCTTAATGCATCCCCTGAGTGCCTGACGTGTGTGTGTGTTTGCCAGTCTGAGTGCTACTACAGCAGCAACTGCAGCAAGGCTGGTGGAAAGATATTGACTTTCACTTGAGTAATTGCTCATGGCCTGTCAGGGCGGCCTTTCATAGGTCTGGGTCTTGAGGACCAGCTTTGGAATGGGCTATATTGTTGTAAACATCAGCAATCTGGGCTGCCTGGAAGAGAGCCATCAGAACAATGTTGAGTAGCAGTGTTGGGAATAAGATGCTGTCATCTTGTGCGAGTCTGAGCTTGTGTGACAACAAGTGTAGTGCACTACAATAATAGTTGTTGAATGGCTTCTGTCAGTGCTGTTGAGATTTGAGTCTCCAGCCTGGGTTTGAAAATGCTGTTGTGAAGTTGGCTGTCGCCTCTATGCTGGAAGTGATGGCTCCACGATTTGCACAAAGCCTTGTGCCATGTTGCAGCTGGATTCTTTCAGTCTCACTGTCTGCCGGGTCTAACAATATACCAAAGATCTCAATGCCATTCACTGAAGTACTCATAGTTAAACTAACTCAAACTGTATATTTTTTCAAGTATTTGCTTCAGCTGACATAAAGAACAGTGAGTGCTGTCAACTGACTGTTGGTCAGATGTCTTATGTTTAAGAGAAAGTTAATTGACTGAATTGGAACTCATTTAAACTGAAGATAATGTACATTGCCCTCAAAGACTGAACCTGGGTCCTGACACTCTGGCTCACACTACCAGAAAAACATCTGCCTGCATCTAGTCTGATTCATCTTATTGGAATTACACACATTTCAATCAGATCCCCTCACAGTCTTCTAAAACTCTAGTGAATACAAACCCAGTCAAACTAAACTCTCAGTATGTGACAATCTTGCCATTCCTGTTATCATAAGAATAGAGGAACAGGAGTAGGCTATTCAGTCCCTCAAGCCTGTCCCATCATTCAATGAGATCATGGCCATATGCTATTGTGAGATGAGGAGAAACTTCTTTACTCAGAGATTGTTTGGATTTGGAATGTGCTGCATGGAATAGTGCTGGAGGACAATTCCTAGGAGGTTTCAAAAGAAAGCTGGATATATATTTGAAAGTGATGAATTTAGAGAGCTATGAAGATAGGGTGGAGACTGGGATCATCTAGGAAGCTCTTTTGGAAACCAATATAGACATGAGAGCTTGAATAGCCTCCTTCTGTACTGTAAAATTCAATCCTTCTGCAACATCTGCCTTAAAGCCTTGTTTATTAAAACTTTATCTATCTCAGATTTAAACTTCACAGCTGATCCTGCATCGATTGCCATTTTTTTGGACCAAGCTCCAGACATTTACCATCCTTTGTGTGTAGACATGCTTCCCAATATCTCTCCTCAATGGTCTGGCACTTTTCTCTGACTATGGCCCCTAGTTTCTAGAATCTTCAATCAGTAGAAATAGTTTATGTTTACAACCTGTCTTTTCCTGTTAATATCTTGAAGACTTCAATTAGATCACCTCTTAATCTTTTGAATTTGACAGAAAACAGGCCAAACTTGGATAATCTCTCCTCATAACTTAACCCCAAAGGCATTCTTGTAAACTGACACTGCACTCCCTCCAAGGCCACTATATCATTCCTCAGGTGTGGTGCCCTGAGCAGCTCAGTACTCCAAGTGGGGGCTAACCAGGGTTTTGTGTAACTGCAGCATAACGTCTGCATGCTTGCACTGCAGTCCTTTAGATATAAAGGCCAGCATTCCATTGGCTTGGTTGATTATTTTCTCTATCATTTGTGGCATTTTAACAATCTTTGCATCTGAACCTCAAGGACTCTTTCGACATCCACTGTATTCAACTTCATACCAATTAGAAAGTACCTTGATCTATTTTTTTCAGTTCAAGATGGATATCTCACACTTTTTACATTGAAGTCCATCTGCCATAGTTTTGCTCATTCATTCTGTCTATCAATATCTCTATGTAATTTTATGCTATCATCTATACCGACTATGGTGCTGCTTAACTTTGTGTCATCAGCAAATGTGGATCTATGACTTTCTAAGCCATTATCCAAGTCATTAACAAATAAATTGAATGGTTTGTTAAGCTGTTTCAGTGGGTTGTTCTAGTCAACCATACCACTTGGAGTCACAGGTTGACCACACCCAATAAAGATTTCTTTTAAAAGATAACAATGATTTAGATTGTTTTTTTTTAAACAATCCAGTGGTTTTATTATCACCCTTACTGAGACTAGCTTTTTAAATAATTAATAGGATTTACATTCTCCAGCTTCCATGGGCAGCTTGTGGCTCACTAGCACTGCTACCTTTACAACATCAGGGACCTGGGTTCAATTCCAGCCTTGGGTGACTATCTGTATGGAGTTTGCACATTCTCCCCGTGTCTGTGTAGGTTTTCTCCGTGCTCCAGTTTCCTCCCATTGTCCAAAGATATGCAGGTTAGGGTGATTGGCCATGCTAAATTGTCCATAGTGTTCAGGAATATGTAAGTTAAGTGGATTAGAGTCATAGTCATAGAGATGTACAGCACGGAAACAGACCCTTTGGTCCAACTCATCCATGCTGACCAGATATCCCAACCTAATCTAGTCCCAATTGCCAGCATTGGCTCATTTCCCTCCAAACCCTTCCTATTCATAAACCCAGCCAGATGCCTTTAAAATGTTGCAATTGTACCAGCCTCCACCATTTCCTCTAGCAGCTCATTTCATACACACACCACCCTTTGCATGAAAAAGTTGCCCCCAGGTCTCTTTTATATCTTTCCCCTCTCACCCTAAACCTATGCCCTTTAGTTCTGGATTCCCCCACCCCAGGGAAAAGACTTTGTCTATTTATCCTATCCATGCCCCTCATGGTTTTATAAACCTCTATGAAGTCACCCTTCAGCCTCCGACGTTCCAGGGAAAACAGACCCAGCGTGTTCAGCCTCTCCCTGTAGCTCAGGTCATCCAACCCTGGCAACATCCTTGTAAATAAGGTGCCACACGGGAGGCTGCTGAGCAAGGTGAGGGCCCATGGTGTTCGAGGTGAGTTACTGGTATGGATTGAGGATTGACTGTCTGACAGAAGGCAGAGAGTTGTGATAAAAGGTTCTTTTTCAGAATGGCAGCCAGTGACAAGCGGTGTCCCGCAGGGTTCAGTGTTGGGGCCGCAGCTGTTCACATTATATATTAATGATCTGGATGAAGGGACTGGGGGTTCTTAACGGTGAGAAAATTCGTTAAGCCAAAGTACAGAGGGATCTGGGAGTGCTAGTTGAGGATTCTCTAAAGGTAAACATGCAGGTTGAGTCTGTGATTAAGAAAGCGAATGCAATGTTGTCAATTATCTCAAGAGGGTTGAAGTATAAAAGCACTGTTGTGCTACTGAGACTTGATAAAGCTTTTGGAGTACTGTGTCCAGTTTTGGTCCCCACACCTCAGGAAGGACATACTGGCACTGGAGCGTGTCCAGCGGAGATTCACACGGATGATCCCTGGAATGGTAGGTCTAGCATATGAGGAACGGCTGAGGATCCTGGGATTATATTCATTGGAGTTTAGAAGATTAAGGGGAGATCTAATAGAAACTTACAAGATAATACATGGCTTGGAGAGGGTGGATGCTAGGATTGTACTCATGTTTCTGTTCTGGCTAGTCAATTATTAGCATAGCAACAGAATCGAGACGTTCCATTCCTGTCAGTTGTTAAGCACTGAGGGGTACTTCAGAGGCTGGATTTTCTTTCATGGTGTTCTAATGTTTATCCTCATAGCTATTTTTTTTAAAAATTGTCCTTATGGAGTTACTTTTCTGAAGATCATTCATTAATTTAATTGGTCCTATTGGATCAGAGGAAAAGTAAAGCAAGCCAAAATATTAAATAAGGAGCCAGTGTTTAATTAATTCATGTGAAGAGGAAGCAAAGTTTTCGGTCTCCGTATTTTTGCTTCAGAATGGAAACATCAGGCAAATTTTAGCACCTAATACCTGTTGTGTGCTGTCCTTCTGAATGCTGAACAGAAAAGCCTTGGCTATTATTCTCTTAGTATTAATGAGTTAATTATTAATTAACACTAGAAGGATGGTTTATTAGACAAGATATACAAGGTTGACCAAGGACTAGAAATGTACTCCAGCTTCGGAGGAAGGAGGAGAATTAAAAGGGAAGAAAAATGCAAATAGCTAATAAACTGACCAATAATGAAAGGCCAAATTCTTTTGCAAATCAACAGCAAGTATTTATGTTGTTAATTTTGATATAGTTGCCTATTAAACAAGTGCAACAAAATTAAAGCTGGACCCAAAGTTTTCACTTGTCAATCTCTCAAATACATCCATTCATAACTTTAAAAACCTAAATTAGGTCTCTTGTTTGCCTTCTTGCTGTCTAAAGAGTCTGGTATGTTGTTTTCCTACTTATTACCTTTAATCTATGTATCATCCGATTAAGGTATCTTAGTATCATTGATATGAGAAACAAAATCCCTTTACTCACAGGATATTGTTTCACTTCTTAAGGATGACAAGCCATCTTTCAGACCTGAAATGAACATTATCAGCAACTTCTCAACCGTCAAAACACATAGGCAGCTCCTTCTCTTCAGGTCATTCACCCAGTGTGCTCTGACGAATCCACACCTGACTCAGCAAATCATTGGATTCTGTGCTTCATACTCCAGAGATCTGTATGTCCCAGGAATGTCACCACACTCCTGCAATTTGCCTCCTGATGGTATGACTAACTGTCTTGAATAGATGATCTGAAATTTATATTTTCTAATTCCAGTTTGGTAATACAGTCCATAGTATTCTTGACCTACTTCACAATGATTATTCAGCTCATCAAAGATCTCAGCTACCAGGATGCCAAAGCTAAACTGACCACCATGAACATAAATTATCCACAGAATCTACTTCCACATGTATGACTCTGGAATATATTGAGCACTTTGCATATCATGGCGAAAGTGAGGACTGCAGATGCTGGAGATTAGGGTCGAGAGTGTGGTGCTGAAAAAGCACAGCAGGTCAGATAGCATCAGAGAAGCAGGAAAATCGATGTTTCAGGCAAAGGCCCTTCATCAGGAGTGGCCTAATTTAGGTTTATAAAGTTATGAATGGATGTATTTGACAGATTGACGTGCAAAAACTTTAATTTTGTTGCCCTTGTTTTATAGGTAACTATATCAACATTAATAACATAAATCCTTGCAGTTGATTTTCCTGATGAAGGGCTTTTGCCCGAAACATTGATTTTCCTGCTGCTCGAATGCTGACTGACCTGCTGTGCTTTTCTAGCACTACACTTTCGACTTTCCATAACTTGGCAATCCCCTCGTTGGCACTCTACAAAAGATAGCACTAGCATTCAACAATAAACATCTCTGCAGCTCAGAAAAAATCCTGGTGTACCCAGCAATAGTTTTCACCACACTCTTGTATTCAGTGGCACTGGACTGTGCATCAGTATCACATCGAATCTATCATCAATTTCTCCACCACATACTTTGGATTTAATAGGTTGACCATCTAGCAAATGCTCATGTCCTTATTGAAGCTAACTTCACATATATTCAGGCAAAACCACTTCATATTCAACTGCAATGAACTGGACACTATGTCTAAGTGGCTTACAAGTGACTCCCCCACAGGTCTGTCAATGGCCAATGTGGAAAGTAAAAAATAACAAAACACTTCAAAAGGTACTCTGATGATCTCCTTGAAGTATAGCAGCATTGATATTCATAGAACCCCTACAATGCAGAAAGAGGCCATTCAGCCCATAAAGTTTGCACTAACCCTTCAAAGAGCATCTGATCAAGAACCAACCCCAGCTCCCTATCCTGTCCCTGTAAACCCCATTTACTATGGCTAACCCACCCAGTCTGCACGACAATTTAGCCTGGCCGATCCACCTAATTTTTGGGCTGTGGGAGGAAACTGGAGCACCCAGAGGAAACCCACACAGAAATAGACAAAATGTGTAAACTCCACCTAGACAGTCACCCGAGGGTGAAATCGAACTCAGGCTCGGGCACTGTGAGGCAGCAGTGCTAACCACTGAGCCACCATGGGAATATTTTAATTTTGAGGCAACGATGGAAAGAAAACGCAAAATTCTATAGTTCAGATCTCAAACCTTGTTTGGATATTCTGTCAATCAACTTTCGGTTGAGAATCAGCATGTGGGTGGAATATGAAAACCCAGAGTTGAAACTTGTAACCCTAAGTTATCGTCATCCTCAAATCAAAAGGCAGATAATCATCCTGATGAATAAAATTAATGTATTTCCAATAATTTTCACTTACGTCTACCACTCAATCCTGCCAGTCACTTTAAACTCTCCTCTGGGCAGTGTCTCAAATTTTTAACCTAAAATTTCATTATTAATTTCAGCTATTATGTCAGTCTCTATGATGTGATAGTCCATCAATTACTTTACCTTCTATCATGCCAAACAATTGCCAGAACGTTTGAATTAAATTATATATTTTATTACAATATATTGTAATTAAATAGTGTTTTGATGCAGTTAAATTTTCCCCAGAACATTTTAGAACATAGAAAATGGAATATAGAACAGTACAGCACAGGAACAGGCCCTTTGGCCCACTAAGACGAACTTGGGTGGAATTAGACAGGAGCTTACAGGGGTTGATTGGAGTGGCTTGTTTGCAGGCAAATGGAACTCCGGCAAGTGGGGGGCCTTTAAAAGTGAGATAGCTAGAGTTTAAGGTCTACATGCTCCTGTGAGGGTGAAGGGCTAGGAAAGCAGGAATAGGGAAACCTGGATGACAAGCGATATTGAGGCTTTGACCAGAAAAAAAGGAGACGTGGCTCAGGTACAGCCAGCTGGGACCAAGGGAATCCCTGGAAGTATGTGAAGGACTCAGGAATTTACTGAAGAAGGAAAAGAGGAGGAAAAATTGAGGGCATGAAATAGGGGTGAGAATTGAGGGCTGAGAATATTAGGGTGAATCCAAAGAGGCTCATTAAGTATATTAATGGGGAAAATAATAACTAGAGAGAGAATAGGACCCCTCAAGGACCAAAGTGGAGAGGTACCTGTGGAACTGCATGAGATCGGTAAGGTCTTCAATGAATTTTTCTCACTGGAGAAAGACTTGAACACTTGGGAACTTGGAGAAGTTAGTGGTCATATCTTGGGGATATTCCATATCACAGTAGAGGAGGTGTTGGATGAATTAGAATGTATGAAGGTGGATAAATCTCCTGGTCCTGACCAGATATATCCAAGAATGCTGCAAGAGGCTAGAGAAGAAATTGCGGAGGCCCTGGCTGTCATTTTTGCATCATCGTTAGCCACAGGTGAGTTCCCAGAAGACTGGAGGGTAGTAAATGCTGCGCCCTTCTTCAAGAAAAACCTGGGAACTTTAGACCAGTAAGTCTAACACCTGTGGTGAGCACATTACTTGAGAAGATTGTGAGGGATAAGATATACATGCATTTGGAAAGACGTGGTTTGATTAGGAGCAGTCAGCATGGCTTTGTGCATGGGAAATCATGCCTCACAAATTTGTTAGAGTTTTTGAGAAGGTTGGCAAGGACAGAACAGTAGACATATGTGGATTTCAGTAAGGCCTTTGGTAATGTTCCACATGGTAGGCTGCTCTGGAAGGTTAGATTGCATCAATTCCAGGGGCAGCCGGCAAATTGGGTACACAATTAGGTTGATGATAGGAAGCAGAGGGTAACAGTGGAAGGATGCTTGTTGGACTGGAGGACTGTGACCAGTAGTGTGCCTCAGGGGTCAGTGCTGGGCCCATTCCTGCTTGTTATCTATATCAATGATTTGTATGAGAATGTACAAAGCATGATCAGTAAGTTTGCAGATGACACTAAAATAGACATTATTATGGACAGTGTGGAAGACTATCAGAAATTGCAACAGAACCTTGATCATCTGGGGAAGGGGGCTGAGAATTTGGAAATGAAGCTTAATATAGATAAGTGTAAAGTCTTGCATGTTGGATAGTCAAATCAAGGTAGGCATTTCATGGTGAATGGTGGGGCCTTAAGGAGTGTAGTGGAACAGAGAGACCTTCGAGTTCAGGTGCTGAAAGTGGAGTCACAGGTAGACAGGGCAGTGAAGAAGGCTTTTGGCACACAGGCCTTCATCAGTCAGGGCGTTGAGTATCAATGTTGGGAAGTCATGTTGCATTTGTACAGGATTTTGGTGAGACTGCAGTTGGAGCATTGTGTTCAGTTTTGGTCACCTTGCTATAGGAAGGATGTTATTAAGCTGGGAAAAGTGCAGTAGAAATTTACAAGGATGTTGCTTAGACTCAGTGGTCTGAGTTATTGGAAGAGGGTGGACAAGCTAGGACTTTTCCTTTGGAGCATAGGGTTGGGTTATCACAGACAAGAGGGCATCAGTTTAAGGTTAAAGGGGAAAGAATAAAAGGGAACCTCAGGGGCACTTTCTTACACAGAGGGTAATATGCATATGGAATGAGTTGCCAGCAGAAGTTGATGAGGCTATTACGGAGACATGGGTAGAACAGGGACAGGATTGGCTGTTGCAGGTTCCAGGGTTTAAATGTTTTAGTAGGGTCAGAGGTGGGGGTAAAAGAGG
>NC_057710.1:42693305-42705060 GCF_004010195.1 Chiloscyllium plagiosum | reverse complement strand
AGAGATGTTAGGGGTAGGTTCTTTACTCAGCGAGTCGTGAGTTCATGGAATGCCCTGCCAGTAGCAGTGGTGGACTCTCCCTCATTATGGGCATTTAAGCGGGCATTGGATAGGCATATGGAGGATAGTGGGCTAGTGTAGGTTAGGTGGGCTTGGATCGGCGCAACATCGAGGGCCGAAGGGCCTGTACTGCGCTGTATTCTTCTATGTTCTATGTTCTATGTTCTAGGTGGTTACATTAACAACATTTAAAAGGCAGTTAGACAAATAAATGGAGAGGAAATATTTAGACGGTTATAGGCCAAGTGCAGGGAAATGGTGTTAACGTAGGTTGTCAAATGTCCATGTGGACAACATCCATTTCTGTATCTTCATCAATCATCATCATCACTTTCTCTAAAAAAACACAACCAAATTTGTGAGACATAGTTTAAACAAGCCTATGTAAAACAATAGGCAAGTGATCAAATGTTTGATCAAAGTAAGATGTTTTAAGGAGTAACGTAAATAAGGAGAGAATAGATAGGGCTGTGTAGTAAGGAAAAAATGGAGAGAGGCTGCAGAATGCAATGATACAGAGGCATCCGTAACATTTTGGTCAGCATGGACCAGTTTGGGCCAAAAGCTGTCTCTGTGCTTTTGGATTCTTTGACTCTATGTATGTGTTGACCTTGATGCCATTCTAAACTAATCCCATTTGCCTGTACATGGTCTGTATTCCTCTATCCCCTTCTGTTCATGTGTCTGTCTGAATGTTTCTTAAACTTTGCCATCTCCCTGGCAGCATGTTGCAGCACTTAACACCCTTTGTCCGAAAAACCTTCCTCACATATCTACTTTAAACTTTCCCGCCTCACCTTTAACCTATAACCCATTGTAAAAAATTTTCACCCTAGGAAACCAGATTCCAAATATGCACCCTACCCATGCCTCTTATAATTGTCTATATTCCTATCAGGTCACCCGTCATCTTCTGATGCTCTAGTGAAAACAATTCAAGTTTGTCCAATCTCTCCTTGTAGCTGGTACACCTCAATCCTTTCCACACCCTAATACCCTCTCTAATACCTTCACATTCTCCTGTATATGACCAGAATTACATACATTACTCCAAATGTGGCCTAACTATAGTTTTACACTTTAACATGACTAGTCAAATGTTATACTCAAAGTCCCAACTAATGAAGACGAGCATACAGTATGGCCTCCTTCCCATCTTATCCACTCGTGTTGCCACTTTCAGGGAGCTATGGACTTGCATTCCAAGATCTTTAAGTATATTAATGCTTCTAATGGTCCTGCCAATTACTGTGTACTTTCCTCTTGCACTTCACCTCCCAAATGCATCACCTCACATTAGTCCAGAATAAACTACACTTGCCATTTCTCCATCAGTTCTCCAACTTTCTAATTCTTTGACAACCTTCCTTACTTTCCACAACTTCACCACTTTTTGTGTCATCAGCAAACTTATTAATCAGACCATGTACAATTTCATGTAAATCATTTATATGTACAAGAAACAGCAGAAGTCTCAGCACTGATCCTTGTAGAACACCACTGGTCATAAATTTCCAGTCAAAAAAGTACTCCTTCATAATTATCTTCTGTCCTTGCTGACCAAGGCAATTTTATATTCAACTTAGCAAATCAACGTGGATCCCACGTGATGTACCCCTCTATATCTTGTGAGATCTTGTCAAATGTCCATGTGGACAACATCCATTTCTGTATCTTCATCAATCATCATCATCACTTTCTCTAAAAAAACACAACCAAATTTGTGAGACATAGTTTAAACAATCCTATGTAAAACAATAGGCAAGTGATCAAATGTTTGATCAAAGTAAGATGTTTTAAGGAGTAACGTAAATAAGGAGAGAATAGATAGGGCTGTGTAGTAAGGAAAAAATGGAGAGAGGCTGCAGAATGCAATGATACAGAGGCATCCGTAACCCTTTGTACGTGAGACACAAAGTTTTGCATGCAGTTCAAGCGAGTAAATAAGAACACCAGTGGAAGGTTAGGCTTCACTGCTAATGGGGAATGAAGTACAAAAGTAGGGAGGTCTTGCTGCAACTGTACAGGAGAATTGACTAAACTGTACATGGTATTCTGCACACAGTTACTTAAGAATGGGTAGAATTACAATGAAAATGGTCATCATATTCAGAGAACTGTGACTGGGCCTGTATTCATTGGAGTTTAGAAGGTTGAGAGATCATCTTATTGAAACATACCACATTCTGAGGGACAGGATAGGTAATGAGAAAATGTTTCCCCTAATGGATCAAGTAGTTCAAGTCTTGAAAATAAGTAGTTTTCCATTTAAGGTGAAATGACACAGGAGATGAGGGAGATCCTAAACAAATATTTTGCGTCAGTGTTTGCTGTGGAAAAGAAAAGATGGAAGATATAGAATGTAGGGAAATATATGGTAACAACTTGAAAAATGTCCATATTACAGAGGAGGAGGAGGTGCTGGATGTCTTGAAACGCATAAAAGTGGATAAATCCCCAGGACTTGATCAGGTGTACCCAAGAACTCTGCGGGAAGCTAGAGAAGTGATTGTTGTATCTATTGCTGAGATATTTGTATAATTGATAGTCAGAGGTGAGGTACCGGAAGACTGAAAGTTGGTTAACATGGTGCCACTGTTTAAGAAGGGTGGTAAGGACAAGCCAGTGAACTAAAGACCAGCGAGTCTGACGTCAGTGGTGGGCAAGTTGTTGGAGGGAATGTTAAGGGCAGGTTGTACATGTATTTGGAAAGGCAAGGACTGATGAGGGATAGTCAACATGGCTTTGTGCATGGGAAATCATGTCTCTCACACTTGATTGAGTTTTTTGAAGAAGTAACAAAGAGGATTGACGAGGGCAGAGCAATGGACATGATCTATATGTACTCATAGGAGACTGGTTAAATCTCATGGAATACAGGGAGAACTAGCCATTTGGATACAGAACTGGCTCAAAGGTAGAAGACAGAGGGTGGTGGTATAAGGTTGTTTTTCAGACTGGAGGCCTCTGACTAGTGGAGTGCCACAAGGATTGGTGCTGGGTCCTCTACTTTTTTTAATTATATAAATGATTTGGATGTGAGCATTAGAAGTATAGTTAGTAAATTTGCAGATGACACCAAAATTGGAGGTGTAGTAGACAGTGAAGAAGGTCACCTCAAATTACAACAGGATCTTGACCAGATGGGCCAATCAACTGAGAAGTGGCAGATGGAGTTTATTTAGATAAATGCAAGGTGCTGCATTTTGGGAAAGCAAATCTTAGCAGGACTTATACACTTAATGGGGAGTGTTGCTGAACAAAGAGACCTTGGAGTGCAGGTTCATAGCTCTTTGAAAGTGAAGTTGCAGGTAGATGGGATAGTGAAGAAGGCATTTGGAATGATTTCCTTTATTGATCAGAGTATTAAGTACGGGAGTTGGGAGGTCATGTTGTGGCTGAACAGGATATTGGTTAGGCCACTTTTGGAATATTGCATGTAATTCTGGTCTTCTTCCTATCAGAAGAATGTTGTGGAACTTGAAAGGGTTCAGAAAAGGTTTACAAGGATGTTGCCAGGGTTGGAGGATTTGAGCTATACAGAAAGGTTGAATAGGCTGGGGCTGTTTTCCCTGGAGCATCTCTGGTTGAGGGGTGACCATATAGAAGTTTATAAAATCAGGAGGGGTATGGATAAGATAAATCTACAAGACATTGGTTCGGCTGCATTTAGAATACTGTGTACAGTTCTGGTTGCCACATTACCAAAAGGATGTGGACACTTTGGAGAGGGTGCAGAGAAGGTTTACGAGGATGTTGCCTAGTATGGAAGGTGCTAGCTATGAAGAGAGGTTGAGTAGGTTCGGTTTATGTTCATTAGAAAAAAGGAGAATGAGGGGGGACCTGGTTGAGGTTTATAAAATCATGAAGGGTATAGACAGGGTGGATAGAAACAAGCTTTCTCCCAGGGTGAAGGATTCAATAATGAGAGGTCACGCTTTCAAGGTGAGTGGTGGAAAGTTTAAGGGGGATACACGCAGCAAGTACTTCACACAGAGGGTGGTGGACGTTTGGAACGCATTGCCAGCAGAGGTGGTAGAGGCAGGCTGGTAGATTCATTTAAGATGCGTCTGGATAAATGCATGAGTAGGTGGGGAGTAGAGGGATACAGATGCTACTCAGGCTTGGAGGGCTGAAGGGCCTGTTCCTGGGCTGTAAATTTTCTTTGTTCTTTTTTTAAATGGACAAAGTCTTTTCTCTGGGGTGGGAGAGTCCAGAACTAAAGGGCATAGGTTTAGAGTGAGAGGGGAAAGATATAAAAGAGACCCAGCGAGCAATGCCTTCACGCAGACGGTGGTAAATGTATGGATTGAGCTGCCAAAGGAAGTGGTGGAGGATAGTACAATTGAAACATTTAAAAAGCATCTGGATGGGTATATGAATAAGAAGGGTTCTCTAAGCCATTCTTGTTGTTCCAATTCCACTTAATAACCAGTCATTTCTTGAACTCATGATTCCGAGAACTTAATTAAATTGTGTCGTCTGTCAAATGGTGCTATCTTGAAGTTAAATATGTTAAAAATTGAATATGTCCCTTTCTTCCATTAAGAATACTCAAAAATTATTAGGTGTAATAGATTTTGGATGGAAAAAATGTATTGAAAGAATCTGTGAAAATAACAATGTGATGTGAACAAGATACAAAAATAATTTTGTCGGCACAGTACTAAGATGCGATAATGTATGATGGCTGCCATCTATCTGTATATTCTGTGATACACAAAATATAAAATCAGGACACATGCCAAATACAGTGGTTTGATCATCGATCGTATTTTTGTTCTGCATTCTCAGCTGGAACTTTCATTTGTCAGTCCATTTCCAGAGAAAAAAACATAAAATGAATTTGCTGCTGTGGGTTTCTAGTAAGATTTTCTCCTGTTCTTGGTAAGTCTACTTATTATAAGAAATCAATTTGATAATATATTGCTGTGATTATATTTTCTTGTGTTATGCTTATGAAGTTTCAATGCCACAGAATGGAAGACTTCCTATTTTGAGGATTAGTATTGTAGTCAAGTGACCACAAGCCCAAAATTAGGCATTCCAAATTGACCCACAGCTTGACAGAATTAAACCTGAAAGAAAATTAGCCAAACTAAATTAAACAGCAGTGGGCAGCTATTGGCTACAGAGAACAGTTGTACCCAAGATCAACGAGGCACAAAGGTTCCAGGGGAACCAGTTACATTCAGGTCAAGTGTTCTATAAGAAGCATCAATCAGATATTCTGGCATGTTGACTGCCTGAGTATGTGCACTTTACACCTCCCAGCATGGCAACAGTGAAGGGAGCTGGTGGGATTCCATCGGATGTTTGAAAGTAGTGCATGATTCCCTTGGCCAAATGCCACAGAACATTCTGGAAGGCCTGAACCAAGGGGAGATAAAAACACAAACACCTGGACCTGCATTGAAGATGCAGTCAAAACTAAGTGAAGACTCACAGGGAAAACCCAGAGCAAGACTAGCACAGCCAACACAAGGAGACCCAGGTGAAGATACACCCTGACCTGTGAGACCAACCGTCATGGAAGAGAGTCAGCCCTACTATGGACAGGAAGGAGAGTCCAATGGCCCAGCTCAAGCATGTGGATCATTGTGAGTAATATCCTTTCTCAAACAAACGGAGCTAGATAGAGAGTAAATATAGTAGGAATTTGAAAAATCCTCACATTGTGTTTTAATAAGGAATATTTTGTTAACAAAATCAAGTTGGACCAGAAAGCAAATTCGGTTGCTTTGTTTACCTCACTGATGAGAAAACTTGGGTAAAGTGTTGTGGACGAGGCCAGACCACTCAAAACATTCTTCAGCAGGCAACCCAGACCATAACTTTGTAATTTGTTTTGCTAAGTGTACAGTGAGAATTACCTGGAGTAAGTTAGCTAGGTTGACTATCAGGTTTTAAAACAGACAGAAATTTATTCAAAAAAATTACACAATGAAACACAAACAACACAATAAAGAACCCCTACACAACTCAGTATATTCACACTAGACTTAAGTATACTGTTCTGAATATACACAACAGTCCCAAAAAGCAAACCCCAGAAAAAAAAGGAACAGATGCTTACAGGTTGAAGTTAGAAGGGCAGAAGGAGAAAGAGAGCGAAAGAGAGAGAGAGGGAGAGTTTCCACACAGCTCACTGTTGAACTCTCAACTAGTTCTAGACTGAACTGCTAGAGAGCTGGCCGCTCCCTTTTCATTATATAAGTCACTTCTAAAACATGACCACATTGGCCTGAAGTCTCATCTGTTTACATATAAACAAAAAGGCCTCTCAGTGCCCTTTAATCTCTATACCAAACCAATCTAATTGGCACCAGGAGCTTTTACGACCCCTCTGAAAAATCCCAAGGAGACAGTATCCTTGAGAAAAGGAGCAGCTTTTAGAAAAAAGGGACCAGCTTTGTGACACCTCCCCCCTTTAAAAATAATGAACCATGAAAATCAAAAGATGGCTTAATTTCTTAAACCTTTCAAAAACCCAGTTAGTAGTCCAAACACACATACACTATACTAACTATAAACATGCAAACATGCATAACCACATACAAATTCAGGCTGTAGCACACCTGCCACCTAACGCCCCCGTATCTCATTCAAGTCTCGATAATGCATCGGCAATCACATTTTCGTAACCTGCCACAGGCGCAATTGCCAAATTGAATGGCTGCACCAACAAGCTCCATCTAAACATCTGGCATTTTTGTCCTTAAACTTTTCCACAAATGTCAATGGGCTATGATCAGTGTATATGATTGTTTCAGATGCATTGCTGGTAATATAGATACCGAAAAATTGAAATGCCAACACCAAGCTTAAAGTTTCTTTCTCCACCATTGAATATTTCTGTTGATGAACATTGAACTTTCTGGAAAAGTACCTGATGGATCTTTCTATTCCCTCACTATCCTCGTGCAGGAGCACAGCACCGGCACCCAAATCACTGGCATCGATAGCCACCTTGAAAGGCTTCCGGTAATCTGGTGTGACTAATACTGGGGCAGTGGTTAATACAGTTTGTAGGCTGTCCAATGCCTTTTGACAGTCTGCTGTCCACTGAAACTTCTTGCCCTTTCTGAACAATTTGGTAAGAGGAGCAGCCACACTGCTAAAGTTCGGCACAAACGTTTGGTAAAATCCATTCAATCCCAGGAACTGTCATACTGCATTTTTTGTCGATGGTGTAGGAAAATCACCAATTACTTTCATTTTTGCATCCCATGGGGGCCATTTGTCCATGTCCAATCACATGACCCAGGATGGAGACTTGGGCTGAAGTAAATTCACTTTTAGCTAGGTTTACCACTAAGCCTGCCGTCGGAAGTCGATTGGACAAGTCCAATAAATGCTGTAAATGTTCCTTCTATGAGTGACTAAAAATCACCAGGTCATCAATATACACCACACAGTTGGGTAATCTGGCAATGACCTTATTAGTCAGTCTCTGAAATGTGGCTAGAGTGTTTTCATACCAAATGACATGATTTTGAACTGATATGTAGCACACCTGCCACCCAGAGGGCAGTGGAGGCCCAGTCTCTGGATTCATTTAAGAAAGAGTTGGATAGAGCTCTCAAGGATTGCTGCCTGACCTGCTGCGCTTTTCCAGCAACACATTTTCAGCACCTATTGTCTATTGTCTATTGATATAATCCATCTGGTGTTACGAAAGCTGAAATTGCCTTTGCTCTCTCTGTGAGAGATACTTGCCAGTAGCCTCTGAACAAGTCCAACTTAGCAATGTAAGATGCTTGTCCCACTTTTTTGACACAGTCCTTCAACCGTGGAATTGGATATGCATCAGTCCTTGTAACGGTGTTGACTTTGCAATGGTCCACACATAACCATTAGGTACTATCTGGTTTTGGCACCATGACTATGGATGAGCTCCCGTTACTGTAACTCACTTTGATTATGCCATCTTGAAGCATGTGCTCTATTTCTTTCTGAACCTGTGCCAACTTTAAGGGGTTATGCCTTTAAGGATGGTGTTTAATCGGAACAGCATCTCCTGTCTCTACCTCATACGCAATTAGGTTAGTACCTCCAGTTTATTTCCGTGTATCACCCCGTGTGATAACTCTTTCAGATTATTTTGATTTTCTTGTGGAAGGTAACCCAATAATTTATCCCAATTTTTGACAACTTCCTCATTGTCCAATTTACTTTGAGGAATGTGCAATTCAGAATCCCCTGCACTTGGTTCCTCCCTCTGTGCTGTGATCATTAGCACCATCTCCTCTTGCTTTCCATCCCGATCAAAATACCTTTTAAGCATATTCACATTACACGCTCTGTGAGATTTCTTCCTGTCTGGAGTCCTTATCCAGTAGTTCACCTCACTCAATTTCCTCTTGATTTGATAAAGTCCATGAAACCTTGCTTTTAAAGGCTCACCTGTGACTGGAAGTAACGCCAATACATTGCAAATCCTGATGAAGGACTTTTTCCCAAAACATTGATTTTCCTGCTCCTCGGATGCTGCCTGACCTGCTGTGCTTTTCTAGCACCACTCTAATCTAGATGTCAATACATTATCCCCAATTACAAAATTGTGAATTTGTGATTTCTTATCTGCTTCCTCTTTCATTGTATGCTGTGATACTTTTAAATGCTATCTAGCCAACTCTCCAGCTCTATTTAGTGGTTCTCTGGAATTTGACACATAGTCCAAATGAGTGGTCTCTGAATTCTGATTTATTGATTTCTCCTTAATCAATTTTAATGGTCCTCTTACTTCATGACCCAAAATTAATTCAAATGGACTGAATTTAGAGTCATAGAGATGTACAGCATGGAAACAGACCCTTCAGTCCAACTTGTCCATGCTGACCAGATATCCCAACCCAATCTAGTCCCACCTGCCAGCACCCGGCCCATATTCTTCCAAATCCTTCCTATCATTTTCTCATCCAGATGCCTTTTAAATGTTGCAATTGTACTAGTGTCCTCCACTTCCTCTGGCAACTCATTCCATATACGTACCACCCTCTGTGTGAAAAAGTTGCCCCTTAGGTCTTTTTATATCTTTCTCCTCTCGCCCTCAACCTATGCCCTCTAGTTCTGGACTCCCCCATCCCAGGAAAAATACCTTGTCTATTTACCCTATCCATGCCCCTTGTGATTTTATAAACCTCTATAAGGTCAGCCCTCAGCTTCTGACACTCCAGGGAAAACAGCCCCAGCCTATTCAGTCTCTCCCTATAGCTCAAATCCTCCAACCCTGGCAACATCGTTGTAAATCTTTTCTGAACCCTTTCAAGTTTCCCAACATCTTTCCGATAGGACTCTATGCAGTCTAACAGCAAGGAAGCTGGGCCCACCAGAAATGCTGGTCTCACTTTGGGAAAGAATGTCAAAACCAAGAATGCAGAACTTCTGTAATGTGGAGAAGTTAAATATGTTTGGGATTGTTCTCCTAAGTGCATCTCTGATCACAAAAAGTATACATGGAACTCCCTTATCCCAATCATCTGGATAATCCTGACCATAAGCCCTCAACATGGTCTTTAGTGTTTGATGCCATCTCTCTAGCACTCCCTGTGATTCTGGATGGTACACAGTAGGTTTGAATTGCTTTATTTCCAAGTATCCATAACCTGCTTGAATAGTTTGGATGTGAAGTTTTATTCTTGATCTGACAGGATCTCTACTGGTAATCCATATCTCGTAAAAATAAAATCTTCTATAACCCTTTTAGCTGTGATGTTGCATTATGGGATTGCCTCTGGAAATCTAGTTGACACACCCATTATCCATGAATACTTCTTCCCACTTTTTGTTTGAGGCAGGGGACCTACTCAATCAATCAAGACTCTTGTGAAAGGTTCCTCAAATGCTGGAATAGGTATTAAAGGTGCAGGTTTTATTACAGCCTGTGGTTTTCCAATTAGCTGACATGTATGACACATCTGGCACAATTCAACTACATCCTTGTGTAGGCCAGCCATAAATGTATCTTAGCCTGTATTTTCCTCACCCCTAAATGAGCTCCAAGTGGTAGCTCACGCGCTAGTCACAGCACCTCCTTTCTGTGCCCTACTGGCAAAACAATTTGATGAATCTCTGCCTATTTCTCATCTACTTGAATGTGTGATAGTCTCCATTTCCTCATTAAGACATTATTTGTTAAGTAAAAGCACACAGGAAGGCATTCGCTCTCCTTCTCTGCATATGGCTTTTGAGACACTGTTTTAAGTTCTCATCTTTCTGCTGTAATTCAATCAACTTAACAGAGCAAAAGATTCTTGCATGTTTACCTATTTGCTCTTTCTCTGTCCCACTTATCTGATCAAAAAAGGTCTCAGATAGAGCTTTGTCAGCTTCCTTATCTGTGCCTTTTGGACTCTTCTGCTTCAACTTGTGCCTCTGTGATTTTATGACAACACAATCAGGGAAAATTCCTGGAAAAACATGCTTCATTTCTTCAGTTGCCTGCGTCTCCACTGGATTTTCAACCAGAGCAGGCAGCATACCTACCAGTGAATCAGCTATATCATTTGCAAGGACAAATTCTATTCCTGAAGCTGAGAGTTTGTCCAGTACTCCTACCACAAATTCTCCACTTTTTTCTGGACTCTCTCACCTCGCTTTCAATAACTGAGCACTTTTTGTATCACCATGAATTCCTGTTACCAGTACCTTTTCTGGCAATAGCCTCTCAGGAGTACATATCTCCTCGTCCTTCAGCATCACAGACTCAGAGGATCCTCTGTCCATTAATATTGTAACCTCCTTACCTACTGCTCCTGCCCTATGTGACTAAACTTTACACTTGCATGTATGTTTTTAAGCAGATCTGGCATTTCATCCTTAACCAACCTCTGATCATCTTGTATACTCTGAGGCAGTTGTCTAACTTCCCTTGTGCTTTTTGTTACAAGTCCAACAAAACTCCCAGGCTGGTCTGGTTTTCCTACATCTGGCTTTCTCCTAGCCCACCAATAATGTGATTACATGTGGCCCACTTTATTACAATGAAAATACTGGAGCTTTTTAACTTCTTTGTCCCCCTTTGTTTTACCGTGTCGTTTGATATCCCTATAATCCTCACTGAGATCTACCTTTCCCTGTCCACAAAATGTTTTCTCTTTGCCCCAATTTCTATCGTTCATGGACTGAAATTGACTCTGGAAACCAAATGGAGTTTTATGGACCAGCTCATGATCATCAGCCACTTCAGCTGCTAACTTGCTATTTTAACTCTCCACATAATTATCTCTCTAAGGGCATCATAGGTTTGCTCGATTTTTAAAGCTTGTGTCCATCTATCGAAATTACTCTGTTTGATCCTTTCAGACTCAACG
Organism: Chiloscyllium plagiosum; assembly: GCF_004010195.1. Taxonomy (NCBI): domain Eukaryota; kingdom Metazoa; phylum Chordata; class Chondrichthyes; order Orectolobiformes; family Hemiscylliidae; genus Chiloscyllium; species Chiloscyllium plagiosum. Next base: position 42,693,685 of record NC_057710.1, on the reverse strand, counting down.
CAGGTTTGACCTGGATCCCTCCTCAAATTCCTGAAGCATTGTCTCTAGGCTTCTGATACAACCTTATATACATTTAAAATAGCTTTTTTCACCTCCTTATACTCCCCAGATACCTCCTCTGATAGTGACGTGAATACCTCAGTTGCCCTACATACAAGTTTCGTTTGGATCAACAAAGCTGAAAATGTGTTGCTGGAAAAGCGCAGCAGGTCAGGAAGCATCCAAGGAACAGGAGAATCGACATTTCGGGCATAAGCCCTTCTTCAGGAATGAGGAAAGTGTGTCCAGCAGGCTAAGATAAAAGGTAGGGAGGAGGGACTTGGGATTGCGATAGGTGGAGGGAGGTCAAGGTGAGGGTGATAGGCCGGAGTGGGGTGGGG
>NC_057710.1:42674484-42693213 GCF_004010195.1 Chiloscyllium plagiosum | reverse complement strand
TGAACCGTTCCGCAAGTAGGCGGCCTGTCTCCCCAATATAGAGGAGGCCACATCGGGTGCAGCGGATGCAATAGATGATGTGTGTGGAGGTGCAGGTGAATTTGTGGCGGATATGGAAGTGTCCCTTGGGGCCTTGGAGGGAAGTAAGGGGGGAGGTGTGGGCGCAAGTTTTGCATTTCTTGCGGTTGCAGGGGAAGGTGCCGGGAGTGGAGGTTGGGTTGGTGGGGGGTGTGGACCTGACGAGGGAGTCACGGAGGGAGTGGTCTTTTCGGAACGCTGATAGGGGAGGGGAGGGAAATATATCCCTGGTGGTGGGGTCCGTTTGGAGGTGGCGGAAATGACGGCGGATGATACGCTGTACATGGAGGTTGGTGGGGTGGTAGGTGAGGACCAGTGGGGTTCTGTCCTGGTGGCGGTTGGAGGGGCGGGGCTCAAGGGCGGAGGAGCGGGAAGTGGAGGAGATGCGGTGGAGGGCATCGTCGACCACGTCTGGGGTGAAATTACGGTCTTTGAAGAAGGAGGCCATCTTGGTTGTACGGTATTGGAACTGGTCCTCTTGGGAGCAGATGCGGCAGAGACGAAGGAATTGGGAATATGGGATGGCGTTTTTACAGGGGGCAGGGTGGGAGGAGGTGTAGTCTAGGTAGCTGTGGGAGTCGGTCGGTTTATTGCTACTGGCCCTGCATTTGTTTAGCACCTTTTCAAATGAGATGAAAAAGTCTTCCATATCCTTCTCATCAAATTTAGGCAATACTTGAACATACTTGAACAGTTTTGCACTAGGCTTCTGACTACCAGGGGCTTGCTTATCCTCACTCTCTTCCTCACTGAGCCTACCCTCAGCCTTTATCTCTTTTAAGCTGACTTTCTTTTTTAAGTAGGTAAAAACAATAACTGCAGATGCTGGAAACCAGGTTCTGGATTAGTGGTGCTGGAAGAGCACAGCAGTTCAGGCAGCATCCGAGGAGCAGTAAAATCGACGTTTCGGGCAAAATGGCTTTTGCCCGAACCATCGATTTTACTGCTCCTCGGATGCTGCCTGAACTGCTGTGCTCTTCCAGCACCACTAATCCAGAATTTCTTTTTTAAGTGTCAGCTTTTGAAATTCAAATGATCTCTTATATTCTTTCTCTACTCGCTCTTTTTCCCTGTCTTCTGCTATTCTCTCTTTTACCTCTCTTCAGCTTTTAATCGTAACTCAAACTGTTTCATTTCTGCTGCCCTTCCCTTATCTCTCGCCTCTAACTCAAGCTGCTTCATTTGCAATTGAATTTTTGCCATCTCTATAGAATCTGATGGTTTTTTCAGCAAGTTTAAATGCTGAGCTATTGCTGTAATTATCTCTTCTTTCCTCTCAGAAGGAGACAGTTCCAATTCCAGCTTCTCTGCTATTTCCTGCAGCTTGGTCCTATTTACCTTTTGCAAAATTTCCAAAGTCACCGCATCTACTTCCAGAAAACGTTTGGTGACTGAAAGAACGATTACTATCCCAAGCTTTGTCTCCCCAATCAAACCAACACACAAAATAAAGACACTAGTACCTAACACTCGTTGTTTAAAATCCTGCAAAGAGCCCCTAATCTGTTATGGACTAGGCCAGACCACTCAAAACATTCTTCAGCAGGCAGCCTGAGACCATAACTTTGCAATTTGTTTCAGTAAGGGTACAGTCAGAATTACCCAGAGTAAGTTAGCTAGGTTGACTACTCGGTTTTAAAATAGACAGAGATTTATTCACAAAACTACGCAATGAAACACAAAAACCAGAATAAAGACCCCCTACACAACTCAGTCTATCCAAAGTAGACTTAAATATGCTGTTTTGAATATACGCAGCAGTCCCAAAAAGCAAACCCCCTTAAAACACAGTAAAAAAAAGGAACAGATGCTTGCAGGTTGAAGGTAGAAGGGCAGAAGGAGAGACAGAGAGTTTCCACACAGCGCACTGTTGAACTCCCAACTAGCTTTGGACTAAACTGCTAGAGAGCTGACCGCTCCCCTTTCATTACACAGGTCACTTCTAAAACATGGTCTGAAGTCTCATCTGTTTACACATAAACAAAAAGGCCTCTCAATATGCTTTAATCTCTGTACCAAACCAGTCTAAACGACACTGAGATCGTTTACAACCCCTCTGAAAAATCCCAAGGACACAGTATCCTTGAGAAAAGGAATAGCTTTTTGAAAAAAGGGACCAGCTTTGTGCCAAAAATGTTTTTAATACGTAAACTGGTTGTAGTGTCCAAAGCACAAACAACACTATAATCGCCAAGTATTCTATGTCCAGCCACATTACACAATAGGTACAGACTTTAGGGGTCACTTTTAACTGTTCCTGTCAGGGGGATAAATGGGTGAAAATGAGTTACCAACATTCTTTATTGGTTTCAATGGCGCAATTATCTAAAATGGATTTGCTGATCTGCATTCACAAAAAGGGCTTAACCTGAAATGAGCAGTTCAGGTCATCTTTTTGATGACTATTCAACAACTTGTCTAAAGCAAAGTTACTAGATATTACTATTCATTGATAACAAATAAGTTTTCATTGTGGGGAAGATTCTATGTTGTGAACTTACTAAAAAGTGAAGGATAGCTTTGTTGTGTAGACCCAGGACTTAAAGCAACTGCCCAGAATGTTTTCAAATGGGATATTTACATTACTAGAGATTCTATCTTATCAGTCTGTCCTGGATTTGAACAAAATGTGCTGAATGTGAAAGGCTAGAATTCTAAAAGAATACACCATAGCCTCTTCTTTAATATTGACATTAACTAAGCCTGTGACCAAGATGTAGATTGCTCCAAAATATTTGAACATTACTCCTAAAAAAACTTTGATCTCCAGCATCTGCAGACCTCACTTTCTCCCCCAAAATATTTGAACATTACTCCTAAAAAAAACTCTACATGGTATGGAGATGACTAGGTGGGTTTACTGAGGTGGAATGAGAAGAATACCTGCTAGTTTTGGTCTTCCTAGGAGTCAACACAAGGAAAGTGATGTGCCCGGACAGTGCCCCTGACCGAACACTCAGATCCTATGTGAACCAACTGGTGAAGGTATTCACCGACATCTTCAATCTCTTCTTCCTACAAGCTGTAAGTCCCCACCTGCTCCATGAAGACCACCATTATCTATGTACTTAAGAAAGCACATGTAATGTGCCTTAATGACTACCAGCCAGTGGTTCTGACCTCCAACATCATGAAGTGCTTCGAGAGGCTGCTCATGGCCCACATGAACTCCAGACTCACATTCTACCTTGATCCCCTACAGACATAACAATTCCACAACGGATGCTATGTCCTTAGCCCTGCACTCATCCCTGGGATATCTGGACAACAAGGAGACCTATGTCAGACTCTTGGTCATTGACTACACTTCCACCTTCAACCCAATGTTCTCTCCAGGGTGATCTTAAAACTTCATGACCGTGGTCTCTGCTCTGCCCTCTGCAACTGGATCTTCAACCTTCTGATCCACCGACTACAATCAGTGAAGATGGGTAACTGAACCTCCTCCACAATAACACTCAACACTGACACCATGCAAAGCTGCATCCTCAGCCCCCATTGTACTCTTGTACGCCCATGACTGTTTTGCCAAGTTCTAAACAAACGGCAATTACAAGTTCGCTGACGATACTACCGTAGTTGGACAGATATCAAACAACTTGGAGAAAGTGAGGACTGCAGATGCTGGCGATCAGAGTCAAAAAGTGGGGTGCTGGAAAAGCACAGCAGATTCCCTTGTCTTTGGTCGCTGCCTGGCCTGCTGTGCTTTTCCAGCGCCACACTTTTTGATTCAGATATCTCACAAAGATGATGTAGTGATGATGATTTAACTTGTTGATGTAGTGCAATGAGAACAACCTCTCTCTCAACAATGGCAAAATTGAAGAACTGATCATTGGCTTCAAAAAGAAAGGAAGAGAATACACTCCCAACTGAGCAGGAGTTGAGAGGGTGGACAGAGTCACGTTCCTTGGAGTGGTGGTAACTGAAAACCTACCTGGATTTCCCCATAAATGCGATGATCAAGAAGGCACAGCAATGCTTCTCCTTCATCAGGTGACTCAGCAAATTTGGCATGTCCATAAGGACCCTCATCAACTTCCACAGATGCACCATTGAAAGCATTCTAACCAGGTGCATAACAGACTGTACAGCAACTGCTCTGCCCAGACCGTAAGAAACTGCAGAAAGGGGTGTGCACAGCCCAGGCCATCACAGAAGCAAATCTTCCATCCGTGGACTTCAGTTACATGGTTCACTGCTGAAGAAAGGCTGACAACATCATCAAAGACCCATGACACCCCTTTAATGCTCTCCTACAATCTATTCCGTAAGCCTACACACACACACACACACACACACTCAGGAACAGCTTTTTCTGACCATTATTAGACTGATTAATGGACTCTCTAGCCTCAAATAATGCTGACCTTGCTAATGTTGATCTCACCGAGCACGCGCCCTGTGTAATGTAACCTGTATGCCTCTGTCTATGACCGTATGATCTGTATATCCTTGCTTTACAAGGGTGTACTGAAAATGTGTTGCTGGAAAAGCGCAGCAGGTCAGGCAGCATCCAAGGAACAGGAGAATCGACGTTTCGGGCATAAGCCCTTCTTCAGGGTGTACTGCTCATAAACAAAGCTTTTCACTGTACTTCAGTAAATGTGACAATAAATTAACAAATCAATCAAAAAAAGTGATTACAACCCTGCTCATTTCAGAGATATACAACCTTTTGAATTTTATTTGGATAATTTTGTTCTCAAATTAAAGAACCATAGCACTGTGTAGAACAGAAAGAGACATTTCAGCCCATTGAGACTATGTTCAGCTGAAAACAGGCACTTCAGCAAAATTCCAGATTCCAGTCCTTGGTCTGGAATGTCACAGCAGTTCAGGTGCATACATAAGCACCCTCAAGACACAATGAAGTGAACAAAGTGAACCCTAGACCCCTATTATTTCCTGGGTGTAAAGAATTATTCTTCACTCCACTCTAATCATTCAACTTTAAACCTATATCCCTTGATCATTGATCTTTCTGCTAGATAATAGGATCAAGGCTAATTCAACATTCCTCACATCCACTTCATACCCTTTCCCTGTAACCCTTGTTTCCCCTGGCAATCAAGAATCTATCTACGTCAGCCTTAAATATACACAAAGTCTCCATACCCTAAAGCTCTCTGTGGTCAGTACGGTGATTATAATGAGGTCAGTCAGCTGGGCCACATAGAATATGAATACCCTGACTGCTGCTATTCATCTGGTTCAATCAGGGAGCTCTGGATGACAGATAAGAACTAGAGTATCAGACATCCTGTTCACTCTGATACCTGGCTCTGAGGGAGCTGGATCAGTGTCATGCAAATAAAGAATAACTTAGTGATGGGATACCATCCTCTATGGAGTTATTTCAGCCAGGTGTTCCAAAGGGCTCATAACCCTCTGAGAGAAGAAGTTTCTCCTCATCTCAGTCATACATTGGTACCCTTTATTCAAAGACTATGCTCTCTGGTCCTACACTCTTCCAAGAGGGGAAATCACTCTTTCAGCATCTATCCGGTTAAGCCCATTAAGAATCCAGAATATTTGAATTACCTGTCATTCTTCTAAACTCCAGTGAGTACAGTTTAAGCTTGTTTAGACTCCAATCCCCTTGAAATAAAGGCCAACATTTTATTAGCCTTCCTGATTAGGTTCTGCACCCTTATTGCAAATCTTATCCTTTGCCAGCTGGACATGTGGCCCATCAGCATGTGATAGAGTGGACACTGCCAGGTAGAGGAAGATGAGGTTGACTGAGAAAAACCTGAGTGAAGAATATTGAAGGTGGAGTCCCAAGAGCAGTGCACAACCAGTAGTTCCAGATACTATTTTCCACAGACGCTCGATGTTTTTCCTTTTCATCAGTGACCTATGGGTACACCTTCCGTATCCAGTCAGTAAGAGACTGATTTTGCAAGCTAAATTGCTTCCACTTTGTTCTATCATATTCTAACAACTTGCTCGGCAACAGAATTACACAGGAGAAACTAATTTTTGTTTGCCTAAAGAACAGCAGTCAGTATTTGAAACACTTCTGGTTAATATCCATTGTGCTCAGCCAACCATGTTCATTAAAAAGAGTTTTGGTTATGTAATATGTTATCTGATTGTTGAAACATTTTAAAGTGCTTTACACAATGAAGTACTTGTGCATGTAATGATTTGTTCTATAAATATAAATATTCTGTCCTGTGTGATCTTTCTAAGGCTGAGAGATCAGCATATGACCCTAATGGACTCCTTCCTCCAACTGAGCTATATCAATTGACAGCGGGATGCTGTTTTCTTTGAAATGTTGCTGTGTTCCCTTAATGTGTTATCCTTCTTTTTCAATCTCAGCGTAAATGCAATAGGAAAGTATACATTAAATGGCAGCACCCTTAGGAGTATTGATATATAGAGGGATCTTGGAATGCAAGTTCATAGCTCCCTGAAAGTTGCAATACAAGTGGATAAGGGATAGAGGAGGCATACAGCATGTTTGCTTTCATTGGTTGGAGCAATGAGTGTTAAATTTGGCAAGTCATGTTGCAGCTGTGTAAGACTTTAGTTATGCCACATTCGGAGTATTGTGTGCAGTTCTGGTTGCCACATTATAGGAAGGTTGTGAAGGCTTTGAAGAGGGTGGGAAAGAGGTTTACCAGGACTTTTTTCTGGATTGGTATGTATTAGCTGTAAGGAGAGATTGCTCAAATTCGGACTTATTTCGCTAGCATTGAAGGGCAATCTGATAGAAATATATCAAATAATGACAGACATGAGTAGGGTGCATAGTCAGTCTTTTATTTCAAGGGTAACAATGCCAAATTTTTATAGGTTGTGTAGATTTAAAATGAGAGGATAAAAGTTTAAAGGAGATATGTGAGGCAAGTCTTTTACATAGAGTATGTTATGTACCTGGAACCCACTGCCAGACGAGGTGGTATATGCAGATGCAACTGCAATGTTTAAGAGGTATTTGGACATAGACATGAATAGGTAGGGAACAGAAAGATACGGACCTTATCAAGACAAGTGATTTTTAGTTTAGAAGCGTGTTGTGTTTCAGGTTTGGTGGGCCAAAGGGCCTGTTCCTATGTTGTATTGTTCGATGTTCTATTTGCTCTGACCCACTGCATATTCACTGTGGAGTAGATTGTTGGATTTTGTTGTTCCCAGTTGAATTCACACAAGTTCCTGTGAAAATATGTTTTGGATGTTAAAACTTTCTTTGCCAGTCTTGACATAAAATATTTTTCTTCCTCTTCAACATCATCTTTAATTATAATTTATTTGGCTGCATGTTTTGATGACTTATTTCTGAGGCACGAGACTTCACTGCGGCAATTTTCTCACTCTTACTTTGCAAATAGTTTGGGGTTGGATTATTCCCAGACAACTCTTTTATTTAGTCTTCAGGTTTGCAAATTCCTCCACTGAAGAAATTACTCTCCTGAACTCCACTGAGTGGCTTTTGTCAAAGCTGCTAATTCTCATTTGTGCCTACCAGAGTTTTCTGAATTGAAACTGTCAGTAGCTTTTCAGATGGGGGAACAGATCTTATTAAATATCACTGTACTGAGTAGCAAATGCAATTTTGGATGTATGACTCGGACAGGGAATATCGATTTGAAGATAATCTTCAGTTACAGCAGAAGTTTTATGTATACTTTTAGAGTATAGATGGCTCATGCTGAGCTAACTACAGCAAACGCTTAATACAAGTGAATTAATACATCAATAACATTGCAAATCTGCTTATAACCCCAGGATAGATGAGGTGTCTCAGGGCTTCCAAAAAAGTCACCCCATTTAGGTCAGTGATTGTGCATCTGTTTCAGCATTTGAGCTTTTCAACATAACAAATGGTTTTAACTTGGTCAATTGGATGAGAATGGAACAGCAGGTGTTTTAAAGCCTGAGTACTGCACTTTTCACCCGAATCCTTCTGACTACAATGTTGCCTGAGGCTATTACAGTTATAATGTCAGTTAAACTACTTGTATAAACACTGCTCAATTCCAATGATGGACAGATGTCCCTTTAAATCTCATCTAATTGATGTTACTCCACTATACTTCAACTCCAAGATCAAACACGAAGAGAGGAGAGATTTTGTCAAGAAGTACTTATGGATGAAAAAACTGAAGTCTTTATTAGCAACAGTAAATATTTTAAATGATTAAATTCAGATGACATAAAGTAGATGGAATCTGTAGCAGTATCATACAACTATCTGAAAAAAGGTAAGACCTAAATTAATTATTATTTGATTGAGAATGCAGCTATAACATAATTCAGCTACAACTCAGTTTGATTTCTTAGATCTCATCAACCAGGTCATATTAATGCATTTTTTGAGTTAAACCAGTGAAACAGGGACATGTCTGTCAGAGAAAGCCATGTTTCATTTGTAGATGCAAGCTATTTTGTAGCTTCCTAAGATGTAGCACATCTGTAAGGTACGTTAGTCTTTGTCACCAGTTAAATGAATTCCTGAATTCTTCACCAAGACACTTTGCATCAACCTGGCCTTTAAATACAAGAGTAACATATTGAGGGTGTTGGAAATCTAAAATAAAAACAGCAAATGTTGGAACCACTCAGCAGATCTGGCAGCTTCTGTGGACAAAGAAACAGAGAAGATGTTAGTTAGAACCGGAAAAAAGCTAGCGATGAAGTGAATTTGAAGGAAATACACCACCATTCACTTTCACTCCACCTTTTCAAGGAATCTCTGGAGATTATCCTGCAGGTTGTATGGCAAACATGGTTCCTGGAGGCAAGGAGAAAGAGAAATGCCAAAATGAGGCAGATGTGGCTCCAAGTGGCTGAGGGCCTTACAGCAAAAGCATGCTGCCTTAAACATTGGCACTGTGCCAAAAGAAGTTCAAATCCCTTGTCAGTGGCATATGGCAGTGAAACCTGGACACTGGATTCACATGTCAGATCACCAGCTTCACTACTTAAGAAAGGCACCTGATCTCATGGAGAATGAAAATGCTTTAAAGACACTTTGAAGGTTTCATAAAAAGAGGGGCATACTGGCACTGGTATATCAGAGGAACTTGTCACAAACAGTAGCATTCTGGTTCAGATAACTGAACTGTTGGACAAACAAAGCTCAATTCATCAGTGTCAGCCCCACTTCATGAAGGGCTTGTTGTGCTTGACAAACTTGCTGGAATTCTTTGAGCCAGCGAAGTGGATAATAGAGATCCAGCGGATGTGGTATAACTACTCTCCCAGAAGGTATTTGACATGCTGTTGCATAAAATACTGATCCAGAAGGTTAGATCCCAGGGTGTTAAGGGTACAGTATAGAGGATTGGCTGACTGACATGAAGCAGAGGTTAAAAATGTGTTGCTGGAAAAGCGCAGCAGGTCAGGCAGCATCAAAGGAACAGGAGAATTGACATTTCGGGCATAAACCCTTCTTCAGGAATGAGGAGGGTGTGCAAGCACGCTAAGATAAAAGGTAGGGAGGAGAGACGTGGGGGAGGAGCGTTGGGAATACGATAGGTGGAAGTAGGTTAAGGTGAGGGTGATAGGCCGGAGAGGGGTTGGGATAAATGGGTCCTTCTCTGGACAGTGAACTGCACCTAGTGGGGTGCCACAGAGTTCATTTCTCAGACTGTTTAGAATCTATATAAATGATCTGCCAGCAGGGACAGAGTGTGACATCGCAAAGTTCATGGATGATTCTAAAATAGATGGGAAAGCAGGTTGCGATGAGATCAGGAGTTTACAAATGGATATTGACAGGCTAGAATATGGCAGATGGAGTTTAACGTGGACATTTGCGTTAACATTGTCCATTTTGGTCAGAAAAATAAAAGGGCAATAAAAGTGCAGTTACAATTATGTAAGGGATTAGTGAGACCACACCTGGAATAGCTTGTGTTTTTAATTGAGGAAAGATGCAGTGACACGAGAGGCCATTCAGAGGAGGTTCACCAGGTTGATTCCAGCGATGAAAGGGCTGTTGTATGGGGAGCAGATGAATGCTTGAGCTTGTACTCGCCGGAGTTCAGAAGAATGAGATATAAAATGCGAAAGGTGAACGTTGAACAGATGTTCTCCATTGTAGGACAGTCTTGAACAAGACGCCATAGGTATAAAGTGAGAGGAAGTAGGTTCAAAACTGAGGAGAGGCAAAACTACATCTCTCAGAGGGTTGTGAATCAGTGGATCTCACTGGCCCAGAGTGCAGGAGAAGCAGAATCAATCAACAAAGAAATAGATACGTTTCTGATGAAAGCAGGATAAAGAGCTATGGGGAACTGGCAGGAAAGTGGAATTGAGATCAAGATAAGATCAGCCATGATCATCTTAAATAGCAGAGTGGGCTCGAAGAGCTAAATTGCCTCCTCCTGTTCCTAATTCCTATGTTCTAAAATTGCTATGTATCATATAGCAGCACCTCATCCAACAAACCTATTGGGGTTATGATGTTGTGACCATAACGGAGACGTGGGTTTCATGGGGCAGGAATGGTTGCTTGATGTTCCAGGGTTTAGAATGTTTAAAAAGAACAGGGAGGGTGGAAAAAGAGAAGGTAGTGTAGTATTGCTAATCAGACAATGCATCACAGCTACAGAAATGAAGGTTGTTGAGGAAAGTTTGTCCACTGACTCATAGGCGGGCAGATTTTGGAAAAATGCAGGTGTAGCAGGGTTGTTGTTATGGGTGATTTCAACTTTCCCAATATCGACTAGAACCTCCTAAGTGCAGATGGTTTGAATGGAGCTGTTTCTGTCAGGTGTGTTCAGGAGGGTTTCCTTACTCAGTATGTAGACAGACCGACGAGGGGAGAGGCCATTTTGGATTTGGTGCCCAGCAATGAGCCAGGACAGGTGTCAGATCTCACGTTGGGAGAACACTTTGGTGACCGTGATCCCAACTGCCTCACATTTACCGTAGCCTGGGAGAGGGAAAGGAGCAGTTACCGAGGAAAGGAAATTGGGGAAAAGGAAATTATGATGCCATCAGACAGGAGTTGGGAAGTACAGACTGGGAGCAATTGTTCCACAGAAAGGGCACAGCAGACATATGGAGACTGTTTAAGGAGCAGTTGTTGTGAGTGATGCACACATTTCTTCCTCTGAGGTGGGTCAGAAGGGGGAAGATTAAGGAACCTTGGATGACAAGAACAGAGGAGCTTACTGTCAAAAGGAAGTAGGCAGCTAATGTAAGGTGGAGGAAGCAAGGATCGAGCACAGCTTTAGAGGATTACAGGCTTGCTAGAAAGGAGCTCAGAAATGGACTGAGGACAGCTAGGAGGGGGCATGAAAAAGGCTTGGCAAGAAGGATTAGGGAGAACCCAAAGGCATTTTACTCATACGTGATGAATAAGAGAATGATTAGGGAGAAGGTAGGGACAATCAGGGATAGCGTAGGGAACGTGTCCGTAGAGTGTGAGCAAATAGGGAAAGCCCTAGATGAGTTTTTTGCTTCAGTTTTCACTAAAGAAAGGGACCTTGTTGTGAATGAGAACTTTGAGGAGCTGGGATACAAGCTTGACCAGATCAAACTTAATGAAGTTGATGTGCTGGAAATTTTGGCAAACATTAAGATTGATAAGTCCCCAAGGCCAGACCTGATTTATCCCAGGCTGCTCCGGGAAGCAAGAAAGCAGGTTGCTAAGCAGCTGGCAAAGATCGTTGTCTCCTCACTCTCCATGGGAGTTGTACTGGAGGATTGGAGGGAGGTGAATGCTGTTCCTCTTTTTAAGAAAGGTAAAGGGAAATCCCTGGCAATTATAGACCAGTCAGTCTTAAGTCTGTGGTCAGCAAAGTTTTGGCAAGAATTCTGAGGGGTAGGATTTATAACTATTTGGAAAAGCATAGAGGCAGTCACCATGGCTTTGTGAAGAGCAGGTCATGCCTCACAAATCTTATTGAGTTCTTTGAGGAGGTGATAAGACAAGTCGATGAAGGTCAAGCAGTGGATATGGTGTAAATGGACTTCAGCCAGGCATTTGATAAGGTTCCCCTGGTAGGCTCATTCATAAAGTCAGGAAATATGGGATACAGGGAGATCTGGCTATCTGGATTCAGAATTGGTTGGCTGACAGAAGAAAGAGAGTGATTTTGGATGGAAAACATTCTGTCTGAAGGTCAGTGTTGAGTGGGGTCCCGCAGGGCTCTGTTCTTGGGCCTCTGCTCTTTGTAGATTTTATAAATGACTTGGATTAAGAGGTTGAGGGGTGGGTTAGTAAATTTGCAGATGACACAAATGTTGTAGGTGTTATTGATAGTATTAAGGGCTATTGCAGGCTGCAGCGCGACATAGACAGGATGCAGAACTAGACTGCGAAATGCAAATGGAGTTCAACCTGGATAAATGCGAAGTGATGCATTTTGGAAGTTTGAACTCGAATGCTGAATATAGGATTAAGGACAGGATACTTGGCAGTGTGGAGTAACAGAGGGATCTTGGTGTTCAAGTATATAGATCCCTCAAATTTGCCACCCAAGTGGATAGGGTTGTGAAGAAAGCATATGGTGTTTTGGCTTTCATTAACAGGTGATGAAGTTTAAGATCCACAAGGTTTTGCTGCAGCTCTAGAAAACCCTGGTGAGACCACACTTGGAATATTGTGTCCAGTTCTGGTTGTCCTACTATAGGAAAGATACAGAGGTTTTGGAGAGGGTGCAAAAAAGGTTTACCGGGATGCTGCCTGGACTGGAGGGATTGCCTTATGAAGAGAGGTTGACTAAGCTTGGACTTTTCTCTCTGGAGAGAAGGAGTAAGAGAGGTGACCTGATCGAGGTCTACAAGATAATGAGAGGAATGGATAGAGTCAATAGCCAGAAACTTTTCCCCAGGGCAGGATTGACTGGCACGAGGGGTCATAGTTTTAAGATATTAGGAGAAAGGTATAGAGGAGACGTCAGAGGAAGGTTCTTTATGCAGAGAGTTGTGAATTCATGGAATGCGTTGCCAATGGTGGTGGTGGAAGCAGAATCATTAGGGATATTTAAGTGACTGCGGGACATGCACATGGTTAGCAGTGAATTGAGGGGTGAGTAGGTTGTTATTTTATTTTACATTGGGATTAATTCTCGGCACAACATTGTGGGCCAAATGGCCTGTTCTGTGCTGTACTTTTCTATGTTCTATGTTCTAAACCACAATACATTCAGAAATTCAATGCACAAATTCTGCAATAGAGAAGTAGGAGAGAGGTTGTACAAATCTATTTGAAGATTTTGTCATTTCACAAGAGGCATCACTTGGGTGTTCACAATGTTCTGAGAATCTTCACCTTCGTTCCCATTCCACTCCTTACAGATCTGGTCTTCCTTTGGAACTGGACTCTTGTGATTGTGCAACCTGGAGTGAGGTTTTTTTGATTAGATTAGATTACTTCCAGTGTGGAAACAGGCCCTTCGGCCCAACAAGTCCACACCGACCCACCGAAGCGCACCCACCCAGACCCATTCCCCTATATTTACCCCTGCACCTAACACTACGGGCAATTTAGCGTGGCCAATTCACCTAACCTGCACATTTTGGACTGTGGGAGGAAACCGGAGCACCTGGAGGAAACCATGGGGAGAATGTACAAACTCCACACAGTCAGTCGACTGAGGCGGGAATTGAACCTGGGTCTCTGGCATTGTGAGGCAGCAGTGCTAACCACTGTGCCGCCGGTCCGCCCACAGCTTTTGCCCGAAACATCGATTTTCCTGCTCCGCGGATGCTGCCTGAATTGCTGTGCTTTTCCAGCACCACTCTAATCCAGAATCTGGTTTCCAGCATCTGCAGTCATTGTTTTTACCTAGAATATTGCTGATTGTCTATGTTTATCTGAAAGCAAAAACTCTCAAAACGCACCTTTGTGCATCATCTCCCTTCTCTCCAATAGTCACTGACATTGTATACATTTTGGAGGATATAGCCACAATTACACACTCGTTGGTAGTAACTGTGCTGAGAAAGCAGCATGAAAACCTTAGACTCTTATTCTATCTCCAGTTAGATTAGATTACATTACAGTGTGGAAACAGGCCCTTTGGCCCAACAAGTCCACACCGACCCACCGAAGCGTAACCCACCCATACCCCTATATTTACCCCTTACCTAACGCTACGGGCAATTTAGCATGGCCAATTCACCTGACCTGCACATCTTTGGACTGTGGGAGGAAACCAGAGCACCCGGAGAACGTGCAAACTCCACACAGTCAGTCGTCTGAGGCAGGAATTGAACCTGGTTCTCTGGCGCTGTGAGGTAGCAGTGCTAACCACTGTGCCACCGTGCTTCTTTAGTCCATTTGTACTGTTCTGCAGAAATATGTGGTGTTGATAGTGTAGTTGTCTGCCTTTTAATTTGGTTATGCAGGACAATTGTACTCACAACAAGTTTCCATTAGGAGAATAAAAAATTGATTATTACGAATGTTTAAGAACCCTGTTAAATTGCTCACATACTGTTAGACCACCATCTGGTGGCTACCAAATAAATAGCATATTCTCATGAAAATAACAGCAGTTTCTGAAGGAAATTGCTTCAATGCTTCTGATAACTATTCAGAGAAACATATGAATTTATTTAAAAAGCGACAATAAAAGAATGCTTGTATGTAAAACCTGCCAATTTTACAAAAACTATCATGTGAGTTTGAAAACAGAAGGAGATTATCAATAATCACAGTTAGCTCAGACACGCTTTTCATAATTTGAGAAACTACAAATTCTGACTTCAGAAAATTTAATCTTCCTAACTTGCGTCCAAATCCATAGTCCAGTCAATAAGGCAGTGACAGGCAGGTCGCCGATGTTCGCTAAGTCACGAGAATCATATTGGGTGAATGTTCTACATCATCCGCTATGGCTTCGGTGGAAGGTGACCAGGAGGGATGGCCTACATTCCGTGTGGCATTGTTTATGAAAATCAATATTGGAAAGAACACACATGACAAAATGATTGATAGAATTGGGCAGGATGCACAACCTTTCCTGGTTCACCAGCACCATTCAACATTTAACATTTTGGCCCGAGGCAGTCTGAATGTCAGCACGATTACTACTCACAGATTGACAACTAATGAAAGGAAATATTGCCAATTACCTGGACAGATCTACGTGACTCCAGCTGATAAGCACAGGCTGCCCTGTTTCCTAACACAGTGTTGGCCAGTTACCGTGGGCACTTTTATATTTTATAGTTTAAAGGGTTGCTAAGAGTGTACTTCAACTTAAACTGCAGGCTGGACGCCCCCCCTTTAATTGGTCACTCAGTAGACAAAGTGAGGAAAGTTATACTGCACTCACTACTTTTTCTCCTACAACATCTTTACTTTCATATCAAGAATTTCCGAGAGGGGAAATGTTGGAGCTTTGCCTGTATTATGGTTGATTTAGACTGATAACACATCTAATCCTAAATTGTGTTTTCATTGGTAACTATATTTTGGCTCCAATTCTGTTTTGAGTGAACTGATGTAGTGTAAAACACAGATGGAGGCCAAACATAGAAAAGAGATTGGAATTCCAGAGGTGCAGTGAAAGTCACTGCACTTGGCATCAGTGTAGCATATGATGAAACGTGACAGCAAGGAAAACAAGGAAAATGGAAGCTGATGTGAATCTGCAGTCAAGGATTCACAAAGGAAATGGTTGTAAAGGTCAATCATTTGGCTCCTTTATATCTCTGTTGAAGTTTCTGAAAGTCGTGTTCTGAACCCAATCATCTTTAACTGCTTTATTAAGACATTCCCACCCTCATAAGGACAGAATTGGTAATGTTCATGAATAATTGCACATTATCTGCCACCATTTGCAACATCATTCATGGTGGCTCAATGGTTAGCACCAGGGACCCAGGCTCGATTTCCACCCTTGGATACCTGTCTATGTGTCATTTACACATTCTCCCCATGTCTGTGTGGGTTTCCTCCAGATGCTCCACTTTCCTCCCACAGTCCAAAGATGTGCAGGTTAGGTGGATTGGCTGTGCTAACATTGCCCCACTGTGCGCAGGCTAGATAGGTTAACTATAGTAAATGTAGCAATATGAGAAAAGGGTGGGATACTCTTTGGAGGGTAGGTGCCGACTTGATCAACTGAATAACCTCTATCTGCACTGAAGGGAATCTATGATTCTTTCTTAGATGCAAATAAAAACAGAAATGGCTGGTGAAACTCAGCAAGACTGTCAGCATCTGAGGAGAGAAAAAAAATTGATTCTTCAAATTCAAAATTACTGTTCTTCGTAGTTCCTAACAACATATGGTGTATCTGCAGCAGTTCAAGAAGGCAGCTCACCACCACCTTCTTATGAACCACTAAGGGCAAGCAACAGAATACTAGCTTTTCCTGGGTAGTCCATATTCCATTAAAGAATAAAAACAATTAGCCAAACTGAAATGGATGCATGTATTTGTTTGGTGATGGCTGCATATTGCAGAAGACGTTTGTTGGCAAAGGTTTACTCAGCAACATGTATAATAGGGATCAGTATAATGAGGGATTAATTGATGGTGGCTACGGAAATTGAAATCCTGGAGCCACACTGCCTGTTGGATTCTCAGTGGAATGTTAGATAATGAGTTTGAAAATAGATTTTTGAAATTGTTGCCACAAAATATCTCCCAGCAAAAATGTTGAGTGTAATGGTTTGGCTTTGGAGACTCCCAGGGGAATTCTAGTTTGTTTTTCCTCTCTGCTTCTCGAGCTTCCCAGGTCAGTTCTTATTTAGCTAGTGTGTGATTTGACAGGATGAGGATGGGACCATGAGATTCGCTGCGGACCAAGTTTGAGAAAGAAATTTGTTGTGAAAGCAAAGCCTTTAGACATTATTTCCTTGACAGTTCATTGACAAGGAATCCTGTACCAGATCGTGATTGGCGAGGGTTACAACAGGCCGCGTGGTTTAGCCTTTGGCCTGACTGCTTATTCATACAGGTGCTTATCAGGCAGTGCTCCATCTTCCCCAGACATGGCCTATGAGGGGTGGAGGAGTGAATGTTACCTCTCAGGAATGCACGCTACATTCTGCACTGAATTTCCACTGCACTTGTCCTTGTGCAGCTCTACTGATAGACAACCTTCAGCATATTAACTTTAAAACCTTATCCTTTCTTTCCTCAACTGTGATAACTGTTTGTTAGCTGGCATGTTTGGAAATAGGTGGCATCAGTTAATCAGTACTGCTGATTAACTGAGAATTAAATTATTCTGGACTCAAGAGATGGAGCTGTTCTGTCTTTAATGGGAGAGGACAGCACGGACTATATGGCCTCAGCATAGTAGGTCAGCGCCATCTACTGACGGCAACAAGACCTGACTGTCTTTGTACATCAGTCACTGAAAGTAAGCACGCATATTCAACAGGCAGTGAAGAAGGAAAATGGTATATTGGCCTTCATTGCAAGAGGATTCATAGTCAGGGACCCAGGTTCGATTCTACCATCAGGCGACTGTCTGTGTGGTTTCCATTGGGTGCTCCAGGTTCCTCCCACAGTCCAAACATGTGTAAGTTAGGTGAATTGACCATGCTAAATTACCCAATGTGTCCAAAGATGTGCAGGCTAGGTGGATTAGCCATGAGAAATACAGGGTTACAAGGATACAGTAGGGATGTGGGTCTGGGTAGGATGGTGTTTAGAGGATCAGTGTAGACTCAATGGGCTGAATAGCCTGCTTCCATGCTGTCGTGATTCTATATATCTATGGTTGGAGTACCCGAGCAGAGAACTTTTTTTTATGCAAGTGTACAGGGCTTTGGTGAGACTACACACAGAGTATTTTGTGCAGTTTTCCTCTCCTTATCTGAGGAAGGATATTCTGGCTATGGAGGGAGTGTAATGAAGGTTTACCAGACTGTATCCTGGCATGACAGGACTGACGTATAAAGAGAGACTGGATCGGTTAGAACTATATTCACTGGAGTTTGGAAAAATAAGGTACGGATGCCAAAGAAACCTATAAAATTCTAACATTATGAGGCAGGATAAATGTAGGACGAAAGTTTTCATTGACAGTGCAGAATCAGAGGTCACAGTTGAAGAATACCGAATCAGCCATTTAGGTTTGAGATGAGGAGAAATTTCTTCAATAAGGAAGTGGTGTGTTTGTGGCATTTTCAAGGATATGGTTCTTATGGCTATAAGGAATCAAAGGATATGGAAAAAAGCATAAACAGGTTGACTGACACCCAATATCATGTTAAATAATGTACCAAGCCTGAAGGGCTGAATAGCCTGCTCCTATGTTTTATGTTTGAATGAGATTTATGTTGTCTGCATTTTGTTCGGGGTGATCATTTTCAATGGTTGCTAATCATCCTACCCTACCCTTTGAGAAAGCCCAGAAGATCAGACACCATTCAGGCATTTAGATGTTGACCAATGGGCGAAGAGTCATAGAGTCATAGAGATGTACAGCATGGAAACAAACCCTGCGGTCCATGCCGACCAGATATCCCAACACAATCTAGTCCCACCTGCCAGCACCCGGCCCATACCCCTCCAAACCATTCCTATTCATATACCCATTAAAATGCCTCCACCACATCCTCTGTTGCAATTGTACCAGCCTCCACCACATCCTCTGGCAGCTCATCCCATACACGTACCACCCTCTGTGTGAAAAAGTTGTCCCTTAGGTCTCTTTTATATCTTTCCCCTCTCACCCTAAACCTATGCCCTCTAGTTCTGGACTCCCCAACCCC
>NC_057710.1:42634608-42673563 GCF_004010195.1 Chiloscyllium plagiosum | reverse complement strand
CTCTCCGGCCTATCACCCTCACCCTCACCTCCTTCCATCTATCGTATTCCCAGCGCCCCTCCCCCAACTTCCCTCCCCTCTACTTTTTAAGTCAGCCCGCTTGGCACACCAGCCTCATTCCTGAAGTAGGACCTATGCCCGAAACATCGATTCTCCTGCTCCTCGGATGCTGCCTGGCCTGCTGTGTTTTTCCAGCACCACATTTTTCAACTTTGGACCAATCTGATCCAAAATGGCAGCCAAGAAGGACGCTTGAGTTGGAGCTTGTCTGCACTGTCCATTTCTTTTCCTTTATTTTCTCTCTTCTCCCTTTTCTGTGTTTTTTTTTGTCTACTTCCCTTTTCTTTCTTCTCGGCCTTAGACTCATCCCTCAGACTCATGGCCTCAGCACAGACCCGGAGAGGCGTCCTTCTGGCCCAGCAAGGCACCCCCCTCTGGTCAAGCATGGCATCCTCTTGGCCTGGCGTCATGTCCTCTCAGCCTGATAAGGTGGCCTCTCAGCCTGCCATGGTGGTGTCTCAGCCCAGCGTACGGTCTGTCAGCCTGATGTGGTGATCTCTCGGCCTGATGTGGTGATCTGTCAACCTGGCGATGTGGTGTGTCCACTTGGTGTGGTGGACTCTCAGCCTGGCATGGTGATGTTTCCCATTAGAGTGGTGCTGGAAAAGCACAGCCGATCTGGCAGCATCCAAGGAGGAGGAAAATCAACATTTCAGGCAAATGCCCTTCAGGACTGAAGGCAGGGAGCCTCCAGGCTGGAGAGGTAAATAGGAGGGGTGTGGGGCGGGGTAGAAGGCAGCAAAGAGTACAAAAGGTGGATGGGCGTGTGGATGAAGGTGATAGGTCAGAGAGGAGGGTGGAGGAGATAGGTGGGAAGGAAGATTGGAAGGTAGGGTAGCGAGTCTGTTTCAGGACATGGTTGAAGAGCTTCAGGGCAGAGGAGATGACCTGGGGGTTGCAGTGAGAGAGAGAGACTCACTGAGATTCTTGTGGAGAGAGGAGGAGAACTTCTTCAAGGTAAGCGTCTTTACATGGTGATGTCTCAGCCTGGCATGGCGGTCTCTCAGCAGCCCATGGCAGTCTTTTGGCTATGTGTAGCCTCAGCATGACTTCCAGTCTCAAGGTGATTTCACAGCAGTCTTCCAGCCTTGAGGTGAAGCCCAACATGGTCTGAAATTAAGGCCCAGCAAGGTCTGGAGGCTAGGTGCCAGTGTGGTCTGCATTGAAGGACCATTGTTCTGAACTTTTTATTTCTCTATTTTCTAATTTATGCCCACAATCTGCAATGCCTTTCTCATTTGTTTTCCTAAAAATTTGTACTGAAAAATCTGTACCACGGAACCTTTGTTTCTAAGACGGCACTCGTCTGAGTACTTGTGACAATAAAGCCAATTCAATTTCAATTCAATTCAACATGTCATTACCAGAATTTAGAAGTCCCTACTGTGCATCCACTGAGTGAGCTTTTCCCATATAAGACTCTTGAGGGAGGAAAATTATATTATGGATAGACTGAGATGGGAAAACTGCTTCCTGCTCCTGGTGGGAATGATCCCCAAAGAGTGATGCAGACAATAATAAGAGAACAGTGTTCACTTCAGGCTTTGAAGAAAGATACTATGAATGAATTGCATAGTTCTATGTCATATTTTTCCCTTTACCCAATGTCGGTTAGAATCTGCTGTCAAATTGAGGAGCCCTTAGGCATCCGGAAACAGTGATGTCACAAAACAGGATCAGCAACAAATTACAAGGAAGTATAACAAATCACATCGCAAACCAGGCAGTAAAGTGCAACAATTTTTTTCACTTTTAATGAAAATATCACAAGAGAAGAATATTACACATGGAATTAAGATAGAAGCTGAAATATAAATACACCATGGAAAATTTGACATTTCACAAATACAAAATTAGATTTTCAGTGACAATAAAACTATTCAGCTGTTGTCAAAAAAACATTCATTACATCACTAGGTACCCAGTTACATTCCAGCTGAAGAGATAGCATAAAAGGATGAGCTTCCTAAATTCAGCTCAATAATTTGGGATGTCATCACCGTCTATGAAGAATGTCAGAATCACTGATAGCTGCTTTTACATTTCCTTATGAAAGTGTGCACCTGCAAGCTGTCAGTTTCAGAGAAGTTGATAACGACAAATGCTGACAGACTGGGCATCATCTTTTCGGTGGCAATTAAATATGAAGCATAAAGACTGGCCTTACCAGTGGCACTCACGTTCTAAGAATAAAGTACTCATTACTATCGTAAAATGTTGACCAGTTGTCATGATGAAAATCTGGAGAATTAGAGTGAAAAGCCAATTGAAACAGCAGCTGAAGACAGAGAGCAAACAATAAACAAAAGACTGATTAATCTTTCTCATCCTGATTTTGTGCCAACACTACTTTTTATATTTTTATCCATGTTCCCTGACAAATTTGGACAATGTACTTCATATGCAGGAACTAATATACAAAAGCATTAATTGGCTAACCAAATAGGGTAGATAAAACATTCTTGCCACTTTATGGGGGATGGAGTTTGTGTTCCTGTTTTCCACAGTAAACTTCTTTATTTCATTACAAATGATTCATTCTGGTTAATTTTAAATTCCCCACCAAGGGATTTTTTAAAAATGAAAACAGGAACAAAATGATAATTGAATATCCTGTAGATCATCAAGTCTATTATATAACCACAGAGACAGGATTGACGCTCATATGTTGACTCTCCTATTGTCAGAATGTGGTGACTACCTTCCTTCTATACATTCTGTAGCTTTCTGAATACTTGTCCTCATTATAATTCTTCTTCATAATGATGTACCTGCATACTCCATTGCCATACTTCTCTTTGCCCTTTTATCCACATAAGGCAACATTGGCCTCACTTCAAAATCAGCCCTCCTTCGCATCAACTCAGACATCACTTCAATCCTTCAGCACGTAGATTTGGAGCTCAGAAACATAAAAGATTTACATGCTTCTGCCAGATTACTTTGTATGTAGGAATATGCATGCATCTCATGCAACTGCACAGGATACATCTTATGGCTCTTAGTTTGTTTGATAGCACTCACTCATTTTACATGTAGTTGGATGCTGCCAACCTCTGTGTATTTCACATTACATTCTTAACGCACACTCACTAACTTCAACATTGACTTATGGGCTGTCACCCTCTGTGTGGCTTTTACTGCTTTCTTAGCACATAAGGTATTTAGTGGTCAGTTCCAGATTGTCAAACCTGGCTTGCATTGTTTTTCTTGTGCAGAGGGAGATGCAGGCAGCTTATATCATAAGAGAGCAATGGATAGTCAAGGAGATGGACCTGTCAATGCATGGTAGAATGCTAAATCAATGTCATACCTGCACTATGTGCCAATAGCTTACACAGCAAAAACACTACATCCATTTCAAGCAAATTGCAATGTGTGGGGCTCAAAGGGGAGCAACCCATAGTGGACTGTAGGGCAAGTGAGGTATAGTGGAAGACATTCGAAGAGTTCATGATAACTCTGGCCTTTACATGCTGGGCTCACAAAGGCATGGCTCCACGCAACAAATGGAGGCATTAATATTTACTCTAAGGGGTTCAATGGTACTAAGGGGAAGGCTGAAAAGTTATCATGGTCACAGGGATAGCAACACAAAGGGAATATGAATGATGAGGGGAAATTAATACATCACAGGTATAGTCTGCAAGCCAATCTTTTAGAAGCGAAGTTATATCAATCTTTCCACATCTGATCAAATGTCAACTGCGTTGACAACTACACAAAATGTCTGACACTGCACGCAAAATGGATGAAGTTACCAGTTATTTTCAGAGCAGACTAAAACTCTTGGAATTGGAAGCCCTGCTTGTGGCAATTGTAGTAATCATGTTTTCATTTATTCAGTAATGACCCCCTTTGGCTTCAATCTGCTAACTTCTCCAGCGAGTCAATTTTTGTCCAAGGATGGACATTAATAATTGTGACTCAAACATTCAGGAGCATCACTAATTTCTTCTTTGTCAACTGTCATGAGAATAAGGCACTTAAATGCATCACTTGGAAGCTTTCATTTCATAACCGCATTTCACAACAAACACTTAAATACAATGCTTTGCAACTGCTAAAGTCAAACACTGAAATATAAGGATGAAAAGACATGCTCAGTGGTTCTGAAAAGTGCCAGTCTACCACAAACCCTTGCAAGGGTAAGATATCTCAAACATTTGAGTAACAGATGAAGCCAGCATCTTCATGCTGTTGCTGTGCTGAGCAGTGATTGTCACGAACAGTAAGCTGCCGTCAAGCTAAAAAGACATTCTAGTTTTCCTACAAATAAGTGACATGGTATTTTCTCATTGGAATGAAGAGGGATGAGAGGTGATTTGATAGGAGTGTACAAGATGATGAGAGGCATAGTTAGAGTGGATAGCCAGAGACTTTTTACCATGGTGGAAACGTCTATCACGAGGGGATATAATTTTATGGTGAATGGAGGAAGGTTTAGGTGAGATGTCAGAGGTATGTTCTTTACACAGAGAGTTGTGGGTGTGTGGAATGCACTGCCAGCAGTGGTAGCACAGTCAGACACAATAGGGACATTATGTAGGTTAGTCTGATCTTAGAGGAGGATAAAAGGTGAGCACAACATTGAGGGTCAAAGGACCTGTACTGCACTGTACTGTTCTATGTTCTATGAATTTCAGTACCAGTGTGAATTGAACGCCCCAGAGACAGGCAGATTGTATCAAATAGCATGTCCCTTCTGCTATTTGCAATGAGCAAGTTACTGGCTGTACTCAACCAAACCATGCTTGCAAAGCTTGTAACAGGATCCAATATTAGATGTTATTCTGCATTAGACATTTGTTGTGTATCCTGAATATGTAAGGATTTACATTGATAACCTGTTTAGGATTGACAGTTGCGCTTGCATTGCACTTACGCGTTTGGTCTGGTAGCATGAGATAAAAAAAACTGTAGAGCTGGAATCGAAAGTAGACGGGCAGGAGGCTGGAAGAACACAGCAAGCCAGGCAGCATTAGGACATGGAGCAGTCGACGTTTCAGGTGTAACCCCTCTTCAGCACTGGGGGTGGGTATAGGCAGGGGCAGGCTGGTGAAGTGGGGATAGGTGATGACAGGTAAAGAGTACAACCTGGTTGGTCAATGGGAGGAATGAATCCAGTTGGTGGCAGGTAGTAGTGGAAGGGATGGGGAGGGGCTTCTCTACATTGGAGAGACCGAATGTAAACTTAGGGAATGATTCACTGAGGATTGCAGCCGGGCCTGCAGGGGTCAACCAGACCTCCCTGTCACTGCCCATTTCAATTCGCCTAACCACTCCCTTTCCAACATGACCATCCTTGATCTCCTCCACTGCCACAATGTACCAAACCGCAAATTGGAGGAACAACACCTAATCCCACACCTGAGCAGCCTCTAGCCCGGAGGACTCAACACTTAGTTCTCCAATTTCAAATAACCTCCCTTCCCATTCCTGAATTCCTTCTCAGCCCCTCTCCATCCCTTCCATCCCACCCAGCCACCATCGGATTCGTTCTTCCTACTGACCAACTAGGTCATACTCTCTACCTGTCTTCATCTATCCCCACTTTACCACCCCGTCCCACCACCCCCCTTTATCTGCAGCTCCCCCTATACCCACCCTCAGTCCTGAAGAAGGGTTACACTTGAAATGTCGATGTCTCCACCTCCTGATGCTGCCTGGCTTGCTGTGTTTTTTCTAGCCTCCTACCTGTCTAGTTTGGTCTGGTGAAATGGCACTGCCCGTTCACCAAAACCTGCAGCTCCCTGTTCGGGAGGCAGGATGTGAGCATTCCTTTCCCTTGGACCATGTCCTGAATTTTGAGATTCAAACACCACAGTGTGAAGGCTGATCTTGACTTGCAGCAGGAAAAAGTGAGGAGAAGCTGGGCTTTAAATATAACACCAGTGACGTGAGTGTTAGAAGATCTTGTCAATGGTGAGCACAACTGCCTCTCCTACCACCCAATGTTCAAAGAAGGGTGCCGAAGAGGCCAGTTGCATAGTTAATAAAGTGAAGAGCAGAAGATTGCATGAGAAAATTCACTCCGAGTTGTGATGGGCTGGACACTATTAATGTCACACAAAGTGCTTCCATAGAAATTTGGAAAGTCCCACCCTCAGGTTCTAAAATGGATCTACAGAGGAAGCTCGATTATCTGACTTCGACTAACAGGACAAAATACTCCTTGCCTGTGTTCCGGTTAGTTGAATGCTGGATAATTGAGGTTCCTCTGTATACATAGAGGCAGAGGACATAATTGAGATACTAAATTAAAAGTTTGCTTATCTCTTTCCTCAGGAAGAAATGCTGTTGAAGTCATAGTGAAAGAAGAGGCTGTTGAGAAACTGGATGGGCTAAAAATTGATAAATTGGATATATTAGAAAGACTAGTTGTATTTACATGAACAAGTTACCAGGACTGAATGATTATTTCCAGTTAAGGAAGTAAGGCAGATAATCACACTGATACTGGTCACAATCTTAATTCTCTTTCATTAAGATGCAGTGTCAGAGGACTGAAAAACTGAAAATATTAAAACTTGTTCAAAATAGGGTGTTGGAATAAACACACCAACAGTCAGTTTAACCAACTTTGATCATGGGAAGATATGTAGAAATTATAATCCAGGAAAAAATTAAAATCTAAATAATTAAAGTTCAATTATAGAAAACTAGTTTGAATTTGATAAAAGCAAATCAGGTTTAACTGAGTTAAAAATCACACAACACCGGGTTATAGTCCAACAGGTTTATTTGGAAGCACTAATTTTCAGTGTGCTGCTCCTTCATCACGTGGTTGTGGAGTATAAAATCGTAAGACACAGAATTTACAGCAAAAGTGTACAGTGTGATGTAACTGAAATTACATATTGAAAAAGACCTGGATTGTTTGTTAAGTCTCTCATCTTATAGAATGAACGTGTTGTTTCGGTTCTTTCATATATAAATTGCAGAACATTTAAAAGTTATATTCTCAAGTGAACTTTAACAATTGGTGTCATGTGGCCCAGATAATGCACTTAAGGTGTGAACTGCCCTGTGCAAGACTGTCTGTGCCACAATGGCCTGACTGATTCTAATTTAAAAAATGGATTTACATGTATTCATGTAGTTTTTGAGCAAAGGTAAAATGTAATTCTACAAGTACAAATTCACCCCACAAACTTATATGTGTATGTGTGCATGTGGGTGTGCGTATGGGGTGGGTTATGAGTGTCTGTGAGAGAGTGTGTGTAGGTGTATGTGTGGAGTGTGAGTGTAAAGGGGTACAAGTCTGTGAGAGGGTGCATGTGAGAGTGTGTGTAGGTGTATGTGTGGAGTGTGAGTGTAAAGGGGTACAAGTCTGTGAGAGGGTGCATGTGAGAGTGTGTGTAGGTGTATGTGTGGAGTGTGAGTGTAAAGGGGTACAAGTCTGTGAGAGGGTGCATGTGAGAGTGTGTGTAGGTGTATGTGTGGAGTGTGAGTGTAAAGGGGTACAAGTCTGTGAGAGGGTGCATGTGAGAGTGTGTGTAGGTGTATGTGTGGAGTGTGAGTGTAAAGGGGTACAAGTCTGTGAGAGGGTGCATGTGAGAGTGTGTGTAGGTGTATGTGTGGAGTGTGAGTGTAAAGGGGTACAAGTCTGTGAGAGGGTGCATGTGAGAGTGTGTGTAGGTGTATGTGTGAACGTATGAGAGACGGTCTGCGTGAGTGTATGGGTCTGCAGGAGAGTGTGTGTGTGTATTGTGTGTGTGATGTGTGTGTAGGAATGTAAGTGTTTGTGTGTGTAGGCGTGTCTGTGTCTGTCTGTGTGTGTGCATCTGTCTGTGTGTGTGTATGATGCAATGGGGTCACCTATGGTGTGACATGAACCCAAGGTCCCGGTTGAGGCCATCCCCATGGGTACCAAACTTGGCTATCAGCCTATGCTCAGCCACTTTTCATTGTTGCCTGCCCCAAAGTCTGCCTTGGAGGACGGTCACCCGAAGGTTGGAGGTCGAATGTCCTAGACCACTGAAGTATTCTCCGACTGGGAGGGAACACTCCTGTCTGTTGATTGTTGTGCGGTGTCCACTCATCCATTGCCGTTTCCTGCTTTCTATTTATATTTTTGGGTTTTCTTGGGTTGGTAATATAATTTCCTGTGGTGACATCATTTCCTACGTGATATCATTTCCTTTTCTTTTAACAAAATACCATCCAAGAACTGTAATAAACACTACATTGGACAAACAGGCAGAAAGCTAGCCACCAGGATACATGAACATCAACTAGCCACAAAACGACATGACTCTCTATCAGTAGTAACCTTACATACAGATAAGGAAGGACACCTTCAACTGGGACAACACATCCAAACTAGTACAATCCAAACAGAGACATGCACAAGAATCCCTAGAAGCATGGCATTCCAACCGGAATTCTATCAACAAACTCATTGACTTGGATCCATTTACCCCCATCCCCGAAAAAAAGGAAATTATGTCACCATAGGAAATGATGTAACCACAGGAAATGGCATCACCTACCCAAGCAAACCCAAACATATAAACAGAAAGCAGAAAACACCAGCAGTGCTTCGTCTGGAAGCTGAAGATATTACCTAGTATGGTGACGAAAAGTCTGAAAATGAACCTTCCAGTTCAGTGAGCAAACCTACATCCTGAAAGATTAAGTATTTAAAAGGGCCCCAAGGGGGACCTTTTTCACACAGAAGGTGGTTTGTATGTGGAATGAACTGCCAGAGGAAGTGGTAGATGTGGGTACAGTTACAATACTTAAAAGATATTCAGACAGATACATGAATAGGAAAGATTTCAAAAGATATTTGCCAAGCGCAGGCAAATGGGACTAGTTTAGTTTGAGAAACTTGAATGGCATGGATGACTTGAACTGAAGAGTCTGTTTCCATGCTGTATGACTCTATGACTCTATAAGTGCTCCCAAACATGAGAAACCTAAGTTAAATGAATAGATTGAACGTAAAGTTGAGAGGATAGTCACAGAACAGTTCAAATTCATAAGGATCCAAACAGACCAGATAGAGTCTCCCCATTGTTGATAGGGTCGAGAACCAAGGAAGTAACAAAGAGGATTGATGAGGGCAGAGCGGTAGAAGTGATCTATATGGACTTCAGCAAGGCATTTGACAAGGTTCCCCATGGGAGACTGATTAGCAAGGTTAGATCTCTCAGAATACAGGGAGAACTAGCCATTTGGATACAGAACTGACTCAAAGGTAGAAGACAGAGGGTGGTGGGAACTGGAAGCCTGTGACCAGTGGAGTGCCACAAAGGTGCTGCATTTTGGGAAAGCAAATCTTAGCAGGACTTATACACTTAATAAGGTCCTAGGGATTGTTAATGAACAACGAGACCTTGGAGTGCAGATTCATAGCTCCTTGAAAGTGGAGTCACAGGTAGATAGGATAGTGAATAAGGCGTTTGGTATGCTTTCCTTTATTGGTCAAGAGTATCGAGTACAGGAGTTAGGAGGTCATGTTGCAGCTGTCCAGGACATTGGTTCGGCCACTGTTGGAATATTGCATGCAATTCTGGTCTCCTTCCTATCGGAAAGATGTTGTGAAACTTGAAAGGGTTCAGAATAGATTTACAAGGATGTTGCCAGGGTTGGGGGATTTGAGCAATAGGGGGAAGCTGAACAGGCTGGAGCTGTTTTCCCTGGAGTGTCAGAGGCTGAGAGGTGGCCTTATGAGGGGCATGGATAGGGTAAATAGGCAAAGTTTTTTTCCCTGGGGTCAGGGAGTCCAGAACTAGAGGGCATAGGTTTAGGGTGAGAGGGGAAAGATATAAGAGACCTACAGCGCAACTTTTTCACACAGAGAGTGGTGCGTTTATGGAATGAGCTGCCAGTGGTACAATTGCAACATTTAAAAGGCATTTGGATGGGTATATGAATAGGAAGGGTTTGGAGGGATATGGGCCGGATGTTGGCAGGTGGGACTAGATTGGGTTGGGATATCTGGTCGGCATGGACGGGTTGGACCGAAGGGTTTGTTTCCGCACTGTACATCTCTATGCCTCTATATTAGTAGAAGGTTTTTGGCAAAAGTATCAACTGTGGTATGAGGAAATGGTTTATGACACAATTAGTGGTTGGAGTTTAGAATGTATCACTGCACATTGCGGTGGTGACAAATTAAATTGTGGTTTTCAATAGGGAATTAAGTAGAAATTCATAGGATCTAAAGCACAGAAACAGGCTATTTGGCCCAACTAGTCCATGCCAGAATTTATGGTCCCCTGGAGCTTATGTCTTGTAACCCTGTATGCTCTTTTCCATCAGATGCTTGTCTAGTTTTCCCTTGAATGCGTCTAAAGTATTTATTTCAACCAGTCCCTGTAGAAGCAAGTTTCACATGCTTGCCATTCATCATGTACCTAAGTTTATTCTGAAATGCCTATTAGATTTCTTGGTGACTTTCCTATGTTATTGGTCTCATATATGGTTATATGCCTCCCTACAAGAGAAACAATATTTATATATTTCTATCAAGTTACAGAACTTTAGAGATCACAATAGATCACCCCTCAGCCTTCTTTTTGTCAGCAGATATGTCTGGCAATATGTAAACACACAGACTTTGGGTATCACCTTTGTAAGTCTTCTCGATCCTTCTATATTCTTTTATAAGAGGATGACCAAAACCGCATGCAAAACTCTCCATGTGGTTTAACCACATTTCATCCTGTTTTAATATAAATCTATTCTTCTACCTTCCTCAGGGAAATATTAATTGGTAAGCATCCAAAGATAAACAATTGTAAGGCTATAGGGAAAGCAAGAATGTTTGGGAGGGCAGAGCTTGGGGTAGGTACCAGGTGGGTTGTTCTTGAAGAGAGTCAAGATTAGAGTGGTGCTGGAAAAGCACAGCAGATCAGGCAGCATTCTAATGAAGGACTTTTGCCCAAATCATTGACTTTCCTGCTCCTCAGATGTTGCCTGACTGCTGTGCTTTTCCGGCACCACTGTAATCATGACTCTGATCTCCAAAGTCTGCAGTCCTCACTTTCGCCCTGTTCTTGAAGAAAGCCAGCATAGGCAGACCAAGCTGAATGATCTTTTGTTCTGAAAGTATTCAATGCCAAATGTATGCACACAAATATTCGGGTGGATCAGAAATACTCTCAGGAATTCTCACCAGCTATTATTTCCATTGATCAGAATATGTAAACTTGGCAACTGGAAATCCCCAACTTTTTCATGCAGAGGGTGGTGTGTATGTGTATGAAATGAGCTAACAGAGGAAGTAGTGTAGTATAATTATAACATTTCAAAAGGCAATTGGATGGGAATATGAATAGGAAGAGTTTAGAGGGATATGGTCCAAAAGCTGACAAATGAGACTGGATTAATTTAGGTTGGACTAAAGGGTACGTTTCCCTGCTGAAGAGTTCTACGACCCTATGCCAGATTTATGCAAATATAACCAAGGATCCTGTGCCTCCAGCAATGGGTCAAATAATCTCACATCCCATGACAAACCTTGGATATTTAGGTTCAAATTGCTACGTGAGTTGACTACCAGAGTTTCAAATTCAATGCGAATGTGGGGCCAAGAAGGAGGCGGTCCCTTCAGATAAAATGTCCAAATGTTTCCGTGTGAGGTGCATTAATTTCCCCTACTTGGAATTTTCTTTTCACCAAGTGCCTTTAGTTTCCGCTTGGAGCTCATTCCAACCGGTTTCGGTCCCTTCGACTGAAGTTCCAGGGTCATATTATTAAGCAACCGTGGGCAACCATTGAGCCGAAACCTGGTCTTCACACTCTGACCATGAGCAACTGCCAAGACAGGGATACATCCTATCTGCTGGAGAAAACAGTGAAGGATCTCCTGCAGATCTCAGTGAGGAAAACCGAGCAGGATGTGCGGAGGGAGTGCGGCTCCCTCGCGCGGGAGCTGATCGAGGCGAGCACGAGGGTGAGAGCACAAGGCGAGCCCCAGGAGCAGCCTTTCCAGGACTCGGTGCTACTACCGACAGAGACCATGAACCGCCTCAGAGACATGGTGTCTCAGGGCAATATCACAAGTGTCACGGAAGGGTCACGGGTCATCCGCGCCGTTTTTGTCAAGGTTTTTGAAGATGGGCAAAAGAACTTTGGACGCGTCTTTGCTTGCCTGGCTCTCATCGTTATTGTCGTCCAGAAAGTTGTCCCTGAGGGTCCCGGCCAAGAGGAAATGTTGTTGCTGACTGACTGTGTGACAGATTGCCTTGTCCAGCTCCGCCAGGCGTGTGACCACTGCCAGCCCAAGAAGTGGGTAAGTTATTCTAGAGCCCTTGTTAGAAAGTGATACAGCGATCTCGACAGAGTCTTGTCCCAGGATGGATCAAGTGAGGTAAACCTGGGAACAGGGAGTGAAGACCTGTCTGAGAATACAGGAGGTTGGTGTCTCAGTCTTGAAATATCACAGTGCGATTGAAGAATTATTGCAATGCAATGGCTTAAGCTTTTCAAACAGATCGCCGTAAGCAAAGACCTTTTTGTGACTCCAACTTTTAACCACAAGGAATTATAACAATTAAAGTTGAAACATGGAGGGAAAAGCACCTTTCCTCGGTTTCTGCTTTAAGGAATTCACAAGAAACAAAAAGGGTAAGCCGATTGCTACAATAAGAGCACAGGAGGAGATCATTCAACCCATCATGCCTGTGCTAGCAATATGAAGAAGCCATCTGAATTAGTCCCATCTCCTTGGTGTTTACCATTAGCCCTGTGATTGTTTTTGCTTCAGTATTGTAAATTGTAACCATAAGAGTAAAAGAGTAAGATGTTGAGGGCAATTTGCACATCAAATCAATACTGTTATCCAATTTTTCCTCTACAATTACTTTTCCCAATCTCATTCAGTACTTCCTTTTTTTTCTGCATGTGCAGGAACATCAATCAAACATGATTACAAAATCTGAAAATAGTAAATCTACTAACTATGTTTCTGGTTTAATTGATGTACAAGATTAAAAAGATTGTGATGGTGAGAGAAGTGCTAAAGGATAGAGATAAGGGAAGTCTCACTGATTACCTGCCTCTCCGGTAAAACACTTATTTTAAAAGTTATTACATTAACACTGAATAGATTCATATTCTTGCTCTCTTGCAGATAAAGTGTGATTACTCAAAGAACACAATCATATTTGGACCCGGGTTCGATTCCAGCCTTGGGCGATTGTCTGTGTGAAGTTTGCACATTCTCCCCGTGTCTGCATGGGGTTCCTCCAGGTGCTCTGGTTTCCTCCCACAGTCCAAAGATGTGCACATTAGGTGAATTGGCCATGCTAAATTGCCCATAGTGTTGAGGGATGTGTAGGTTATGTGCATTAGTTGGGGTAAATGTAGATTAATAGAATAGGGAAATGGATCTGGGTGGGTTTCTCTTTGGAGGGTAGGTGTGGACTTGTCAGGCCAAAGGGCCTGTTTCCACACTACAGGGGTTCTATGATTCATATTTTTTAATGGCTAGATGTAATGCTGACAGTTTGGATAATGATATAGAATATTATGTAACAAGCATTCGGTTATAATAACAGAATATTATATCCTGTTATAATACGCAATAGCATTCTGTTGCATTCTTTCCATTGCCAGGAAGCTAATATTTACAATTGATTTTATCAACACGTTAGTGA
This sequence comes from Chiloscyllium plagiosum, assembly GCF_004010195.1. Lineage (NCBI taxonomy): Eukaryota > Metazoa > Chordata > Chondrichthyes > Orectolobiformes > Hemiscylliidae > Chiloscyllium > Chiloscyllium plagiosum. The sequence continues at coordinate 42,659,890 of NC_057710.1, read as the reverse complement.
TGCTTGGGTCCTCTTGATAGTGGCTTCTAAGCTATACTTGTATGGTTAAACCATGTGTAGTTTCCTCAGTAAAAATCTTATTTCCTTTATGCTGAATTTACAACATTCATATTTCAAAGAAAATTCAGAGTTAATTTCTTTTTAAAATTCTTTCATTGGAAGTGGGCATTGCTGGCTAGGCTAGCATTTAGTGCCCATCCCTAACCGCCCCTGATAAGGTGTTTACAGCTGCCATCTTAAACTATTGTCATCTCTCTGGTGCTTGATGTACATAGAAAAGCAAAATATGCCAGATGATGGAAAACTGTATCAAGAAAAATAACAATTAAGCAAGTAAGGACGCATCAGAGTAGAGAAACAGAGTTCACATTTCAGGTCAATGACCATTCATCAGAATTTGTTGTTCTGAGATTTCTTGAAGTGTCCTCATCAAAATCCATTGAGATGATTCCTTCTCCCAGCCTCTCCAAGGTGAATCTTCCAATGATCTTAAATCTCTGTCAGCTTACATCTCTTCACAGAGAGGACACAGTTTCTCTAGCATCCAGCCGGGTAGCTAACAGAGAACAGCTTCTCTTTCTCTTTCTGCATGCAGGGTTTTGAGTCACACTGCCCAGGGATCTGTAAATCTAACCATAGCGAAGCCAAATGCTTCATTTTTTCTTTTCAGGTATTCTTAGTATTTGGATTTCAGTAGCTGTTGTCCTGTGTGGTGTATCCCCATGGTAACCAAGTCACATTGACTTATGCTGGGCAGAACTAGCAGGAGGTGACACGTCCTATCTCATGATATTATTTTTACAATGAACGTAAAGAATCCAAAACATAACCATCTGATAAAAACTCACATGCATAAGATTTAGGAAAGAGATGGATTGAAAAACAACTACATATGTAATAAAAAAAACCAGAAAATGAAAGGGTAGAATGAAAGCCTTTGAAATATATATGAACAAAGTTCTATAGAAAACCAGAAAGAAGAACTGAATGAGTAACAAGTAACAGGATATAACAACTTTGTCGTTTCTACTCAGCTCACTAGGTGGTGCTTTCCATTTGAGGTAGCTAAGGTATGGGAATTGGTCCAGTTACACCAGCACTTTCTCTTTCACTTTTAATGTGCAACATTTTCAATATTTCACTTTAATTTTTTAAAAATATATACATTTGTTTGTGTGGGGCAGGGGTTGTTGATGTGGAATAAGAACAGAAGAAACATTTAGGAAAAATCAGTGAAGATTTTACATAATTTTTTTCCACATTTTGTTATATAGCCATCTGTTTATTTTAATGTTTTGTTTTACAGGGTTTCATGACTGCAGTTGCAACGGGCATGTCCTTTATGGCTGCAGCAATGCTTGGAATCATTCTGTTGAAATAATGATTGCTGAGCAGATTCTTTTTCTCCTTTGGTAAGATCATCTTTCAGTGAATTGGACAATCAGTCCAAATTCTCAAATGAAAACTAGAAATTGAGATAATCGATTTCCATAATAAAATATAATTTATTCAAGTTACATTTCGGATACTTCATTTTAAGATGAAGAACTATTTCATGGTCTGCCTATCAGTGTTTTGTTAACTTGCTATGTTTAATAATTAGAATTTCTTGTACTAGGTTTACAGTGACGATCACTCAGTTTCATATGAGTAAGGAGCCCATGTGCACAGTTCCCAATTTGAGTTGCATTGAGTGACGAGGTTGTGATAACATGTTCTAATATTGGCAGAGAAGGGGGAAAATTGTAGCCAAAGTTATAATCGCTGGTATTTCCTTACAAGGTGGTAAAAATGTCATTCTCAGTAGATTGAGCAAAGCTTATTAACCTGGGCTCCCAAAGCAGCACCTTACTAGCTTCATTTCCTGAAACACACCAGGATAATGCAACACTGACATTGTATCCTGTACATTCTTATTGAGGGAGTCAATTATTAATCAGTCTCCAGGAGGCCTGTCCTATTAGGAACAGAATCATTGAGTCCCTACAGTGTGGAAGCAGGCCATTTGGCCCATTGAGTTCACACTGACACTCCAAAGAGCATCCCATCCAGAACCACCCCCCTAAGCCAACCCTCTATTTTCCCATGGCCAATCCACATAATCTGCACATCTTTGGACTTGTGGGAGGAAGCCAGAGCACCCAAGGGAAACCTACACAGACATGGGGAGGATGTGCAAACCCCACAGAGATAGTGATCCAAGGCTGGAATCGAACCCAGGTCCCTGGCACCATGAGGTTGCAATGCTGACCACTGAGCCACTGTGTTGCCCTGGGTTATATCAGTGTCACGTGGTGGGGTGGTGCATGGGCATGGCAATTGGAGCACCCAGGGCTGTAGATGAGTAGACCTCACTGGGAGTGGTGTACACTGCCAACATAAGAATGAGACAATGAGGGCACCTCAAGACAAACCACAAATGTTGGTGGGCATAATTATGATTCTCAACAGCGATGTAGTAAAGGATAATTAGAGCACAATTGGTGTAGAAATTAAAGCCATTTTTCAAGTTATTACATATCCTTTGAAGTTCCCAAAATTGTGGTAAAACAGGACATCAGCTGTACTGGGTGATGTTATGCAGGAGGTTTGCTTTCCTTGTACCTGAATTATTAATGTTTTAGTGTCTGCAAATGAGAGGATAAAGCTGCTTTGGTCCCCACAGGAAGAGTGGTTTGCTCTGAGGCAGCTGGCACCATTCCAGCATGCACTGAGGGAAATCAATTACACAGAGAGACTGCAAACAGCAAGGTCAATAACAGAAACATATTTAGACTCAGGAGGAGAAGGACTGCTTTTCTCACTCTATACTGAAGAATAATTTTGAAATTAATTGCTCCGGACCATCCACAGCTCCTACCTCAACCCCAATCCCAACTTCTGCAGCTTTGAAATGTCCAACTTTCAATCTTCCCTCTCAGCAAATCTCCCAGCTCTGATTTTCTTGAGTCTGACCACCCTCACTCCCCTCCCAACTCTCTCAATCTCTACATTCCTGGAGGCCATCCCTCCAACCCCTAATCACCAGGCCAGGGATTTTTAAGCCATGACCATTCCCCTGACCCCAGCCTTCAGCTCAATCATGCCGCTCAGGAATGAGCACCGTCAGATTTCTGATCCAGGAACTGTGAGACATTGTCCAATGGGAACATTTCAAAATATTGATAAACTAAAGGATAAAAATTTTAAAAATGAATGTGGAACTAGGCATTTGTGGTAGCATAACAGCTACATGGTATCGCATTGTAATGTAATTCAGAAACATCAGTAAAGAAGAGGACAAGAATTTACTGCAAACACATAGAACTCTGATGAATTAAAACTGACAAGTTCTTATGAGATAGTATGTTTGACAACATCCACTGTTCTCAGAATTAGATTATATTTTGAATTTATTTTTCCACAGGGTGTTCACATTTTGAGCTAAATCACAAGTTGGTAAAATTCTGCTGAACTTTAGCTGTCAGACCACTGTTGCCACGTTGCAAGATATTGAAAGATTCGTGTATCAAGCCTCTCTACCTATAAATAAAATCAAAATATTGTGGATGCTGGAAAACCGAAGGAAAAACAGAAACACAGCAGTTCTGACAGCATCTGTGGAGAGACAAACAAAGAATCAAAGAAAAATTCAATTTTTTATGTATTTTTTTTACCCAGTTTTGGCACTAAAATAAAACACAATAGATTATAACTGTATTGGTCTCTTTCTTTTCCCTATTATTCAAAGAATGTGTGCCGTTTAGTGCCACTGAACCCTGCTTTATATCTAAGATTGTATTCCCTTTATGAGATCATCTGTAGGCTAACATTACATATGATGATGTGTCTCCAAACACTTTTCCTTTGAAAGTGTCCCTTCTGTGGAGGGGGTGGGGGGATGGGGGAGGGGGGGAGGTGGTGTTCATGAGAGATCCAGATGTTTTGTTTATCATCAATACGTACTGTTTATAACATCAGGTTGAGATTAAAACCATATCATTTCACCACCTAGTTTAATATTAGCACATCAAAACTATATTGATGCAGTTCAACGGAATTTAGTTCTCAATCTGTGTGATTTTTCATTAAGACAGCAAAATAAATAATCATAAAATGTCTTTTAGTTTTCATTGTAAATAATTCATCAACTGGGTTCCCATTTTTAAAATAATACTAAAATTCAGAAAGTATTGTCTGTGTAAAAGAGACAGACAGTGGATTTAGATATCTTGCATGACATTTCTCATTAATCTCGCATTCCATTTGAGTATTCAGAGCAGTGGCCTAGATATTAACATGTTGGATTAGGTTCAGACTGATAAATTTGGATGAGATGCTGGGAAGTCTGAGTTTCTAAAGTTTTAAATTCATAGCTTTTGTCTTTTAGCCTTAATATGTTGCAAATGTGCTGAAAATGTGTTGCTGGAAAGGCGCAGCAGGTCAGGCAGCATCCAAGGAGCAGGAGAATCGACGTTTCGGGCATGAGCCCTTCTTCATGTTGCAAATGTGTAGAGAGCCGAATTGAGGTTGTTTTAAAAATCTCCAACTTGAACACAACTCACCTCTTTATGACTGTTAAAATCTAACCAAATTCAATAATATACAAGATGCCAAGCTTCCCAGCTTCATCCTCCAGTGATTTTCTAAAATTGATTTCGCAGAGGCACACCAGACTGAATAACGTGATTGCACAATGTGATTTTGTAGGATTTTATTGAATAATTTGTCTAACAGGTATTTTGTAAGTTTTTGTTCTCTGCCATTTTCCAAATACATTATTAAAATAGTTAAAATTAGAAACGCTTGAGACTTTGTCATACATATTCCAGTGCCACAATTTCCCAAATTATTTTGTCAGAAGTCGCATCAGAGGAGGTTATATTTCAACAAGTTTATTTGAAATCACAAGCTTTCAGTGCTCTGCTCCTTTATTAGGTGAAATGAGGGAGAAGCACACAGAACACAGGATTTATGGGCAGAGAAAGATCAAGGGCAGATAGATTAAAAGACCATAAAAATGGTGTGAAAGGAGTGCCGAATAATAAGTATCAGCAGGTGATCTCAAGTGTTGGATGGTGTGAGTAATGATGGTGTGAGGAGTGAACACTGGCCCACACAGAAGACCACGTCATTTTTTGCAGGAATACTGAGAAATGACATTCAACCAAGCACCTTTCTGCATGCTACTCCCATTCTCCCATTAACTCCACTGTCACTCTCGATCATAGCACACCACTGGCCGCAATCCTCTTTCCCTGTTTTTTTCCTACAGGTTCCTGTAGTGTACCCATGATGTCTACAGAGAAACGGCCTGCTGTGGAAGAATTGCCTTGCTGACCCTTTGATGATGAGAGTATTGAGGTTTCAGAGGACACAACAGCAAGGCTGCTTCATGCACATCCTCCTAACTGAGATATGAACATAGGGTGGGGAAGAGGTAGACAAATGTATGTGAACACAAATTGGTAAAGCACCTCATTGCGACAGCCCCTCAGCTGGCCCAGCCAGAAACACCCACTTGCACATGGCAGTCTGCCAGAAACCAGGTACCTCCTCAAGCCCAGGCTAAAACTAACCCTTCGGTGTTCAAATGTCATCAGTGAGTATAAACAAAAATTTCAGCTTAATCTTGCACTCTCTTACTGTTGCTTCATATATCTATTTAATTAAAAATTTAGAGCAGTCGCAACACAGTACGGGCCCTTTGCCCTCGATGTTGTCCTACTCTCAGATCAAACTAACCTACATGCCCTTCATTTTACTGTCATCGATGTGCCTCTCCAAGAGTCGCTTAAATGTCCCTAATGGATCTGACTCTACTACACTGCTGGCAGTGCATTCCGTGCACCCACCACTCTCTATGTAAAGAACTTACATCTGATACCTCCCCTAAACCTTCCTCCAATCACTTAAAATTATGCCACCTTGTGATAGCCACTGGAAAAGTCTCTGACTATCCAATCAATACGTATGCCTCATCATCTTGTATACCTCTATCAAGTCTTCAACACAAATCTATATCCTTTTATAGAGTTAGTTGTGATGAGTAACTTGCCATATGAAACGACTGGAATTGTACACTAAATTACAATTCCAATGCTGTATTGCAAAGATTGTTTTTGCAATGTTTTGGTTAAATTGATCAAAAATAGTGAGCAATTAATTCCAAACACAAAATTGCAAACTGCTTTTATAAAGTGCCTAACATTTACATTCTCAGAAACTGATGTTTTGGTTGAAGAAAGTTATTGGAGTTGATGCCATCAGTGAGGTGGACAGCATTTCATAAGACCTATAGGTTCAGATGAATAGCAGTGCCTTCTAGGTGGGGAGTCTGAAGGAAACTGAACAAATGTAAAGGATGGGACTCAAATCATCTACACCAATTCTGCCAAGGTTTTGAATGATAGGCAAAAAGTCTTTGAGCACATCTTTGTTTTCCTGGCTCTGATTGCTATTGTGATTGGGCAAGTTGCTTCTGAGGCAACCAGCCAACACTAAGTGCCTTTGCTTACTGACTGAGTGACAGATTGTCTTGTTCAGCTCAGACTAGTTTTGGGAAGCTGTGGTGGAATGTTTCAGTGATAGCGACCGTAACGTGTACAAGGAGAAAGATGGCCTGCAAAAAATGGTTTAGGATTGGACAAAGTAGATTTTATTAAGATAAAGCAGGATCTGGCCAAAGATGACTGAGAACAACTTCTTGCACGTAAGTCTACAGCAGAGCAATGTGGACATTTAAAATGAACTGGGGAGAGTACAAGTCCAACATGTACCTTTTTGCAGGAAATATAGGAGCAATAAGTCCAAGGAACCTTGGATGTCTAAGCCAATTCAGGATTGGATAAGGAAGAAGAGTAGGGCTTTTAGCAAGTCCAAAGGGAGCAATTCAGCTGTGACCCTAGAGGAATGCAGGAATGCAAGAGGGAACTTAAGAAAGCAATTAGAAGAACAACAAGGCGAAATGCAAAAGTCACTTGTGAACAGGATTAGGGAAAATCCTAAGATATTTTGTAAATACATTGGTAAATACACTAAACAGGTAGGGCTCATTAGGGACGAAGATGTGTGAAGCCACAGGATACTTAAAGGGTGTTAAATGAATACTTCTGTTCCCTCTGGAGAAGGAGAATATAGGTATGGAATTCAGGAAAAGGGACTGTGAGGAACTTGCACAGTTTGACATTGGTATTGGAGGCTCTGTAAGCTTAAAAAAGACAAATCCTCTGGCCTTGATGAGTTGCATCCCAGTCTGGTGTGGGAGGTGAGGCAGGAAATTGCAGGGGTTCTGACGCTAATGGCCATGGACCGGGGGGAGGTGTGTGTGGGGGGGGGGGGGGTCGTTCCAGAGGATCAGAGAATGGCTAATGTGGTTCCACTTTTCAAGAAAGGTGGTAGAGATGGACCAGAAAATTACAGACTGGTGAGTCTCATGTTAATGGTAAGGAAACTATTGGAGAAAATTCTGAAAGAGAGAATTGTTGTTTATTTGGAAAGGCATGGGTTAATTCAGGATAGTCCGCATGGCTTTGTCAGAGAGATGTCTAACAAATGGTTAGAATTTTTTGAAAATATAATCATGTATGTGGATGAGGAAAGTTCAACTGATGTAGTTTATCCAGATTTTCACAAAGATTTTGACAAGATACCACATGGGACACTGAGAAGTTTAAAGCACATAGAATTCAGGGGAACTTGGTGAGGTGCATCAGAAACTGGCTTAGTAATAAGACACAAAAGGTAGTGGTAGGAGGCTGTTTGAGTGACAGGATTCTGGTACCCAGCAATGTATCACAAGGATCAGTACTGGGACCCTAATTTTGTGTTGAATTCATAAACGATATAGATGAGAATGTGGGGAGAATGCTAAGCAAGTTCACAAATGACACTGTTGGGTAAGGACGAAGATATGAAAATCGATATGATATTTTACAGTAGACTAGAACGAGTTAACTGCGAGCTATACAGAAGACATTATAGAAAGTGGTCCTCCATGGTAAATAGGCTACCACATCCAAGTTACAGTTGCAGTTAAAAAGAATGAATAGAATGACACTTCAGCTACAGTGAAGACCTACTGGAGGCTACATTATAATTAAGACCATAAAATGGAGAAGGATGTGCAGAAACCAAAGCAATTCAACAATTCTTACCTCTATATGGTAAAACCATTTAGAATTGGACAAGTTTCACAAGCAGTTCCAAATAAGGAAATTGGAATGTCAACTTACAGGTCTGAGCCATATAAAAAGCAGCCCATAAACCCTCGATTTTATCAGGACTCAAGATTCACTACTGCGAAGAGGTACCCACATCAGGAAGTATGGTGAAGACATTGAGTAGAGTTCCAGCCTGGCCAGTTGCCAACTCCCATGGATAATAATGTTTGGGGTTAGTTACAGAACCCAAGGTAGTAAAGGACAGTAGTTGAGATATCTCTAGTAATTAAAATCATGTAACATTTACTTAAGAACTTAATAAATTAATTTAGTTTTATAGAGTTCTAAGTGTCTCTGCTGTATCTTTGTCTACACATATATACTGTTATCTCTCAAAGACTGGCAACAACACCAAGATTGGAGGGCGGTTCTCGTGAAGAAGATGTACAGGGTAGGTATGCAGAGTACATAGGTTGGTCAGTTGGGCAGACCACTGGCTAGATATTTAACCCTGATAAGTGTAAGGGGATGCACTTTGCAAGAAGAATCAAGATGAGGGAGTATTTAATGAATGACAGGACACCAGGTAGCTCAGAAGAACAGAAGGATCTTGAAGTAATCATTCACAGATCCCTGAAGTTGGCAGAGCACATGAATGGGTTAATTAAGAAGGTATGGGCACACTTGCTTTCATCAGTCGTGGCATAGAATATAAGAATAAAGAGGTAATGTTGGAGTCATATGGAATGTTAGTTAGGGCACAGCTGGAGAACTGTGCACAGTTCTGGTCACCTTACTGCAGGAAGGTTGTGTTAGCACTAGAGGGGGTACAGAGGAGGTTTACGAGAATGTTTAGATCAGAGTGGTGCTGGAAAAGCACAGCAGGTCAGGCAGCATCCGAGGAGCAGGAAAATCAACGTTTCGGGCAAAAGCCCTTCATCAGGAATAGAGGCAGGAAGCCGCCAGAGTGGAGAGATAAATGGCGGGGGAGCTGGGGAGAAGGTAGCAAAGAGTACAATAGGTGAATGGGGGTGGGGATGGAGGTGATAGGTCAGAGGGAAGGGTGGAGCAGATAGGTGGGAAGGGAGATTGGCAGGTAGGACAGGTCATGGGGACAGTGCTGAGCTGGAAGGTTGGAACTGAGGTAAGATTGGGGGGAGGGAAAATGAGGAAACTGGTGAAATCCACATTGATGCCCTAGGGTTGAAGTGTTCCGTGGCAGAAGATGAGGCGTTCTTCCTCCAGGCATCTGGTGGTGAGGGAGCGGCGGTGAAGGAGGCCCAGGGCCTCCATGTCCTCGGCAGAGTGGGAAGGGGAGTTGAAATATTGGGTCACAGGGCGGTGGGGTTGATTGGTGCGGGTGTCCCGGAGATGTTCCCTAAAGCGCTCTGCTAGGAGGCATCCAGTCTCCCCAATGTAGAGGTGACCACATCGGGAGCAACAGATACAATAAATGAAATTAGTGGATGTACAGGTGAAACTTTGATGGATGTGGAAGGCTCCTTTTGGGGACTTGGATGGTGGTGAGGGAGGAGGTGTGGGCACAGGTTTTGCAATTCCTGTGGTGGCAGGGGAGGGTGCCAGGACGGGAGGGTGGGTTGTTGCAGACCTGACCAGGTAGTCACCCTACCCTGCCACGCCTCATCTTCCGCCTCGGAACACTTCAACCCCAGGGCATCAATGTGGATTTCACCAGTTTCCTCATCTCCCCTCCCCCCCATCTTACCTCAGTTCCAACCTTCCAGCTCAGCACTGTCCCCATGACCTGTCCTACCTGCCAATCTCCCTTCCCACCTATCTGCTCCACCATCCCCTTTGACCTATTGCTGTGCTTTTCCACCACCACTCTGATCTAAACTCTGGTTTCCAGCATCTGCAGTCCTCACTTTTGCCTTACTAGAATGTTGCCTAGGGTGGAGCAACTGAGCTGAAGGAGGGACTAGAAAGGCTTGGATTCTCTCGAGCAGAGAACACTCAAGGGAGACATGATTGAGGTGCAAAAGATTATGAGGAGTATGAACAGGATGAATAGAGAATAGCTATACCCCTTGGTTGAGGGGTCAATCATAAGTGGGCATAGTTTTATGTAAGGGGAGGGGATTCAGAGGGGTTTTGAGAAAAAACATTTTCACTCAGAGGATGGTGAGAATCTGCAATGCATTGCCTGGAAAGCTAGTGGAGGCCAGAAACCTTACAATCTTTAACAAGTAGTTAGATGAGCACTTGACATATCATAGCATTCAAGACTATGGGACAAGTGCAGGAAATTGGGATGATGTGCTTTTAGTGGTAGTTTTTGTCCGTACAGACTCGATTGGCAAAGGGCCTTTTCTGTGCTGTGTAACTTTACCACTCTATGGCACTAACACTGTGTCCATTGCCAGACCAAGACATGGGTAATTAATTCCAGGGGCCTAATTACAATGAAACAGCATTCTCAAGAGTCTTGCCTCAGGGTGGTTCAAGTTAGATAACCGGTTTGGGAAGACAAAGGGTGGTGTGACATTTTTATCATGTTGGAGATGCCATTAAAGAATTGCAGCCATGCAAACTGACACAATTACTTAATGTTTTAAAAGAGATCATTGTGAGCATTGTGACATTTTTGTGGCTTCAACATTTAACCATAAGTAATAACAAAGATTGGTAGATTAAAAACTGAAACAGGGAAAAAGCACCATTCATGGATTAATGCATCAAAATAAGGGTAAGAATAGTATAATGATATAACACAAAACAAAGACGTAGGAACAAAATTAGGCCATTCAGAAATTGAGTCCACAATGTCTTTAAATAGATTATGGCTGACCTAATAACTCTGAACTCCACTTTCATGATTGACTGCTTTGAGGGGAATTGATTATATAGACTTGAAAACAGAAAGGTATATTACTTAGACAATTTAAACTGAGAAGGAGCAGGAGTCCTTCTCTGTGTCCATATTTAAAAATGGTTTAGATTGCTATACCTCCTGACGACACACAACTCACTCTCATCTATCACAGCTCTCCAACACACCTTCTGCAACTTGGAGATCTCCAACTTTCTTTCCTCTCAGTAAACCTCCCAGCGCTGATTTTCTTGACTCTCATCACCCTCATTCTTTTCCCAACTCTCTCAACACTGAGATTCCTGATAACCATCTCTCCAAACCCTGAAATCCTGAGCAGGGTATCTCTGACCCATGACCCCACCTGACGTCAATTATCTCTGATCCTAACTGAAGATTCCTGGCAGACTAAACACTCTCACATTTCTAGTCCAGGAAGTGAGACGGTAATACTTCAAAGCAAAAATCCCAAAATATTAATAAACTAAATGAGAAAAATTTAACAAAGAAAATGTCGATTAGGCATTTGGCATGATGTTAGAAAAACCTCTCAACCTGTATTCTAACCTGATTCAGAATCCTCAACAGAGAAAGGACAAGAGTTTACAGAAATTTACACCATGCATGAATTTAAGAAAGAATGTCTTATGATGTCGACTGTTCTCTGAATGATGTGATATGTTGCATTTATTTTCCACAGGGTGTTCACAGTTCACATCACAAGTTATTAAAATTCTGTTAAGCTGTAACTGGAAGATCACTGTCACCACCTTGAAAGCCTAGTGTATGAAACCTCTCTATCCATAATCATGTTCAGATAGAACTTTACATTTCTGACATTTGGAAAGAAGAAGTGACAGCAGAAGTAGGTTATTCATCCCATCAAGTCTGCTTTGCCTTTCAACAAAATCATGGCTGTTCTGATCATTCTCAACTCTACTTTCATGTCTTTTCACCATAACCCTTGATTCTCTTACTGATGAAAAAATTGTCTATCTCAGCCTTGAATATATTTAATGATCCGGACTCTACAGACAAAGAATTCCATAAATTCACTAACCTCCCAAGAGAAGAATTTCCCTTCATTTTAGTGTTAAGTGGGTGATTCCTTATGCTGAGATTATGCCCTCTGATTCTAGACTCTCCAACAGGGGAAATAACTTTTCCGCATCTAGCCTGTCAAGTCCCCTAAAAATCTTTTATGTTTCAATGAGGTGACCTTTCATTCTTCTAAACTCCAATGAATTCACTCCAAGCTACTGAATCTCTTTGCATTAGATAATGACTCCACACTCTGCATCAACCGAGAGAACATTCTCTGGACTGCCCCCAGTGCCCGTAATCCATCCTTGAATAAGGGCACCAAAACTATTCACAACATTCTGCCTGTGGGTTGCCTAGTGGCTTATATTGTTTTATACTCCAGTCCCTTTGAGATATAGTCCAAAACTCATTTTGCCTTTCTTTTAATTTGCTGAACGTATTTACTAGCTTCTTAAGACAATGTGTAGTTGCAAATCCCTCTGTAGAGTAGCTTTCTGCAGCCTTTCTCAAATTACATAATATTCAGCTCCTCTTTTCTTCCTGCCAAAGTCAATAAATTCATAATTTCCCACGTTATATCTCATCTCTCAAGCTCAGCCCGATATGCCTGAGCTAGCATTTCTAATTAGCCACCTGAGTTACTCCCAACTCTTTGCCCTTCACCTTTAGACCGGTGACTGTTTTCTCTTCAGTACTGTAAAATGCAACTATAAGAAGTGTAAAGGAACAACTGGCTGAATATTATTTTCACATCAAGAAGAACGATCAAGAACATAAATGAAATCATTACTCTATCCAATTTATCCTGTGCATTTACTTTTCTCAACTATCTTCAATATTTCCCATATATTCTCTGCAGGCCCTGGAACATAAATCAAATGTGATTACCAAGTCTACAAATAGTTAGAGTTTTATTTACATTTCTGATTTATTTGCCATACAAGATTAAAATGTTTGTGATAGTGAAAGTTTAAAGGAAGTAGATAAGCAAAGTGTCATAGATACCTGTGAAAGATAGCATTATTATGCCAGTTCATAAAGATTGTCATATTAACATTGATCCACATTCTTTCTTACTTGCTCTGCTTACGTGATAAATCATGATGATTCATTTAACACAGCCATATTTAAGATTTGGAGGTGCTGGTGTTGGACTGGTGTGGACTAAGTTAAAAATCGCACAACAACAGGTTATAGTCCAACAGGTCTATTTGGAAGCATTAGCTTTTGAGGTGCTGCCTCTTCATCAGGTGGTTGTGGAACAGAACCATAAGACACAGAATTTATAGCAAAAGGGTTATAGTGTCACGAAGCTGTAAAGATATATAAAACAAAGTTAGATTAAGTCTTCATCTTTTAGAATGGGAAATGCGGGTTTCAGTTCTTTATTATGTGAATCCCAGAACTCCTTTTATGTTATGTTCTCAAGATAGCTTCAGCTTTTCTAATAACAGGTGCCACCTCAGCTCAGATAATGCAATAAAGGTGTGAGGTTAAAATCTGTCTGCATCCCAATGTTGAGTCAGACTGGTTCTATTTCTGAAGTGGCACTTACAGAATCTTACATAGACTTATGCAGTTTTTGAGCAAGATAAAATATAATTCTGCATTACAAATTCACCCCTTAAACTTGCATGTGTGCGGGTGCAGGAGAGACAGAGTGGGTGTGTGAATGTGTGTGCGTGTGTGTGTGGATGGGTGTGAGTGCATGTGAAAAAATGTGCGTATGTGTTTGTGTAAGCTTGGTCAAGTATGTGTGTGAGTGTGATGGGGTATAAACCTGTGAGAGGATGCGTGCACAGGTGTGAGTGCGAGGAGTACATGTGTGTGCATATGAGAGTGAGCTTGTGTATGAGAGAGGGTCGTGGGGGGAGGGGAAATGAGGAAATTGGTGGAATCCACATTAATCCTGTGTGGTGACAGGCTCCCAAGGTGGAAGATGAGGTGGTCTTTCTCCAGGTGTTGGGTGGTTAGGGTTTGGCGATGTAGGAGGCCCAAGACCTGTATGTCCTTGGTGGAGTGGGAGGGGGAGTTTCTTCATTTCCCCTCCCCCCATCTTATCCCAGTCCCAAGCCTCCAACTCTGCAACGCCCTTTTGATCAGTCCATCACCTTTCCCATCTATCCGCTCCACGCTCCTCTCTGACCTATCACTTTTCCCCCACCCTCATTTACCTATTGCATTCTTAGTTACCTTCCCCCCAGCCCCAGCACCCTCCCATTTATATCTCAGCCCCCCAGCCCATAAACCTAATTCCTGATGAAGGGCTTATGCCTGAAACGAAGATTTCCCTGCTCCTCGGAAGCTGCCTGACCCGCTGTGCTTTTCCAGCATCACACTCTCAACTCTGATCTCCAGGATCTGCAGTCCTCACTTTCCCGATATAAATTCTGTGTCTTATGGTCCTGTTCCACAACCACCTGATGAAGGGGCAGTGCCTAGAAAACTAACGCTTCCAAATAAACATGTTGGATGAAAACCTAGTGTGTGAATTTCAACTTCGTCTTATTGAAGTTTTTCAGTTATTTCAAGGAGGCTATTATTCTCAATTGCTCTGAACATGGATGTTCCAGAACGTTACTGGTACTTCTGTTTCCCTGACAGTGGCTTGCAGACTCCATTTAGATGGACGACTGTTTGTAGTTTCTTTGAAAACACCCTTGTCACATTGAACTGAATTCACCACAATTTCAAAGAAAATACAGGTTATAGTGCTTTTATTTATATTCTTTAATTGGATGTGGACATTACTAGCTCAGCCAGCATTTATTTCCCATCGCAAGTGACCTTTTTTTCAGATGATCTTCTTTATTGAACAACTACTATCCATGAGATGTACACCCATTACAGTAGAAAATAGTGTTGGATGTTCATACAAAAGCAAAATATAACAGACACTGAAAGCCTGAAACAAGAAACATAATAAAAGCTGGAGAATTCAGCTTGTCAAGCCACATCTGTGGAGAGAAACGTGTTACCATTTCAGATCAATGAGGTTTAATTAGCACACTGTGTTTGTATGAACTCCTGAACCATCTCTACTAGACAGCATTCTAGTGATTCCTTTCATCTTCAGGATGAAACTTACAATAATTTAAACCTCTGCACATTCCTTCTCTTCACCCAGAGTTCACATTTTCAGTTAAAAATCACACAACACCAGGTCATAATCCAACAGGTTTATGTGGAAGCGCTAGCAGAAGTGGTTGTGGAGGACACAATTGTAAAGCACAGAATTTATAGCAAAAGGTTACAGTGTGATGTAACTGAAATTATACATTGAAAAGTACCTTGATTGTCTGTTGAGTCTTTCATCTCTCGAATACCATGATGGTTTCACTTCATTCATGTGTAAATCATAAAACCTTTTTTCATTTAAAAGTTGCATTCTCAGGTTAACTGTAACAATTGATGTTAGCTAGACAATATGTTGAAAGTGTTACCCCCCTGTGTTCTCTGTCTGTGCCATGATGTTTAGATTGATTCTAATCTAAACAGTGAGATAACAGAGTTTTACATGAATTTATGCAGTTTTTAAGCAAAGTACAATGTAACATATTAAAACATTTTCAAACAGCTAACCCCTATGGACAAGCCCTACATGTACACTAGATCTGCTCAGATGAGGAGGAACGTGACGGGTGCCTGGAAATACTCAGGAATGCCCTCATAGGAACGGGGTACAATGCTCAACTCATCGACCACCAGTTCCGACGTACCACAGCAAGGAACCGCAATGATCTCCTCAGGAGACAGACACGTGCTGCAAACGACAGGGTATCCTTCGTTGTTCAGTATTCCCCAGGAGCTGAAACATTACGCCATGTTCTTCGTGATCTGCAAAACATTATCAATGAGGATGAGCACCTCGCCAAGACCTTCCCCACACATCCACTGCTTGCCTTTAAACAACTGCCAAGCCTAAAACAGATTATTGTTCGTAGCAAACTGCCCGGCTTTCAGGATAACTCCATACAACCCTGTCATGATCGGCGACGCAAGACGTGTCAGAGTGTGAACATAGATACCACCATTACACGTGAGGACACCTCCCACCATGTAGGTGCCAGGTACTTATGTGACTCAGCCAACATTGTCTATCTTATACGTTGCAGGCAAGGATGCCCTGAGGCATGGTATATTGATGAAACCGAGCAAAGGCTACGACAATGGATGAATGGGCACCTCACAACAATCAACAGACAGGAGGGTTCCCTCCCAGTTGGGGAACAATTCAGCGGTCCAGGACATCAATCTCGGACCTTCAGGTGACCATCCTCCAAGCCAGACTTCGGGACAGGCAGCAGCGAAAAGTGGCTGAGCAGAGGCTGATAGCTAAGTTCCGTACCCATAGGGAGGGCCTCAACCTTGGGTTCATGTCACACTACAGGTGACCACCATTGCCACTATACACACACACACACAAACACACACACACACACACACACACACACACACTCTCTCTCTCTCAGAGACTTAGACCACTCACGCACACACATATACACTCTCTCTCACAGACACTCACAACCCCCAACCCCAGACACACACACACACACTCCCACGCTCACACATGCACCCAAACAGACACACATATACATATACATTTGTGGGGTGAATTTGTACTTGCAGAGTTACATTGTACTTTTCTCAAAAACTGCATGAATTCATGTAAAACTTTGTTATCTCACTTTAGATTAGAATCAATCTAAACATCATGGCACAGACAGAGAACACAGGGGGCTAACACCTTCAACATATTGTCTAGCTAACACCTATTGTTACAGTTAACCTGAGAATGCAACTTTTAAATGAAAAAATGTTTTGCGATTTACACATTAAAGAAGTGAAACTATCATGGTATTCAAACAGATGAAAGACTCAACAGACAATCAAGGTATTTTTCAATGTATAATTTTAGTTACATCACACTGTAAACTTTTGCTATAAACTCTGTGCCTTATAATTGTGTCCTCCACATCCACCTGATGAAGGAGCGGCGCTCCGAAAGCTAGTGTGCTTCCAAATAAACCTGTTGGGCTATAACCTGCAGTTGTGTGATTTTTAATGTTAAAATAATGAGTTGCCCAGCAGGTGGCTTTTGGTTTTCTGGTAAGATTGTCTGTTGTTAAAAATTTTTAAATGAATTGGACAAGCTGAGTTCAAATTCTCAAATGGAAACGAGTAATTGAGCTAATCAATTGGCATAATATAATATACATTTCAAATGCTTACTTTTACGTAGTAGAATCAATCATGCTGTGCCTGTTGCTGTCTTTTGACTTGTTATGTTTGCTTAAGAGATGGAATTTGCTGCGCAGAGACAAGATTATGACTATACGTTCTAAAATTGGCTCGCACAGAGGAGAGAAAATTGGAGCGAAAATTTTGCCTTCATAGGTAAAGCAAAGCAAAGCTGTCATTCTTTGCAGCTTGACAAAGCTTATTGATATGAACTCTCAAGGTGTCATCCTTCCACCTTCATTTCCAGACCCACACCAGGATAATGACTGGTCTCAACCCTGACAGTGTCCATGACCTTCCATCCTGTGCATTTATATTGAAGAGAGCCAGTTATTAGGCCATCTCCTGGACCCCTGTCCCATTGGGAACAATAGCTGGGTTATATCGATGTGGGGATCGGGGGGTGGAGTGGAGACAGAGTGACGCTTGGGTCTGGCAACTGGAGTACCTAGGGTGATAGTTAAGTACAGCCTCATTGGAAGAGAAAGTGAGGGCTGCAGATGCTGGAGATCAGAGCTGAAAATCTGTTGCTGGAAAAGCGCAGCAGGTCAGGCAGCATCCAAGGAACAGGAGAATCGACATTAGATTAGATTACTTACAGTGTGGAAACAGGCCCTTTAGCCCAACAAGTCCACACCGACCCGCCGAAGCGCAACACATCCAGACCCATTCCCCTACATTTACCCCTGCACCTAACACTACCGGCAATTTAGCATGGCCAATTCACCTACCTGCACATGTTTGGACTGTGGGAGGAAACCGGAGCACCCGGAGAAAACCCACGCAGACACGGGGAGAATGTGCAAACTCCACAAAGTCAGTCACCTGAGGCAGGAATTGAACCCGGGTCTCTGGCGCTGTGAGGCAGCAGTGCTAACCACTATGCCACCGTGCCGCCAACATTTCGGGCATAAGCCCTTCTTCAGGAATCCAGCAACATATTTTCAGCTACAGCCTCATTGGGAATGGTATGCATTAGCAATATAAGAATGAGATGGTGAGGGCACCTCAAGATACTTCACAAATATTGATGGCACAATTGTAATGGTTAACACTGATTGTCAGAAAGGAGTTGTGAAGAGCACAATTGGTATAGAAATTAGTGCTATTCTTCCAGGTGCCAACTTATCCTTCCAAATTTCCAAAATTGTTGCATGATGAGGCACCAGCTACATTTGGTAATATTAAACAGGAGGTTTGCTTTCCTTGTACCTGAGTAATAAATGTCTTAATGTCTGCAAATGAGAGGATAAAGCTGTTTTGGTCCCCACAGGAAGAGTGGTTTGCTCTTATGCAGCTGGCACCATTCCAGCATGCACTGAGGGAAATCAATTACACAGAGAGACTGCAAACAGCAAGGTCAATAACAGAAACATATTTAGACTCAGGAGGAGAAGGACTGCTTTTCTGACTCCACTCTGAAGACTGAGTTAGATCGTTATTGCTCTTGACTACGCAAAACTTACCTCTACCCCCACTCCCATTCTCACCTTCTTGGAGAAAGTGAGGACTGCAGATGCTGGAGATCAGAGTTGAGAGTGTGGTGCTGGAAAAGCACAGCGGGTCAGGCAGCATCCAAGGAGCAGGAGACTCAACATTTCGGGCATAAGCCTAATGAAGCCTTCCTGATGAAGGGTTTATGCCCATATCATTGATTCTCCTGCTCCTTGACGCTTCCTGAACTGCTGTGCTTTTCCAGCACTACACTCTTGACCCCCACTCCCACCTTCTGCAGCTTTGAGGGATCCAACTTTCAATCTTCCTTTTAGTGAATCTCAGTGAATCCCAGTTCACTTTCTTCACTCTAATCACCTTCATGCTTCGCTCTATACTCTTTCCATCGTGAGATTTTGATACCTTATTATTTCTGATACTGATTACTATCAGTGCAAACACTACCTTTAGAATTATTTATTTAATGGTTAGGCTACTGAGGAAGATAAGGGCCCATGGTGTTAGAGGCAAGGTACGAGCATGGATAGAAGATTGGCTGTCTGGTAGAAGGCAGAGAGTGGGGATAAAAGGGTCCTTCTCAGGATGGCAGTTAGTGACTAGTGGTGTTCACAAGGGTCAGTATTGGAACTTTATACATTCATGATTTGGATGAAGGAACTGTCGACATTCTGGCTAAGTTTATAGCTGATACAAAGATATAAAAGTGCAGGTAGTATTGAGGAGGCAGGAACACTGTAGAAAGATTTAGACTGATTATGAGAGTGAATATGTAGGAAAGTATGAGGTCATATACTTTGGTAGGAAGAATTGAGGCATGGACTATTTTCTAAATGGGAAGAAAATTCAGAAATCTGAAGTGCAAAGGGACTTGGGAGTCCTAGTCCAGGTTTCTCTTAAGGTAAACTTGCAGGTTGAATTGGTAGTTAGGAAGGCAAATACAATCTTATCATTCATCTCACGAGAACTAGTATATAAAAGCAAGGATAGGTAAAAACAATGACTGCAGATGCTGGAAACCAGATTCTAGATTAGAGTGGTGCTGGAAAAGCACAGCAGTTCAGGCATTATCCATGGAGAAGGAAAATCGACATTTCAGGCAAAAGCCCTTCATCAGGAAGAAGGGCTTTTGCCCGAAACATCAATTTTCCTGCTCCTCGGATGCTGCCTGAACTGCGGTGCTTTTCCAGCACCACTCTCATCTAGAATAGAAAAGCAGGGATGCACTTCTGAGGCTGTATAAGGCTCTAGTCAGACCACATTTAGAATATTGTGAGCAATTTTGGACCCCATACCTTAGAAGGATGTACTGGCTCTGGAGCGGGTCCAGAGATGGTTCACGAGAATGATCCCAGGAATGAAAGGCTTAACATTTGAGGAATGTTTGAGGACTCTGGGACTATACTTGATGGAGGTTAGAAAGATGAGGGGGGATCTGAGTGAAACTTACAGAATGGCCTGGACAGAGTGGAGACTGGGAAGATGTTTGCCATCCTTGTAAATCTTTTCTGAACCCTTTCAAGTTTCACACCTTTCCGATGGGAAGGAGACCAGAATTGTACACAATATTCCAACAGTGACCTAGCCAATGTCCTGTACAGCCGCAACATGACTTCCCAACTCCTGTACTCAATACTCTGATCAATACTCTACCAAACACCTTCTACACTATCCTATCTACCTGTGACTCCACTTTCAATATTTTCTTCCTTGTCTTTTGTTGGTTTTTAAAACTTTTTCAATCCTCTGGCTTACCTTTGATCTTTGCCACATGGTATATTGTTGCTCTTTCAATTAGAGAAAACCTTTAACTTCCTTGGTTTACCATGGTCGGCTTATTCCTTTCTTAGAATCCTTCCTCTTCACTGGGATATGCCTTTGTCTGGAGATGGGAACTATTTTTAAAAATGTCTGCCATTGTTCCTCAACCTTCTTTGCTACTAAACCCCTTTCCCTGTCCACTCCATTAGCTCTGCCCTCATTCCTTTTTAATTACATTTACTTCAGTTTGGCACAGTTATTTTGAAGGCAGAAGTGGGTACAGCAGATGTTAGAGATTAAAGTAAAGGTTAGAATGGTGCTGGAAAAGCACAGCAGGTCAGGCAGCATCCGAGGAGCAGGAAAATCGACGTTTCTGGCAAAAGCCCTTCATCAGAAAGTTTGTAGGTTTGTAATCCATCCCCAAGTATTCTTAAAATAAGTGTCCTGTTAGACCACCCCAGAGGGCAGGTAAGAGTCAACTACATTGTCTGATCAGTCTGATACAGAGCCAATCTAGTTTTTAAGTCAGTTGATAATCTTCCAATTCTTTCTGTGTGCTCTAACAGCAACATAAACCCTGAAAGCTGAACTTTGGTCCCATACCATCTCTATCACAAAACATCAGTTACCCAGTTTTGGTACTGAAATACCATGCATGGAATATAACTGGATTAGTCCTTTTTAAAAATAATGAATGCTTATTAATGCCTTTGATCACTGCCCTACATTTATTATAAGCTTGCATTTTTATCAGTTATAATTGCAAGTTCATTCTGCATATGATCATGTCTCTACACCTGAAATCTATGTTTCTTTGAAAGTGTTTCACCCTATGATAGCAGAGTTTGTGAGAGAGCCAAGTATCTGGTTAATTGTAAATATGCACTGTACGTAATATCAGGAAGTTAAGATTAAAACTACATCATCTTCACCACCACGATTAGTATTAGAACAACAAGCCCATATTGATGGCGCTCAATGAAAATTATTTCTCAAAGCCTATGCATTTTTCTTCCAAAGCAACAAAATAAATAATCACAGAAAAATTCTTATTTGGGAAATTAGATAAGATTTGACAGACTATTCAAACTAATGAGCAACTTCAATGGAGTAGTTAAGGAGAAACTCTTCTCATTGGTGGAAGGATCAAGACCCAGAAGGCACAGACTGAAGATAAACAGGAAAGGGAGCAATGGTACCACAAGGAAGATCTGTTTGAGACAACAAGTGATTAGGATCTGGATTACAACACCTGAAGGTGTGGTAGAGGTAGGTTCCATTAAGGTATTCAAGAGAAAATTGCATTTCACGTGAAAATGTGCAAGGCTATGAGAAAAAACATAGAGGAATACCACTGGGTAACTTGCTTCTATCAAGGGGCAGCACAAACATTATAAGCCAACAACCTCTTTCTGTCATGACCAGCTAGATTAACACAATAACGCTTTAAAAAATGGAAGAAAAAATGATATAAGTCAAAAGAGTTGAACATCGACGTTGATTATGACCAGTTCATTCTGAACTGTCTTGTCATTTTCTTCATGGACTTGTCGAATTGAAATTCTTCACATGTATCACTAAACACAAATCAATATCCTTTTATTGTCCTGAGTTAGCTGTGATGGGCAACTTGCCACAGGAAATATCAGGGAATGTAATAAATTACAACTCCAGTGCTATATTGGAAATTCTCAATGCTCTGGTTAAATTAATCGAGCTGTCACAATCTATGGTGAACAAAGATTGCAATCTGCTTTTTAAACCATCCAACATCTGCACACTGTGCATAAATTGATGATACAACAGTAATTCTAATATCACTGTAAACATCTTTGAGAAATTTCAATGATTTATATCTGCCAAATAGATTTTGGGGTACTCCAAGTAGAAATAACAATTTCCACCTTTTCTATTTGCTGAGATGTTGTTTCATTCATTGATGGGAAATAGACTTTGCTATCTGGCCAGCATTTATTGCCTGCAACTAGTTGCCTTTAAGAAAGTAGTGGCAAACTGCCTTCTTTAACCATTTCAGTCATTTTTTTTTGTAGGTACAACCATAATGATATTTAGAGAGGGAGTTCCAGGATTTTGAATGGCGACATATTTCCAAGTCACGATGGTTGGCCCGAAAAAAGGGGAGTTTTGAATGTTATTTTAGATGAAGTAAAATTAACCCTTACCAACTCCTAATATCACCAGTACAGAATATTAACTTAAAAAGCTCAATGAATTTGAATGACTTAAACAGTAAAGTCCCTATTATCTGAATCACAAGCATCTGGAACTCTTCTGTAATCAGTTTCTGAGATTCTTGATCAGATAGACCAATGAGCTGAGGAGTGGCAGATGGAGTTTAATTCAGATAAATGTGAGGTGTTGCATTTTGGTAAGGCAAAACAGGGCAGGACGTTTAGAGTAAATGGTAGGGCTCTGGAGAGTGTTGGCAGACAAAGAGATCTAAGGGTGCAGGTGCATAGTTCCTTGAAAGTGGAGTTGCAGGTAGACAGGGTGGTGAAGAAGGCATTCAGCACACTTGCCTCCAGTGGTCAGAACATTGAGTATAAGAGTTGAGATGTCATGTTGCAGCTGTACAGGACTTTGGTAAGGCCACTTTTAGAATACTGTACAAAATCTGGTTCCCCTTCTGTAGGAGGGATGTTATTAAACTTGAGATTCTGCAGAAACGATTTACAAGTATGTTGCTGAGACTACAGGGTTTGAGTTAAAGGGAGAGGCTAAACAGGTTGAAATTGTTTTCCCTAGAGCATTGGAGACTGAAGGGGTGACCTTGTAGAGGATCTTATAAAATTATGAGTGGCATAGATAGGGTGAATAGTCAAGGTCTTTTTCCTAGGCTGGGGGACTCAAAACTAGAGGGCGTAGGTTTTAGGTGAGAGGGGAAAGATTTAAAAAGTACCTGAGGGGTAACATTTTCATAGAGAAAGTGGTGCATGTATGGAATGAACTGCCAGAGGAAGTGGTGGAGGCTTGTACAATTGCAACTTTTAAAAGGCATTTGAATGGATTACAAATAGGAAGGGTTTACACAAATATGGGCCAAATGGGACTAGATCAAATTGGGATGTCTGGTTAGCATGGACGATATGGACTGAGAGGTCTGTTTCTTGTGCTGTCCAACTCTGTGACTATGATTCTATGATTCTTAAACGGAGAAAGGGAAAGAAGCATTCTATTGATTTTGCTTTTATCTAAACTTTTTCGCCTCCAGGAATTGACCCTTGCTCTGTAGCTGGTCAACTGGTGAACATCTGGTAAATGATTAAGGCCTATTTTATTCCTAAGGTTCAAAATGATAAAGAAGCTGGTGCTAGGCTTGTTAATACCTATAACAACATATCTAAATATAATGTTGAACACAATAATTCAATAGTTCATTAGAACACATTGAAAATGTCAAAACTTTTGATGTAGCACGTGAGGGTACCTGGATGTTAGTTTGGTCCAGAGCAAACATACTAGTTTGAAATTTGAGAAGTTTTGGCCCAGAGTTTAAGAGCAGGAGGCTGAGCTACAGATACCACACACATCAGAATACCTACATTAATTGTACTAGCGTCACAAAGCCCGTCCCTTTCTTTTCTAAAAGCTGTTCCTTGGCTCTCGGAGACTCTGACATTGATTTTTTGTATAATGAAAGGGGAGTGGTCAGCTCTTTAACTGAGCTGAGCTGAGCTGTTTTTAGTTCAGTATTGAACTGTAAAATTCAACGAGGAGCTGTGTACAGTCAACCATTCAAGAGGCGCATGGTGAGAAGGAATGTAGTGGTAGTAGAGAACAGTTCATTGTTGGTAATGTATTTTAATGGGATAAATTGAAGCTCAGGAACAGGTAACTAGTACAAAGCAAAGGCATCATGGGAAAACCACGGGAGACACTCACTGGGATCTCCAGTCTTGGAGTGGAGCCTGTGGGGGAAGAGCTTGCAGTGAGCAGTGAGTGATAAAAATATGAATAAAAACACTTCATTCTTACCAGATAACAACAATTGGGGCAATGGCACAGAGCAGGGATGATGTGATTAGTTGCTTTGGAACTAAATTAGGGACTGAGAAATTAGTACTGGTAGGGAGACAGTGTGTAAAGTCCTTATTTTGGCAGTTAGTAGTTTGTTAGGAATAGAGGGAGAAAGAGAAGGGGAGAGATAGAAAGCTGATTTAGTGTGTAGTGGGGAAGACTGAGTAATTTGTTCATAGGTTTTGCTTGTACAGAGGAACCTCGATTATCCAAGTATCAATTATCTGAATTTCGGATTATCTGAAGGTGATCTCAAGATCACGATAGAAATATTACGTCAAAGAGCTGTTTCAACCCTGATCGCATCTTTTGTTTACAGGTATAATGATTAAAAACGAACTCGGCTCACTGAAATGCTGCCGAGTACAGTCCTGGACAGTCCAGGCACTGTCTCCAAATGACTGACCACTCGCCGTCTATCTTTCCCCCCGACACTTTCCCTGCTGCTCTACACAGGAGTGTACCATAAACTACCCTTCCCCAGATATCCTCTCCAGCATTGTCCTGTACAGGGCAGAGGTGGATCCTGTCAAAAAGTTGTGTGTGTGTGCGCGCACTATTTGAAGACTTACCCCACAAAGGCAGCAGCAGTCTTACTGTTGATGTACAGTCCAGCTACACACCTCCCACCCTCTGGGAGTTGGGGGGGAAGTGTTTGGGGTGCAGGGAGCGGGTCGGATGGCGAACGGGGGCGCTGATTGGGTTCGGACGGTGAGTGGGAATGGACGGGAGTGTGTAGTTGGGGGAGCGTGGTTGGGGGTGGGCGGGGGCAGTA
>NC_057710.1:42632702-42634583 GCF_004010195.1 Chiloscyllium plagiosum | reverse complement strand
TGGGTGCAGGATTGGATGGGGTTGGAGGTGGGCAGGGGAGGTTGGTTGAGTGGGGTGTCGGATGGGGGCTCGCGTGCAGTGCCTTTGCCTAGTCTCCTGAATGGGGAGCAGACTTCACTGAAAACTCCGAGCCCCAGAGGAAATCAATTAACTGAATAATCAATTATCTGAACAAAATAGTGCCTGCCCATCTCGTTCGGATAATCGAGGTTCCTCTGTAATTGGTAGGGATCACAATGGCAGGAGAATGTGGACAGCTCTTCCTGTAATATACAGGAAATCAGGGACACTTCCATGGTCTGTGGTGACTATGTGTGTAGGGTGTGTTTTCAGTTAGAGCTCCCATGGAGTGGCTGAAACTGCAGATGGACTCAGTATGGAGCATCCGTGATGCTTAGGATGTCTCAGAGAGCATGTTTAGTGAGCTGGTCGCACCACCAGTAAGGGCTGCACAGGCAGAGAAGTTTTGGGTGGCCATGTGGAAGACGAATAAGTGTAAGCAGATAGTGCAGGAGTCCTATGTGGCTGTTCCCCTCTCAAATAGGTCAACTGTTTGAATCCTGTTGAGGAGAAAGCGGCAAGAGCTATGTTTAAAAATGGTTGGTTCTGCTGCACAACAGGAAAGGGAAGAGACTAGGAGAGTTTTAATGGTGGGAGACTTAGTAGTAAGAGGAACTGACAGATGGCTCTGTGACAGCAAAACACCTTTGAATGGTATGTTCCCTCCCTGGTGCCAGTGTCAGGACATTCTGAAAGGGGACGATGAATGATCAGCAGTAATGGTACATCTTGGTATCAAAAACATGGTTAAAAAAAGAAAGAGGACCTGCTGCAGGAACTTAGAGTTAGGTAGTAAATTAAAGAAGATGACGACAAAGGTTGTAATCTCTAGATTCCTTCAGTACCACGTGCTGTTAAATATAGTGTTATGAAGTTGAAGGCATGTACTGTGCCTTTAAGAGACAGTGAATGCTGTTCTGAAGTGAGAGATTACCAGTACTTGTGTATATTACTGGATGGCAGTCCCAGAGTGTACTGTGAAGTTGAAAATATGTAACATTTAGCAGTGAAATGGATACCTGAGATTTGGTTGCTGTTTTGACAATTCAAATTTAATCAATCATTTTAAATTCTGTTCCAGAATACCTAATCGAGTTTGAATTTATTGTTTTGCCAAGATCAAGCCAATGAGACAATCTAATGTTGGGGATATAAGAATGCGGACATTTTGAAAATTGGTCAGAGAGTAACTGCTGTCAGGAGAGAAACTGTCGTAAAGCTAATTGTCCATCTTACATCTTTCTGTCAAAGAAATTAGAAAATACTCTCTATCAAAGGTACCTTCTCATGTAAAGTTTAAAAATGTGATGCTGGAAAAACACAGCAGGCCAGGCAGCATCCGAGGAGCAGGAGAATCAACGTTTCGGGCATAAGCCCTTCTTCAGGCTTAAGATTGCTGTGAATGCTACAGTCATATCTTTTGCACTGATGTGCTGGCCTCATCCATTATTGAACATAGAACATAGAACATAGAACAATACAGCACAGAACAGGCCCTTCGGCCCACGATGTTGTGCCGAACTTCTAACCTAGATTAAGTACCCATCCATGTACTATCCAAATGCCGCTTAAAGGTCGCCAATGATTCCGACTCTACCACTCCCACGGGCAGCGCATTCCATGCCCCCACCACTTTCTGGGTAAAGAACCCACCCCTGACATCTCCCCTATACCTTCCACCCTTCACCTTAAATTTATGTCCCCTTGTAACACTCTGTTGTACCCGGGGAAAAAGTTTCTGACTGTCTACTCTATCTATTCCTCTGATCATCTTATAAACCTCTATCAAGTCGCCCCTCACCCTTCGCCGTTCCAACGAGA
>NC_057710.1:42571793-42630230 GCF_004010195.1 Chiloscyllium plagiosum | reverse complement strand
TTCCTATTTCTGGCTTCAGCCCATACTACCTCCAGAGGCGGATCCCCCTCAAACTTCCTTTCTGCAGCCGTTATACCATTTCTAATTAGCAATGCCACCCCCCCTCCTTTTTTCCCACCCTCCCTAATCTTACTGAAACACCTGTAACCAGGAACCTCCAACAGCCAGATGAAGATATTTGTGGAGCCTCCTCCTCCAGGAAGTTATTTAATTGTCCATCGCCATTCTCATGTAAACCCTATTTGGAGTAAAAAGAAAGAAGATAACCAAGGGAGATCAGTGGCAGGAAAATTGAAGACAATGGAGAAGACAAAGACTGTGTGATTTTGAGATTAAGTTAATATAATTTTAAAATGTCATATTGGAACATCATATTGTTACCGAGTTGGAGTCAGAGAATAAGCAGTTCGGAGAAGGGTGAGGCTTAGATTTGTGAATAGTTTTTTTGTTTAATGTTCACTTTTACAGTAAGAAAATAAATTGATGTCATTTTCTTTAGCTAGTGGAACTTAGGAGTTCTCTGTCACTCATATTTTAACAGATTACGAGGCGAGCTTTTCAGGGTGTTTGGTTTAATTAACGTATCCTAACAATAGGAATAGAAAGAGAGGTCAGAAGATGAAAGGGATGGTGTAGAAGGCTGAGCTTAGATTTTTGGATCATTGGGGAAGGTAGGACTTGAACCAGCTGTACAGATTGCACCTGACCCGGATTGGGTCCGATATCCTTGCTGGGAGGTTTGCTGTTCAAGAGATTGTAAATGAATTTGGCAGGGGGATTTTTTTCTGCTATTTAAAATGTGTTTTTAATATTTTTTGTGGGATGTGGGCATCACTGGCTGAACAGAATGTATGGCCCATCCCTAATTGCCCTTAAAAACATGGTGGTGAACAGCCTTCTTGAACTGCTACAGTCCTCATTCTACAGTTTGACCCACAGGACTTTTAAGGAGGGAATTCCAGGATCTTAACCCAGAGACAATAACGGAATGACAATATATTTCCAAATCAGGATGGTGAATGTCTTGGAGGGGAACATGCAGGTGGTGGTGGTGCTCCCATGTATCTGCTGACCTTGTCATTCTAGATGGAACTGGTCATGGGTTTGGAAGGTGGTGTCTGAGGATTTTTGATGAATTTTGGCAGTGCAACTTGTAGATAGTACACACTGAGCATTGGTGGTGGAGGGACTCAATGTTTGTGGATGTGGTTCCAATCAAGCAGACTGATTTGTCCTGGATGGTGTCAAGCTTCTTGAGTGCTGTGGAAATGCATCTATCCAGGTGCGTGGAGAGTATTCAATCACACTCCTGACTTGTGCCTTATAGGTGATGGGCGGGCTCTGGAGAGTCAGGAGATGAGCCATTGTTTTTAGTTGATGAGTCCAGTTGAGTTTCTGGTCAGTGGTATACCCAAGAATGTTGATAGTGGGGGATTCAGTGATTCCTGAAGAAGGGCTCATGCCCAAAACATTGATTCTCCTGCTCCTTGGATGCTGCCTGACCTGCTGCGCTTTTCCAGCAACACATTTTCAGATTCAGTGATGGTAACAACATTATATGCCAAAGGTTAGATTTACTCTTATTGGAGATGATCAATGCCTGGCATTTGAGTGGTGTGAAAGTTACTTGCTGCTTTTCAGTCCAAGCCTGAATAATATCCAGATTTTGTTGCATTTGAATATGGACTGCTTCAGTATCTGAGAATTGTGAATGGTGCTGAACATTATGCAATCATTGATGAACATCCCCAGCTATGATGGAGGAAAGGTATTAGTGAAACATCCTGCAGAGATGTTCTGGAGCTGAGATAATTGAATTTCAACAACCGCAACCATCTTCCTGTATGCCAGATATGATTCCAACCAGCGGAGATTTTGCCCTGATACCCATTGATTCCAGTGTTGCTAGGGCTCCTTGGAGCAAGAGTTGAATACATGCAGCTTTGATGTCAAAGGCTGTCACTTCACTTCTGAAAATCAGGTCTATCGTCCATGTTTGAACCAAGGCTGTAATGAGGTCCGGAGCTCAGTGGCTCTGGCAGAACCCAAACTGAGCGTCACTGAGCAAATTATTGCTGAGCAGTTTGATAGCACTGTTGATGACACCTTCTATCATTTTACTAATGATTGAGAGAAGACTGGTAGGCCGGAAATTGGTCACTAGGCTTTGTCCTGCTTTTTATATAAATTATTCCTGGGCAATTTCCCACCTTGTCAGGTAGATGGCAGTGTTGTAAGTGTATTGGAAGAGCTTGTTTAGGGGAACAGCAGGTTCTGGAGCATAAGTCTTAAGTGCTTTTGCCAGAATATTGTCGGGCCCCATAGCCTTTGCAGTATCCAGTGTCTCCAACTGCTTTTGATTCATGTGGAGTGAATCAAAAAGGTTGGTGATTGGTATCTGAAATGCTGGGAACTACTGGAGAAGGCCAAGATGGATCATCCACTCCACACTTCTGGCTTAAGATTGCTGTGAATGCTACAGTCATATCTTTTGCACTGATGTGCTGGCCTCATCCATTATTGAGGATGAAGATATTTGTGGAACCTCCTCCTCCAGGAAATTATTTAATTGTCCACCACCATTCATGGCAGGATGTGAAGGGACTGAAGAACTTAGATTTTATCTGTTGGTTGTGGGGTCGCTTAGATTAGATTAAATTACATTACATTACATTACAGTGTGGAAACAGGCCCTTCGGCCCAACAAGTCCACACCGACCCCTTACCTAACACTACGGGCAATTTAGCCTGGCCAATTCACCTGACCTGCACATCTTTGGACTTAGTTTTATTACTTGCTGGTTATGCTGTTTGGCATGACTGACAATAGTATGGCTTTAACCGGTGTATTTTGTCCGTTTTTTTTTAACAAAGAGAGGTTGAGAAACAAGCTCCAAGCCAATAAAGAAAATAACATGTGAGGCCTTGGGTTTTTTTTTAAAGATGTTGGAACAATAGAAGTAGTCTGAATAGGTGGGGTCAAGCTCCCACAGAACCAGGATTTTGTTAATTTTCAGTAGCTGTTGGAGTTTGGAAGCTACTATACATCTCTCCCTGCTACAGCAAAATGCTTGAGTTCTCTCTCTGTCTCTCTCTTTCTCTGAGGTTTTCTTTTGATATTCTTTCCTCCCGGACTGGAGAATTGCATATGAGACAATCTATTTCATTGAAATTGCTTTTTCCTAGGGTGCATTTATGGCATATTAGTATATTAGAACAGTTTCTGTTTAGTAGTTAAATAATCTATCATTCTGTTAAGTTTTCCAATAGAGTTAAATTATTCCAATCCTGATTTATTTTGTTTGTATTTTAACTGTAGTGTATGAATAAAATGTGTTTTGCTTCAAGCCTGGTAGTTTAACCAATCAAATTGCATCCGGAACACAACGCCTGGTATTTGCCTTTAAAATAAGAAAAAGGCAGGGTCTAGACTATCTCCTTGACATGTTTTGAGGTGGTTTGGTCTGGTCCTCAACAGATGCAAACAATCCTATTTGATAGCTTCACCAGGTTAACACTTAATTTTTAGGTTTGTCTAGTGCTTGTCCTACAATGCCATCCTGCACTCTCCATTGAACCAGAGTTAATCCTCTGGCTTGATGGTAATGATTGAGTGGGGCGATGCTGGACCATGAGGTTGCTGGAGTACAATTCTGCTGCTGTTGATGGCTCACAGTGCCTCATGCATGACTCTCTTGATGGAGCACTGAGTGGATGTGAAATTGGCAGCAAGATTGCAATCACTGAGACCTGATTAAAGGAACGGCAAGGCTGGTAGCTCCACATTTTAGGACATTGAAGTTTTGGGTACAGTCGGGATTGTAAGAGAGGTTGGGCCATTGCATTATTGATGAAGGAGACCATCATTGCAGTAATGAGGGAAAATGTTTTCAAAGGCTGTTCAGGTGAGGCCATCTGTGTTAAGCTTAGAAAACAAAGGGGGTGATCACCTTGGGATTATACTACAGGCCTCCCACCAATCTGAGGAAGATACAGAAGCAAATATGTAGACAAATCAGAGAGAGATGAGAGAGGAACATGGGTATAGTAGTTGGTGATTTCAATATTCCTTATATTAACTGGGATCGCCTTAGTGTGAAAGGGTCAGACAAGGTCAAATTTTTAAAGTGCATCCAGGAGATCTATTCATGCCAGTATATAGATAGTCCTACCAGAGATGGGGCACTGCTAGATCTAATCCTAGGGAACTAAACCAATCAAATGGTTGAAGTTTCAGTGGATGAGCATTTTGGGGGATAGTGACCATGACTCTATAGGTTTCAAAGTCCCTATGGAAAGGAATAAGTTTAGCGCATAATTTGTGTCTAAATTAGGGGAAGGAAAATTTTAAGATCATTAGTCAGGTTCTGGGAAACATAGCTGAGGTGCAACTACTTGCAGTTAAGTCTACATTTGGAAAGTGGGAATCCTTTAAAAGTGTTTAGTAAACATTCTGGGCCAGCGTGTTCCTCTCAGACTGAAGGGCAAGGGCAGCAAGTCCAGGGAACCTTGGAACCAGGGAATCTCAACATAGAATTCACCATCTTCCAAATCTCCCACCTCCCACCTCATCCCACTTCCAGCCCTCTCTCTCTGCCAGCCACCTTAAGCTGACCTAACCTGTCCATCTTCCTTCCCACCTATCCGCTTCACCCTTCCCACTGACTAATCTCAAATCACTCCTTATCTGTATCCACCTATCACCATCGCATCTAGCTTTCCCTAGCCCCCACTCCTATTTATTTATCAGCTCCCTTCCCCTTCCCCAGTCCTGATGAAGAGTTCTGCCTGAAATGTCAACTCTCCTACTCATCTGATACTGCTTGATCTCCTATGCTTTTTCCAGCTCCTCATTTCATTGATTCTGACTTTCCTGCATCTGCAATCCTCACCATCTCCAGGGAACATTAGATGTCAAGGGATAGCAAGGGTTTGATAAAGAAAAAGAAGGAAGCATACATTAGGCACAGAGCATTAAAATAGGGGAGGCCCTTCAGGAGTATAGAGAGTGTAGGGGGGAACTAAAAAACCATAGGAGGGCAAAGAGGAGCCATAAAATATCTTTGACAGATAGGATTAAGGAAAACCACCAGGCATTTCGTAAGTACATTAAGAGCAAGAAAAGATAATCAAGGAAAGATTGGGCACTATTAGAGACCAAAGAGTCAATCTGTGCATGGAGTCAGAGGATGTGGGTGAGGTCTTAATTGAATATTTCTCAGCTGTATTCACAAAGGAGAAAGACATTGTCACTGGAGATTTCTGTTGGGATAGTGATATTTCAGAGCATGTTAAGATTAACAAGGAGGATGTATTAGATGTTTCAGTGGGCATATCTATAAATAAATCCTTAGGGCCTTATAAGATGTCTTCCAGGCTGCTGTGGGAGACAATGAAAGAGATTGCTGGGATCCTGACAGAGATATTTAATCCTTCACTAGTGACAGACAAAGTGCCAGATGAGGGACGATAGTTAATGTGGTTTCCTTCTCTTAAGAAGGGCAGCAGGGATAGATCAGGTAATTACAAACCAGTTTGTCTAACATCAGGGAAATTATTGGAAAAAGTTTTGAGGGACATGATTAATCAACTCTTGGAGTGGACAGGGATTGATCAGGGATAGTCGGCATGGATTAGTTAGAGGGAGAACCTCTCTGAGTAATTTAATTGAATTTCGTTGAAAAGCTGATTTAATATAATTTTGAAGTTGGTGCAGTTGATCTGGTTTACATGGACTTCAGTAAGGCCTTTGAAAAGTTCCCACATGGAAGGCTGATCTAAAAGTTAAGAACCCATGGGATCAAATACAAGTTGGCAAACTCTGTAAAAACTGAGAAATGATGAAGGCAAGGGGTCCCTTGGTGGAGCAATGTACAGGCCCCCGAACAGAAATCACACAGTAGAGTGGGACATAAAGCAAGAAATATGAGAGCTTATCATCTGCTCCCAGGAGGACCAGTTCCAAATCCGTACAACCCAGATGGCCTCCTTCTTCAAGGACCACAATTTCCCCCCAGATGTGGTCGACGATGCCCTCCACCGCATCTCTTCCATGCTCATGTGTAATAAAGCATCCCAAGATGTTTCACAGGAGCATTATAAAACAAAATATTCTGGATGTAAGTTAGCTCACTGAGCTGGAAGGTTATTTTCAGATGTTTTGTCACCATACTAGATAACTTCAGTGAGAGCTTCCGGTGAAGCACTGGTGGTATGTCCCACCTTGCTATTTACAGTTCTTTGTTTCTTAAGGTGGGTGATGTCATTTGCGGTTCTATTTTTTTTCTCAAGGCAAGGTAGATAGGATCTAAATTGATGTGTTTATTTGATGGGTTTCTGGTTAGAATGCCCATGCCTCGAAGAATTCTCATGCATGTCTTTGTTTCAACTGTTCTAGGATGTGTGAGGAGACATTGGTCAGATGACCAAAGGCTTAGTCAGAGGTAAAGGTTTTAAACAGTATCTTAAAGTAGGAAAGCAAAGTATGGAGCTGAAGATCTGTCAAGCGGGTGAGAAGGTTATAATAAGCTAGAGGTAACAAGGCCAGGAGTGAGATTGTCAGCAGCAGGTCATAACAAACAGGTGCAGGAGTTCCCCACTCCGGCCTATCACCCTCACCTTGACCTCCTTCCACCTATCGCATTTCCAACGCCCCTCCCCCAAGTCCCTCCTCCCTACCTTTTATCTTAGCCTGCTGGACACACTTTCCTCATTCCTGAAGAAGGGCTTATGCCCGAAACTTCGATTCTCCTGTTCCTTGGATGCTGCCTGACCTGCTGCGCTTTTCCAGCAACACATTTTCAGCTCTTATCAGAAAAGAGCAATGATTCTCACTTTAGATTTAAATCTACATAAAGATTGAAAAACAGAGGAGGAAAGGCAGCCTAAATGAGAAGCTTTCAGTATAGTTTATTCAAACAGCATGTTGTGGGATTGACCAGAGATCAACCTACACCACACCTGGTATTGTGTAATGAGATGGGGTCAATTAATCACCTTATGGAAAAGGCAACCCCAGGTAGCAATGGCCATAATATGATTGAACCTCACATTCAGACTCAGGGTGAGAGGAGCTGGTCTTTGGTTATATAGTAAAAACATTAATGAGGGCAATGATGAGGACATGAAAGCAGAGCAAATAAAGTGAGTGGTAAATTACATAAAGAATTAGTCAATAGAGATGCAGTGGCAGATATTTAAGGAGAGATTTTATAACATGAATAACAAGATTCAATACGATGAATAATAAAAATGCGAAGGAACAGACCCGCAATCTGTAATTAACTAGAAATGTGAAAAATAGTATCAAACTTAGAGAAAAAGCAAAAATAGTTGGCAGGTCAGGGAAATAGACAGAACATAAAAGGAACAGCAAAGAATTGCCACAGAAAAATGAATAAGGGAAAAACAGAGTATGAGAGAAAGCTAGTCAGAAGCATAAAACCAAATGGTAAGAGTTTAATTAAATATGTCCAGAAAAAAAGAGATCACAAACTGTTAGTCCTTGAGCAAGTCAAACTGAAAAATTAGTAATAGAAAATAAAGAATTGGGTGGTGAGTTGAAGAGTAATTTCACATAGGTCTTCACTATAGGTGACAGTCTAGATGCAGCAATGAATCAGGAAATGGAAAAGAA
Source organism: Chiloscyllium plagiosum (assembly GCF_004010195.1). Taxonomy (NCBI): domain Eukaryota; kingdom Metazoa; phylum Chordata; class Chondrichthyes; order Orectolobiformes; family Hemiscylliidae; genus Chiloscyllium; species Chiloscyllium plagiosum. Next base: position 42,622,594 of record NC_057710.1, on the reverse strand, counting down.
GGTGGAACTCAGGAAAATCACAGTCACCATTGACATGGCACAGTGTAAATTGTTGGAGCTGCAGGCTGATGGGTGCTCAGGCCCTGATGGACTTCATCCAAATGGCTTAAAAGAAATAGTGTGATGATTTATACATTGGTTTTTAGTTTCCAAAACTTCCTTGATTCAGGGTTGGTCCCATAAGATCATTAAACAATAAAACAAAGGAGCATAAGATTAGACTAGATTATTTACAGTGTGGAAACAGACCCTTCAGCCCAACAAGTGCACATCAACCCTCTGAAGAGCAACCCACCCAGACCCATTCCCCTACACCTAACACTACAGGCAATTTAGTATGGCCAATTCACCTAACCTGCACATTTTTGGACTGTGGGAGGAAACCAGAGCACCTGGAGGAAACCCACATGGGGAGAATATGCAAACTCCACACAGACAGTTACCTGAGATGGAAACTGAACCCAGATCTCTGGCGCTGTGAGGTAGCAGTGCTGACCACTGTGCCACTGTGCCGCCCATTAGTCCAATTGAGACTGTTCTGCCTTTCAAACACGGCTGATCTGATTAATCTCAAATTCCACTTTCCTGCCTTTTCCCCATAACCCTTGCTTTCCTTACAGCTTGAAGATCTGTCTATCTTTGCTTTGAATATACTTAATGAGCCAGCATCAACAGCCTTCACTAATAAAGATTTCTACAGGTTCACAATTCCATTGGATTGGAAGTTAGCAAATATAACTCCTTTATTCAAAAAGGAATGGGGAGAGAAAGTAGGAAACCACAGATCAATAAGGTGAACATTTTTTGGAGGTAAAATGTCGTAAGATATCACTAAAGACAGTACATGTAGCAGAGTGCTTGGATCAATACAATCAATCAGAGTCCACATTGTTTTGTGAATGGGAAATCACCATGGAAACTGAATTTATTAAAGTTACTTGAAGGTGTAATGTGCTTTGGATAAAGCAGAACTAGTGAATGTTCTGTACTTAGATTTCTAGAATACATTAAGATTTCACATCAAAGACTATTACATAAAATAAAAACCCATACTGTAGAGAGTAACATATTGGCATGAATAGAACAGTGGCTGGCTAACAGAAAACAGATAATAGGCATAAATGGGTCTATATCATTTTGCAAAATATTAGGAGTGTTGTGCCATAAGAATCACTGCTGGGAAATCAAGTATTTACAATTATATAAATGAAGGAATAGAAGTATGGTAACTAATTCGCTGATGATGCAAAAGATGACAAGTTGTGAACAGGACCCAAGAATATTACAAAAAGATATTGATAAGTGACTGGGCAAAGAGGTGGAAAATGGAGTACAATTTAGGAAAATGTATCATTGTCTATTTTTGTAGGAAGAATAACAATAAAGCATATTATGCAACAGGTGAGAGATTGCAAACCCCTAAATTACAAAAGGATCTGATTGTCTTTGTGCATGAACCATACCTAATGGGTAGGTACAGCGAGTCATTAGCAAAGCTAATGGCATGTCTCATTTATCATGAGAAGAATTGACTACAAAAGTAGGGAAGTTGTGCTTCAGTTATACAGGGTACTGGGGAGACGGCACCTGACATATTGTGCACAGCCTTATTCAGGAGCAAAGTAGAGAAGTCAGCTTCTCTGGTCTGCCTCCAAAGCCAGAATATATTTCCTGCAATAATAGGACCAAAACTCTTCATACTATTCCAGGCATGATGTTGTATAATATATTGATACATATTGTAAAAACTTATGAGGTGGAGGTGCCAGTGTTAGACTGGGGTGGACAAAATCAGAAGCCACACGACACCAGGTTATCGTCCAACAGGTTTATTTGACCTGGAAAAATTTATGGCCCAGCACAGATACCTTGCTACTAGCTTCGGTTTGACACAATGAAAACATCTTCCTGCCTCACTGCCAACTCTCTATCTTTTATTAGCTCACCAATCTTCTATCCATGCTAATGTATTACACCCAACACCATGTCTTCTTATCTTATTATGTAGCCAAAAATGTCAAAGGCTTTCTGGAATTCAAAATATATTATGTCTACTGGCAACCCTTTCTATCTTGCTTGTTTCCACCTCTAAGAGTGCAAATAAACCTGTTTGGTGTGATTTCCCCTTTACCAGGAGAAAGTGAGGACTGCAGATGCTAGAGATCAGAGTCAAAAAGTGTGGTGCTGGAAAAGTACAGCAGGTCAGGCAGCATCTGAGGATTAGTAGAATCGGGCATAAGCCCTTCATCAGGAATGTGGAGGGGCGGGAGGGGTGGGGTGGCGTGGGGAAGGGGCTGAGAGATAAATAGGAGGGTGGGGGTGGTGGTGAGGTAGCTGGGAAGGTGATAGACAGTCGACAGATGGGGGCTGATGGTGATAGGTCAGAGGGGAGGGTGGAGCAGATAGATAGGAAGGAAGATGGATAGATGGGGCAGTCCAAGAGGCTGGTGCCAAGTTAGAGGGTTGTATCTGGGATGAGGTGGAGGGAGGGGAGGAAACCGGTGAAGTCGACATTGATGCCATGTGGTTGAAGGGTCCCAAGCCTCCTTCATCAAGCTATGCTGTATCTGCTTGACTGTATTATGTATTTTGAAATGTTTGTATAATTGTATTATTTATAATTGACTCCAGCATTTTTCCAATAATAGATGTTAGCTAACTGTCCTCCAGTTACCATTGATTTTATCTCCCTCCCTTTTTGAATAAATATGTTGAATTGGCAGTTTCTAATCCACTTGTCCAGAATGTAAGGATTCTTGAAAGATTATTACCAGTGTATCCATTATCCAACCTACTTCCTTTACTATCCTTAGACTCAACCCATCTGTAATTTTCAGCCTTTATATCCATTAGCTTTCCTAGTATTTTTGTTCTACTGATAGCTAACATAATTTTTTACTTGTTGAGAATTAAGAGTAAATTTAAAAATACTAGTGGGTAATTAAATCAGAATTGGAATGTAAATCATCTTGTGGTTCAAAGGAGGGAAATGGTGCTGTTAATTAAGTGATAACATAGTGATTACAATGAGGTCAACCAGGTGGATCTCATAGAATATTGCAGTGGTCAATCTGGTCCAGTCAGAGAGTCCTGGCTGACAGGTATGAACAAGAGCATAAAATAAGCACTACCGTAGTTAGGTGGTAGTGTAGGGACAAAAGTAAAAAAAAAGAAGAAAAAACAGGAAAGAAAGAAGAAAAAAAGAAAAAAAGGAAAAAGAAAACAGGAGCATCAGATATTCTTTTCATTCTGGAAGCTAGATCTGATGGAGCTGGATCAGTGTCAAGGATTCTCCTCATGTAAATAAAGGGTGACTTGGTGATGACATACCGGCCTCCATGGAATTATTTCAAATATGAAATTGGCAACCCATTTTACACTCCACCTAATCTTTTAAAAGTGTTTTTTTGCATGGCTGTTCACTGCAGTATTGGAGTTTTCTTTTTGCATCAATTCAAGTATGTAATATTAACAGTGTTCTACAAGACACAATGTGATAACTAGAAACTGATGCCAAGTTTCACTGAAGAAATTTAAATATGCTGCTACAATTCCTTCTTTGCATCATAGCCCAACACAGCACTGCTGTAAGCATGCTGCAGTAAATAAACATAACCTTTATAAGAATAATAAATTGTAAATCATCAGATGAATCACTCACATCTTCACCTTAACTCTTTATCAAAGAACTGGCTATATTTACATTCTGTTGTGTGTGTTCACTAACAATCTAAAATCTTGATTACTTAACTTGTTTTACATTAACCAGTTAATTATCTAGACACAAGCTTCAGTAAGGAGAAAGTGAGAACTGCAGATGGCTGGAGATCAGAGTTGAGAGTGTGGTGCTGGTAAAGCACAGCAGGTCAGGCGGCATAATTCGGGATAATTCCTGATAAAGGGCTTATGCCCAAAACATCGATTCTCCTGCTCCTCCGATGCTGCCTGACCTCCTGTGCTTTTCCAGGACCCCACTCTCAACAAACAACAATAAGAAGTCTGTACCAAATACAGTATAGCATCCTAATGAATGAGCTAACATCTTGCTAGATTCATTGTCAGAAGTCAGATAACAAAATCACAAATTAAAATTTCTTTATTAAGTGGCTTTATGATCAATTCACATTAATGTTTTGTTGAAGTGTTCTGAAGGTATTTGAGCATATGTTATTAGTTAGATTGTAAAATCTATGGGTCAAAAGGCAGTTCAAGTGTCTCAGTTTGGCTCGACGTAGTATGAATTAAAACCACTTAATGTCCAAGATTGACACAAGGTTCACATAACAATTTTAAGCTGGATTCTTAGCTGGCTGATATGATAATAGCTTTGAACAGTAGTTCTATAAACTCAGATAAATGTTGACTTTAGCGCACTGTAAGCTTGTCACTGTAACAACTGAAATCCTGCAGATAATTTCCTTTAGGTTTTTTAGGATAATCGGCTATCTTTACTTAATCTGACATGCTTAATTGTATATTGCTGAAACTCCTTTCATAGCTCTAATATGTGTTTCTGCCTTCCCCACCCTCCCTCCCTCGATCACTCAACCACTTATCTCATTTTGTGTCTAACTTTCCAACCTTAGGTGACATACTGCCAATTGTCAATCGGTGGATCATGAGCATAGATTTTTATGCAAATATAAGCTGTTATTTGTGAAGACTCATGAAACATACATTTCCAACCCTAACAATGTAGATAAATTTATTCCTATACCTTTTGGAGCACAAATGAATCCCTAGTTAATGCCCACTATCTGCATAAAATTAGATACTCAGTTAATACATAATTAGTATTTTGAACTACTCTGATATCCAGAAATTTCTCTCAATAACAACTGTGAATTAGATATCATAACTTGTTTTGGACAAAGCCAGACAGCATTTCCCATTTGCTTCACTTGCAGATCAATATGACTGATACACTTTAAAGCAAGGACCCCCTTGTTTAGTGTTATTTCCATGAATAGATACACATCTAGAACCTAAGAGCTAACCATTATCTGTCATTATTCTCAAGGAATAAAAAGCGTGGTGTCTATACTTAACGTAGACAATAAATCAGAATGAGAAAACTAAAGGCTCTTATTTTTCAGCTGCGATTTGAAATTCCACGCAGTGTACTCATATATGTTCAATGAACCACCTGGGGCAGACCCCTTTAGTGTAATAACTGTATCGCTATGCCATTTCAGGTGCCAATATCTGTGTTAATATTTGGAAGGATAATAGGCAGTGATGATGCATCATAAGGAGATTTCTCCTTTTACATTTACATGTTATATAAATCATTGGAAGAACCAAGAAAAAGGGTGAGGGACAAGATTTAGCACAAAAGGCTGCTAAGCAATAGCAAATATCCAAACCTGCAAGCTGTCATGCTGCTTGTGTCTAAGTGAGAGAATTAAAGGTAAAAGGTAATAAAAGGGTCAATGTACAAACACCCTGCAGCGTGTAACCTCCAGATTTAATATTTCTAAAGTTGTGTGCTCTCTCCAACACAAATGTGGAAATCGCATGCTCTATTGGTGTCAGAGAGAGGTTGCAATACCATAAAATCACCTTGAGTTCTTGCAATTTCCTTTCTACCTATGTGTAGTTTAATAGAGAAATGTATAATGCAAAGGGTAAGGCACATTAAAACATATCAACATTAAAAGGGGAGACTAGTAGATTGGAACATAAACCGCCCCCAACCCTGAGATTATATATAAAACAAAATGAGGACAAACGGAAGGAATGAAACTAAAAGAGCAGCATCTGAGAGATGCAAAATTCATATTTAGGCTTTGAAGAATGTTGGCTGTGGAATGTTTAAAAATTAGATTGAAAGATATATTAGGATAATGAAGAGATGTGAAGCTGTTGATCAACTATTCCCACAGAAGAATCAGAGTGGATTAGTCTGTGCTCTGTTGTAGAATTATTAAAGATGTATGAGGCACTTTATTATGATATACTTGAAAGGAAAAAGACATCAAACATAGGCAAGAGGGGATACTAGTAATAAGGTCAGTAACAAGGTCCAGTTGAACATATCACAAAATGTTCTGATGTGATTGGACTCGGAGTCTGGAATACAGAAGTTGAGGAATTCATAATGCTGAGTTTGCATAATGCTGTAGGGCTGCATAGAGAGCTATGAATAAGAGTTTTACCATTGTAATAAGGCCATAATTTCTTTATGCATTACAGTCAATATGCTCCTGGCATTCACCTATACAATAATCTTCCTTTGTCACTAGCTAATTCAATCATTTTGGCTAATTTGCTAAGAGACCTATCAGCCACCAAATTATACTGGACCACTTTAGTATTTTTCATTGTATTTTTGAGCATCTTCTGAATGCTTCAGAAAACTGGCTTTCCCTTTCTGGGTAATGCATTGTCCACTGATCAGCTGCCCTGCAAAAACCTCAAGCTGCATTTACTTAGTAGTCAGCAACCTAAACTTCTTTACTAAAACACTGCACTAAGTATTAAAGGGATAATTGCTAAGAAATATTTATTTTCTTAGGATTCTTAAGGGGTTTGACAAGGCAAATGCTGAGAGAATATTTCCCTTTATGCAAGATTCTTGAAGCAGAGGGCATAGGATATAGTCTCAGAATTAAGGAATTTTTGACTGAGAGGACGAGAAATTTCTTCTCTCTTGGAGTTGAGTGTCTTTGGAACTCCTTATCACAGACAGCTGTGGTGCAAAACCCTTGTGTGTATTTAAGGCTGAAATAGATTCTTAATCAGTAGGGAAATCGAGAGTTATGGGGAAAACACAGGATAGTAACTGTGAGGAGTGTTGGATCAGCAAAGATCCTATTGAATGGTGGAGCCAAATCCATAGGCAAAATGGCCTACTCCTGATTGTATTTCTTGTAGTCTTATGACAACCTGCAAAGATGCCAGTATGATTACAACTGCAGTTTGTAGGCATTGTTCAATGTAACTGGAGAAAACAAAGGCCAGTAATTCTCTTGGACCTGTTCGAGCCCAATCACCAAAACCTCATGAAGTACAGTGGAATCACCACTAAGCTTTATAAGAAGTCCTTCCAATGCAATTCCTGTGGACATGATTCAGAGATGCCGGTGTTGGACTCGGGTGTACAAAGTTAAAAATCACACAACGCTTTATAAGAGTCCTTCCAATGCAATTCCTGTGGACATGATTCAGAGATGCCGGTGTTGGACTCGGGTGTACAAAGTTAAAAATCACACAACACCAGGTTATAGTCCAACAGGTTTAATTGGAAGCACACTAGCTTTCGGAGCGACGCTCCTTCATCAGGTGATTGTGGAGGGCTCGATCGTAACACAGAATTTATAGCAAAAATTTGCAGTGTAATGTAACTGAAATTATACATTGAAGAATTGATTGTCTGTTAAGCCTTTCATCTGTTAGAATACAGTGGTAGTTTCACTTTTTTCATGTGTAAATCACAAAACCCTTTTTTTTAAAGTTGCATTCTCGGGTTAGCTGTTCGAGAATCAACTTTTAAAAAAAAGGATTTTGTGATTTACACATGAAAGAAATGAAACTATCACTGTATTCTAACAGATGAAAGGCTTAACAGACAATCAATTCTTCAATGTATAATTTCAGTTACATCACACTGCAAATTTTTGCTATAAATTCTGTGTTACGACCGAGCCCACCACAATCACTCCGAAAGCTAGTGTGCTTCGAATTAAACCTGTTGGACTATAACCTGGTGTTGTGTGATTTTTAACACAGTTCATCCAAATAGCTTAACTTGAGCCCAGACACAGAATTGTCTGTGACTGTAGTGTATATATGTAGATACCAAATGCTGTCACAAAAGTTCATTGAATTCCTCAGTACAGTGAATTGTATTTCATTTGTGTTACAGGGACGTACGAAAAGAGTAGGCCATTCAGCCCTTCAAGTCTGTTCCACCATTTAATGAGATAATAGCTGATTGTTGCCCTAACTTCATATACCTGCCTTTGACAATTTCCCTTAATACTTTTGCTTAACCAAAAAAAATCTCAGATTTAAAACCAATAACTGGTCCAGCATCGATTTCATTTGTGGAAGAGAGTTCCAAACTTCTACCATCCTTTGTGTATAGAGGTGCTTATGAACGTCTCTTGAAAATCTTGGCCCTAATTCTCAGACTGTGACCGCTAGTTCTAGAAACTCCAACCTCCTTTTCCTGTTAATATCTTGAAGATTTCAATCAGATCAACACTTAACCTTTAAATTCTGTAGAAAACATACCTAATTTGTATAATCTCTCCTCACCTTAACCCCTGAAGTCCAGGTATCATTCTTATGAACTTACATTATATTCCCTTCAATATATCCTTCCTATGATGATGATAATTTAGGAACAAACAAAAAGTATTATATCAATACAGTTGTAGATCATCAGCTATCATATATCATATCATATCAAGAAATCATTCTAGAAACTCAGTATAAACAAGAATAATGTTTTGTCATAAATTTCTATAAGCAGAATCAAATCACAGATCCATTCACATGGGATATGAAAAATTCAACTTTTAAAAAATCTTTAATTTATTGTCAGTCTATAATTGGACTGGAAGTGAATGGCTTGCAAGGTCATTTCAGAAAGCAGTTAAGAGTTAAGCATATTGCTGAGAGTTTGGAGTCACATGCAGGTCAGACTCAGATTCTCTTCCCTAAGGGTACTGTGTTAGTTAGGTCCCCACAGCTTCAGTACTGTGTGCAGTTCTGGTTGTTGTGTGCGAATCTGTGCATAAAAATGTTGGCATATTGGGGTGCAAATTTGGTCCCCATGGCTGTTCCGTGTGTCTGGATGAAGAATTGGTTGTCAAAGGTGAAGACATTATGATCGAGGATAAAGCGGATGAGTTGTAGGATGGTGTTTGGAGACTGGCAGTTGTTGGTGTTGAGTACTGAGGCTGTTGCCACGATGCCATTGTGGGGGATGCTGGTGTAGAGTGGGGAAACATCTATTGTGACGAGGAATGTTCCTGGTTCGACTGGTCCATGGGTGCTGAGTTCTGTAAGAAATCCGTAGTGTCGCGACAGAAGCTGGGGATCCCCTGTACAGTAGGTTTCAAGATGCCTTCCACATAGCCAGAGAGATTCTCACATAGGGTCCCATTTCCCGACATGATGGGATGTCCCGGTGTGTTGGCTTTGTGTACCTTTGGAAGACAGTAGAAGTCGCCTACATGAGAAGTACGTGGGATGAGGGCGCGTAGGGAGCTCTGAAGGATGGATCCAAAGTTCTGATCAGTGTGTTTAATTCTCGGATATGTTCTTTGGTCGGGTCAGCTGGTAGTTGCCTGTAGTGTTCCTGGTTGTTCAGTTGTCGGTACACTTCCATGCAGTAATCTGTACTATTCTGAATGACAACGGCTCCTCCTTTATCTGCTGGTTTGATGACAATGTTGTGATTGGTTTTGAGAGCCTGGATGGCATTGCGTTGGGAACGGGTGATGTTTTGCTCTATCTTATGAGTACGGCTGATGAATCTGGTGAATCTGATGAATCTGATGAATTTACACATGAAAGAAGTGAAACTATCACTGTATTCTAACAGATGAAAGGTTTAACAGACAATCAATTCTTCAATGTATAATTTCAGTTACATCACACTGCACATTTTTGCTATAAATTCTGTGTTACGATCGAGCCCTCCTCAATCACCTGATGAAGGAGCGTCGCTCCGAAAGCTAGTGTGCTTCCAATTAAACCTGTTGGACTATAACCTGGTGTTGTATGATTTTTAAATTCCTGTGGAGGTGAAGAGAATCAATTCTGAAGAATTTCTGGCTAAAATTCCAGGAGAAATGATAACTAGAGTACTTCGGAAGACAACATCAATAAGAATGCAATTTGAAAATCATATCTTGTTAGGAAAATGCATTAAATAGAGCTGAAGGTGGTGTTGGAGATATGTTATATATAAAGGCAGTATTGAAGAAAAGAAACATCTTGAATATCTAGGGAGTGGTGAGCCTATGGAATTCTCAGCAACAGCAATCTGTTGAGACCAAAACATTGAGAGTTTCAAGAAAGATATAGATATAATTTTTAAAGCTAAAGAGATCAAAGGATATGGGGAGAAAGTGGGAACAAGGTACTGAGTTGGATGATCAGTCATGATTATACTGAATTATAATGGTGTATTGGCTAATGCCAATATTCAATGAACCATAGACCAGTGATCTGGGCCATTATTTTGGAAATGACTCAATAGACTCAATGTTCAACATGTTCAATGAATAGAGAACAGCAAGGCCAGCTGAATATTGAACTACATGTGTAAACTGAAGCAATCATCAGAAGAAATTATGATCAAACTGTATAATCATCAGGCCATGTAATTCTTGATGAAGGGCTCTGGCCCGAAACATCGATTTTCCTGCTCCTTGGATGCTGCCTGACTTGCTTTTCCAGCAACACACTCTCAACTCTGATCTTCAGCATCTGCAGACCTCATTGTCTCCTAGACTATGTAATTGTCTGATTACTATATTCAGTTCTGGTTGTCTAGATCAAAGGGAGACCCAGAGGTAATAGTGCATGACGATAATCCCTATCCTTCAAAGTGTGAATCACCAGGACAGATGGGAGGTTTCTCAGCCTGGAAAGAAAACAAAAAGGCGATCTTTTGTAAATAGATGAAATTGAATAATGAAAAGGTTTAACCATTATGCTATCTTCATCAAACTGTGGAATTTCCCATCTATTGGAACCAGGTTCAATTAAATCCCATCTGGCTTGGCGTGCCAGCCATTGCAGTACTCTATCATGCTGAAAGTGGTGTTTGTCACACTCAATATCTTCATCTTCCTTCCTGGAAGACTACTGTCACTTTCTCAGCTCTTCAGATTCCAACACGCCTTTTCTTTGCCAGCTCTAGTTTTCAGAGGAAGGCTTGCTAGGATAATGTGACATATCCTGTCCTGCAAGGTCCCCTACAGACCCTAGCAGCATCAGAACCTTACCTTTAGCAATTGTACTGTCTGCTCTGAGATGGTCCTGCTTTGAGAATGAGCTGCACCATATCTATGCTAGCCTCATTAAGGACATTCTGTAACAGATATCAGTCAAGATTAGAGTGGTGCTGGAAAAGTACAGCAAGTCAGGCAGCATCCGAGGAGCAGGAAAATCGACGTATCGGGCAAAAGCCCTTCATTAGCCATCTGCAGTCCTCACTTTCACCCTGTAACAGTTATCAGCCTTGGTTGCAGGGGATAGCCCTTATCTTCCAGCAACCAGCTACGTCAGGCATCGGGTTCTTGAAATGAAGCAGGAAAATACAAGTTTGCAAGGATTATGGGAAGGTGATGGCCTTGTGATACCATTGCTAGACTATTCGTCCAGTCCAAAGGTGTGCAGATTAGGTGGATTGGCCATGCTAAATTGCCCACAGAGTCCAGGGATGGGCAGGCTAAGTGGGTTAGCCCTGGAAAATGCGGGGGCTACAGGGAAGAGGTAAGGAGTGAGAAGCTTTTCAGAGGGTTGGTGTGGATTTGATAGGCTGTATGGTCTGCTTCGCCAATGTAAAAATTCTATGATTCTAAAAGCAGACCCTGCTAATGTTCTGGGGACCTGGGTTCGAATCCTGCCATGGCATATGGTGGAATTTGAATTCAATAAATATCTGCAATTAGGAAACTAACAAGGACTGTGAAGCCATTGTTGATTGTCAGAAAACCCCATCTGGCTCACTAATATCCTTTAGGGAAGGAAACTGGCGTCCTTACCTAACCTGGTTTTCATGTGACTTCAGACCCGCAGCAATGTAGTTGACACTCAACTGCCTTTCATGCAATTGGAGATGGCAATAAATGCTTTCCTGGCTAGTGACACCCACATCCTGTGAATGAATTAAAAAACAAACTCCCAGGGTGCCTGGCGCAGACTTTTAAGATACGGTACCAATGATAATACATGACTTCTATATCACTAGAATGGAAACTTTTTCTGTTTGTGAAGACAGCCACTTTATGATACAACATTCTCAATGGACATACATACAATTTATATTGTCTTGTACCTGGGAGAAGCCAGCTGCATTGGCAAAGTCTAATGCCCACATTGCAGCACTGACCTGGGATGATGCTGTGGCTTTAAGAGGTTATTTTGTTCTGTTTGGTTTTGAAGAAATATTGTAAAGCAGAAGAGATGAATAGTCTATCAAAACCACTAGAGTAAATAGCCTGTCAAGCCTTGGGCTTTTTTTAAAAGTTGGAACAATAAAAGTAGCCTGGATGGGTGGCCAGCTCTCATCAACCAGGCTTTCTAGTGTTTTTTAGTTTTAGATTTAGCTTTAAGTAGTTGTTGTGGGCTTGAAGAAGTAGAAGCTATCATTTCCCTCTCATGGTAACAGCTAGAAGCTGAGGTTTCTCCTGCAATGGGTTACATGGATAAATGTATTTTTCTTAATGTTGATTTTTGCCAAGGAGGCATTTATGAGATGTTACTATATTGGAACAGTCAATTAGCAATAATTACTGTATATATTATTCAGTTAAGTTTTCCAATAGAGCTGTTGTTATAAGCTCATCTTCCTTTCACTTATATTTTAACTATAGTGTTTAGATAAATTGTGCTTTGCTTAGCAGTAGTTTGACCAGTCACATGGCATCTGGAACACAGCACTTCACATTTGCCTTTAAAATAAGAAAAAGCTAACTTCTTAAATTATTTTGAGGGGTCCTGGTCTGGCCCATAAGAGAAGTCATTGTTATCAACTAGTGAGATCTGAAAAGGACGGCTGAGACCAAATGGAATAAGTGATGGTTACATTAATTAAGGATTTGCTTGTATAAATATGGGGAGCCAATAATCAGTGGGGTGTGAATGTTATGGAGTGTGCTTAATTGGAAATTGAAACAAAGCTAACTTCAGCTTCAACACAGCAGCAAGAAGATATTTTGAGGTGTAGGCCCAGCACTTCAACTTCAACAAAGCAATGAGAGAGGAGCCCTTAGTATCATAGCTGCAACTTTGGAACAATTTCTGATCAGGAAAATCATCAAACATGGATATCAAAGGAAAATGGTGGGTTGATTAGTTCATGATTTTAAAAAGTGTATTTTTTATCAAGATGAAGATAATGTAAGATAACTAAGCAATGTAGGGCATGAGGAGTGGGGTAGAGTTAATGTAAGGAAAGTAAGTTTTAAGACATGGCAGTACAGATTGGTCTAGTGGAATATCTGGCCTGTAAGTGCTTCCAGTTGCAGAAGCTTAAGCTCTAGGTCTCAGGGCTTGAGCAGAAGCTAGAAACACTGGCTCATTTGCAAGGCTGAGAGTTACATGGATAGCACGTTCAGTGAAGTAGCCACATTGCAGCTTCAGGATCTGGAGGAAGGAAGGGAAAGAGTGACCAACAAGCAGATCAAGATAAACAGACAGCTCGTGTAGGAATCTCCCAGAGCGTCTGCAAAATAAAAGTCATTTTGCTGTTTTGAAAATGGTTAACTTTCTTCACGAAAAACTTGGAGCTAATAGAGCTTCCATGGATCTGCTATGCTCCTTCTACGTGATAGCTGTTACAGGTTTGGAAGGTGCCGTCGGAGGAACTTTGGTTCTGAACATCTTGCAGATGATACACCCTACTTCTGCTGTATGTCAATAGTGAAGGCAGTGCCTGTTGAAGGCAATGGATGTGATGCCAGTCAAGGGGGCTTTTTTGGTATCAAAATTCTAAGTTGCAATCATCCAGGGGCAAGCCTGGACAAGCCAAACAGAGAACTGCCAGGGAATTCCTAGAGGCATGGCATTCATCCACAGATTCAATCAATAAGCACATCGACCTGGACCCAATATACCGGCCACTGCAGCAGACAGCTGGAACTGACAACCGGAAGCGGCAGGTACAAACCACTATAAATGCCGGAGAAAACATCACAGAAGCGCTTCACAGGAGGCTCTCAAGCACTGAGGATGTCACCTAGACAGGGAACGAAACGTCTGCAACACAAATTCCCAGCTTGGCGAACAGAACCACAACAATGTCAAATATTCCAGCACGTTCCTCAATGGTGCTGATAGATGGTGGATGTGCACTGGAGAGTCATGAGGTGACTTACTCATTGCAGAATCCTGAGCTTCTGATTGTTCATGTAGCTGCAGTCCTTGTATGGCTGGTGCAGATCCCTTTCAGGCATGACACCTGGACTGTTGACAGTGAGGGGATTCACTGGTGATGTCATTGAATGTTAAGGAGGGAAACATAGATTCTGTCTTGGAGATTGTCATTGCCTAGCACTTTAGTGGTGTGAATGTTCCTTCCCACTTATCAGCCCAGGGTGGGATGTCATTCAGTTCTTGCTGTATGTATTCATGGTTGTCCTGAAAAGTGATAAACAATGCTGAATATCCCCACTTCTAACCTTATGGAGAGAAATCATTGAAGCAGCTGAAGACGTTTGGACCTAGGAAACTACTCTGAGGAACTCCTACAGTGATGTTTGAGACTTTGGTAACTTAACTCCAACAACTACAATGATCTTGCTTTGTTTTAGATATGACTCCAGCCAGCAGGGTTTTTCCTCGCTCCCCATTGACCCCTTGATGCCATGTTTGGTCAAATGCTGACTTGATTTCTCACATCTAGAATTCAGATATTTTGATTGTGAGCAGATTGTCAAGTTCCACTTCATAGCATCATTAGCAACAACTTCCATCAAGTAACTCAGTCATCAACTCAGCAGGATGGGTAATTGGCTGGGTTGGACTTGTCCAGCTTTTCATGCACAAAACACACCTGAGCAATTTTCCACACTGGCATCTACCAGACAATATTGTAGTTATACTGGAACAACTAACGAGTGTTATATTTGTAACCTCATCCAGTATGTTAATATATTCTCCTTGTTGTGTTTGACATGCTTGGTGCTTCACAAAGTTTATTCAACTGAAGGAAACTATATTTTGGAAAAGTTACAACAAATTTTCTCAGTCTGTTATTTAAAGACTAATGTATAGAGCAAAATGATGAACGAGGGAATAACAACATACTTAATTATTGGAAAGCAAATTTAGTATCTCTCTTTCAAAAGGACAAAAACTGTGTTCAACTTCATTTGTGACCAGCTGTCCTGTCTATATTTGGTTGCCAGTTGATGAGCAGTCATCAGTCAACCTGACAATCTTTAAACAAGGTCCCATTTTCAAAATGAGATTAAAGCAGCAGTAAGCCACATGGTTTAAAAAATACGAATGAATGTATCACTTTGATTTATGATGTATACATTTTGTCTGCTAAACTCTGATAATTTAAACACTGCTTGGGCTGTTTGTAACCAGTTTTTGATTTTTAATGGGGATGTTTTGTGTAAAGTCAGCAGAATCCCATTATAACCAAAAACAATACATGACAACGTATTATGCTTAAAGCCAGACATGAACAAGGGAAGATTGGATCTGATAGGAATAACTGAGGCTTGGAACAGACTTACTGCATTTCACTAAGAGAACATTTTTTTAAAAATTCAGCTGAGAGAACATTTTTAAAAAAATTTACCTGTCATTTTTAAAGACACAAAGCACAAAAAGATGGTACATCGATTGGCCGTATTTACAGGAGAAAGTGAGGACTGCAGATGCTGGAGATCAGAGCTGAAAATGTGCTGGAAAAGCGCAGCAGGTCAGGCAGCATCCAAGGAGCAGGAGAATCGCCGCTGCCTGACCTGCTGCGCTTTTCCAGCAACACATTTTCAGCTCTGGTCGTATTTACAGTTTATCTAAATATTGTTTGAAAAGTTGGAGCTTTGATGGTTACAGACTTCCATTTTGCCTGCCATGAGAATGGAACATCTCTAGTGAGTGAAAAAGAGAAAATAACAATCATGTTGTGAACAGAACAGCTGATGCATCATATTTAATGAAATGATATTGGAATTGTTTGAAAACAATGCAGGAAATATCCAGCAGGTCAGGTTGATGAATGATTGTTAGCCTGAAATGTTAACACGGTTTCTCAGCACAGATGCTGCCAGATCTGCTGTGAATTCTTAGCCTCCCCCCACCCACCTTTTTTAACCAAACTTCTAGCATTCTGCAGCATTTTGCTTTTGTCATAGTAGGCAGGAGGTCTCCTTCTATGCTGAATGACTATGTCTATGACCAACAAACACCAAACTACTCTAGTCCCGATTTGGAGATGCCAGTGTTGGACTAGGGTGTACAAAGTTAAAAATGACACAACACCAGGTTACAGTCCAACAGGTTTAATTGGAAGCACTAGCTTTCAAAGCGCTGCTCCTTTGTCAGGTGGTTGCCAACCTGATGAAGGAGCGGTGCTCCGAAAGCTAGTGCTTCCAATTAAACCTGTTGGACTGTAACCAGGTGTTGTGTGATTTTTAACTTTGTACACTAATCCCATTTACCTGCACTTAGGCCAGGCCGACTATGCTGCAGCATTTTAAGTGCTCATCCAGATGTTTCCTAAATGTTGCAAGAGTATCTGCCTCCATCACCCACTCAGGTAGCACGTTTCATATTCTACCACTTTCTCAGTGAATTTTTTCAGATCTCCACTAAACTGCTTACTTTTCATGTTAAACCTATGGTCTTTGATCTTAGATATGTCTGCCATGAGTTAAAGTTTCTCTCAAACTATTCTGTCATAGTTTTGTTAGAACTCAGTGTTTTGTTTCAGAGAGAAAGAGAAAAGGCAAGAATATTGTTGAAAAATCTTAGTGTTAGAAAGAAAGAGGAAACTGGCATTGCAGTTATAAGGTGAAATGGGATTTCAAAAATACTTCATTACAAGATATGTGACACACTATTCATAAAATAAGAGACTTACATCTATTCATTCTTCCTTCCTCGCTTATACAATCTTTTACAATTCTACTAGTTCTTAAATCTTTAACTAGCTTCATTTTACACTTGGGTCAATGAATCAGCAGTTGCACTACCTTTCTTGCAATGTAAATAAACTTTTTATTAAATGTTTGAAACTAAAGGTTCCATCTCAATTGTCCTGAATTGAGTCTGAATTTTCCAATGAATACAAATGGATTATGAACAGTGTAGGTTCATATATCTCTGTTACCATGTTGACATAGATTTCAAATTGTTGAACAGGCAATAATTCCTGAATTTCTTAATCTATGATAGAGTACATCCTCTGATACTAGTTTTTCTTTTTTAGAGAATTACCCACAGGCTTCTCTATTCTCAACTTATCATCCTGTAACGAAACAGCATGTTTTATTTATTCATTCACAAGATTGGGTTGGGATATCTGGTCAGCATAGACAAGTTGGACCGAAGGGTCTGTTTGACTCTCTGTGGTGAACCTGGCAAGGCCAACATTAATTAATAATCCCTGATTGTCCAGAGAGCAGTTTAAAGTAAATCACATTGCTGTGGGTCTCAAGTCACAGTTAGGCCAGACCAGACAGTAAAGGTCATGACTGAACGAGATAAGATTTTACTGACAATTGACAATGGTTTCATAGCTATCATTAGACTCTTAATTCTAGATTTTTATTCGATTCAAATTCCACCTAACTGATGCAGTCTTCTAGCCATGGAATTGGGGATGGATCTGCTTTTGTAACTTTATTTTTCTAGTTGATCCATGTAGTTTAGGAACTAATACTGTTGGTGATTGGATTTAATTTCAATCAGTGATTTTCCAGCATGTATCAAGTCTCTGTTAGCATCTGTGTTTCTTTCTCTGAACTTTAGTCAATGCTGATTGATCAGTAGTGACTCACCTACTTATAAAAATTGCTGAGCTAAAGAAATATATTTTATGTTTCCTTATACTTCCCAAGAAGTCCTGCAAGATCCCTTAATTGTCCTTTCTCTAAATATGAGAAGTGTCTAACTGTTTTGGCATTTGTGTAACTAATCAAGTTGAAGTTCACTTTGAGAACTTTCATCTCAATCTTATTGCCTCCATCATCCATGAAATTCTTATCACCTGACACACTTGCCCTTCCTTATCCTTTTCCCGGAGATAATTTTTCAAATGATTGTAGTAGCATAGCCAATTCTTCTTGAGATCAGGGTATTTTTCAGTCACATAACTAATATTTCTAATTATATTCTGTGGACCACCAAATTTTCGTTTTCAGAGGTTCACCTTGTAAAAGGAAGGTGATGGCCTGTTAATCCAGAGACCCAGGTTCAAATCCTGCCACAGCAGATGGTGGAATTTGACTTGAATAAAAATCTGGAATTAAGAGTCTCATGATGACCACAAATCCATTGTTAGACAAAACCCCATCTGGTTCATTAATGCCCTTTGGGAAGAAAACTGCCACCCTTATTAAGTATTAAGAGTTCATCTTTTAAGAACTTTTCCTTAATCTAGTTTAATGGATCTCTAATCTCATGATCATAAATCAATCAAGACGTGTTAATTTCAGTAGCTTCTTTTAGGGAATCTCTTGTAGCAATTAGTAAATGTAATCTTTTGTCCCTAACCTGTGAATATTTATGACAATATGTTTTAGTCAAGGTTTTGAGAATCTGATGGAAAATACCCAGGACCTGGGAGTTCTTCAAATGTTTCGTCTCTTAGCCTTACTTAGGATTTCCATCATTAAAGACAAAACTATAATGTTCACTCTTGCAAAATGATTCTCTAACAGCAAATCAAATACATCCACAGGTGTATTTAACTACCCTAATTACCTCTGGTCCAGACAACAAGTCATACTTAATTGAACTTTTGTACAATGGTACTGGGATATCTTCCTCACCTATTCCAATTACCCAAACTTTGGCTTTCATTTGACTCTCCTGAGAGAAAACTAAATCCTTCTCCTGTAAAAGAGTTTGAGTAAGTCATGTGTCAAAACTTAATTTACATTATACCTAACAAAAAGTGAGAAGAGGTTAATTGCATAAGTTCAGAATACAAGGTGTGAAAGTTAACTCAATGATCAAGGTTGATTGGCCTGGAAGTGGATGAGTTATTTAATTGAAAGTGTGCTTGTCTGAAGTGTTTCTGTAAACAAAATTAACAATTGTACATCTAGATCTAACAGATATTGGGTTCTAACATAAAGCTTTTTAGAAATACCTAGTCAATTTATGTTGTATTGATATTTAGGGTTTCATACAAATCATGATCACAAGGGGGCAGATTTTCTTTTTCTAAAAGAGAATTACTGTAAAGAGAAAATAGTTCACAAAGGCAAGTTATTAAGTACAGGCTTCCATTAGATTCCCATGATGATTTCAAACTGAATTCAGATCAACATGACCTAAATTTATTTCATTTATGTTTCCTTATCAGTTGCATACTGCCTGTACAATGTGTTCTCACACTGTTCGCCTTTACAGTTCAAGCCTTTCAGTCTCTGCAGCCAGACTGAACAACATGCTGTGGTGTAGAACAAGCTCTTAGCACAGAAATAGTTGTGTATGGTTATAAAGGTAGATTCATCCTTGTTTGTCACTGTATTCTAAACCACCTGACTGAATATTTCCTATATCACATTGCATCCTGTAACAATTTAGCTATTCAGACCAATGCAGTGTTACCGTCAACTGTGCTCTTCTAATCCATATACATATATGTCAACACTCCCATTTTTAGCAATGGATTACCACATAATTGCTGCAACTGCATTTTTTTTCCTCAGTCTCTCTAAGCACAGGCTTCAATTTTGATGCAATATTCTCAGCAACACAGAGGCTCTCTGGGCTTTGTTTCATTACCATAATTATAGCTTATAGGGTTTTAAAAGCCAAAGTGACCACAATTTTCATGCCAAGATACTGTGCAAGTAAGAACTGCCATGGACACAATTATTTCAATGCTTTCCCACATTTGTGGGTAGACAATTAAATATTGTGACAGAGCTAGCACCAATACACCTCATACCAAACTAAGGGAAATACCATAAAGCTTATCCACTACTTGGTTTGACCATAATGGCACATTTACAACAAACCACACTTCATTATCCTTGCTGGCCACGTTATTTGAAACGACCAAATCCAACCTTTCTGCTTTTCTCTTGGCTATGACATTTTTCTATACCATGATAATCTGACCTTTTTGACTGTGCTTTTAAGTTTCATTTTTATGATGTGGCAATGCTGGTAAGGTTGCAGTGCCCAGTTGTCCGACATAGTGCTTTACTATAATTGACTGGTGTATTAGACAATGACTGAGGGCAGACAAGAGACATTACACCAGTGTGGGACTGGGGTCACATCCGAGCTAGATCAGGTACTGATGGCAGGCTCAAAAACAGAAATTGCTGGAAAACCTCAGCAGGTCTGACAGCATTTGAAGAATCAGTTAACATTTGGGTCTAGTGATCCCTCCTTGAGAGTTCCACGTTCTGAGGAAGAGTCACCAGGCCCAAACTGTTAGCTCTGACTTCTCTTCAGATGTGATGCTACCAGAGGTGCTGAGCTTTTCCAGCAATGTGTTTCTCTCTCTGATGTATAGCATCCACAGATCTTTTGGTTTTTATAAAGATAGCAGGTTTCCTTCTCCAAGAGATATTAGTGAACCAGTGGGTTTTTGACAACAATCTAATAATATCATTGCCACTTTTACTTCCATTGACACTCTATATTCCAAACAAATTGTTCCCATTTTTTTTGTCTATGAATCACTAAACTGAATCAAAACAAATTGTGTATCACATATTGATGCAACCCCACCCTCTTTCTCTTCACACCACAAAATTCATCAGAATTAGGGGGGGAAATGGCATTACTTTTGATGAGACACCAATGAATAGAACTGGTTCAGAGCTGGAGCACTTCATTATCATGTCAACTACAAGTTCAGTCAATTCCTCTTGATTTTCTGCTCCATGGGATTTGAAAATATGGTCATGTAGCTGATTGTTACAACAATCTCATAAGTCATCTTTAATAAAATGCAGTTGATCGCACATTTTCCAAGACTTGTGCCACGAATGAAGGAGTTGGTCTGCTGTATGATATTAGATAAGAAAGGGACATGAGGACTCTGGCCTGTTTTAAGAACATTACCTTGACTGTGACACTTACATGTTGACTTGCATTTTGGAGCAATCAATGGTTCATCTGAAGGCCCCTCATAAAACATTCATGGCTATGGACCACAGTCCAGCTGAATTTTACATTACAAATGGTTGTGGATCTCATATGAATTTTGGTTCAAATTTGACTTTATAACATGATTTGTTCAGATTTCACGTTAAAAGATCTGATTTTAACTGATCGGAAACATTTCCAGTGCCCAGAAGCTGAACATATAAGTCTGGAATTTGCCAAAGCCAACAATAAATGACAGAGATAGTTATGTGCGGGGTAGCATTAGTAAGTTTGGGTGATTAATGGTGAGGTTGAGAATTTGGGCTACAGGAAGACATAAACGAAATGGACAAATGGTCAGGTAGGTGGTAGATGGAATTTAAACCCTGAAAAAGTGTGAGGTTATATATTTTGGAGTAATTTGACAGAAAGGTATTTAATGAATGGCATGATACTAGGAATTTCTGTGGAACAAAGGAACCTTGGAGTATTTGTCTATAGATCTCTGAAGGCAGAAGGACATGTTAGTAGGTGGTGAGAAAGGCATATAGGACACTTGCCTTTATCAATCGAGGCATAGATAACAAAAGCAGGGAAGTCATAGTGGAATTACATAGAGCTTTGGTGAGACCACAGCTAGTGTATTGAGTGCAATTCTGGTCACCACATTATCAGAAGGCTGTGGTTGCCTTGGAGCGGGTGTAAAGGAGATTTGTCAGGATGCTGTCTGGGATGGAAAATTTAAGATCTACAGAAAGGTTGAACATGCTTGGGTTGTTTTCTTTGGAACATAAGACTACGGGCAGATCTGATTGAGGTCTATAAGATTGAGGGGCATGGACAGAGTGGATAAAGGGCATATGCTACCTTTCCTTCAAGGGCCAGTCACAAAAGAAGATGAATTTAAAGTGAGGGCCAAAAGGTTTAGGGGGATATAAGAAAAAGCTTTTTTTGCCCAGAGGATGGTGATGGTCTGTAATACACTGCCTGAGAGGGTAGTAGAGGCGAATTGCCTCTCATCTTTTTAAAACAAAATCCAAGATGAGCACTTGGCACATCATAACACTGAAGGATATGGGCCAAGTACTGAAACATGGGATTGGGTTGAAGGTCAGGTGTTTCTCTCGTGTAAGTGCAGACTGAATGGGTCGAATGGCCTGTTCTGCACAGTATGATTCCATGGCTGTGTTACAAAGCTGTAACATGGTTTTATAAAAAAACGTTTTCCTGCCAGCTATTGTAAATACAACAGGCCACCTACGCTTTGAATATCTCAACTTTGATTTCAGTATTCAACAAATTGATCCAAATGAGATTAAGTTAGTTCACCTTTGGTTTGGTTATCATGTTAGCACTCAATTAAACTTCTATATTATCTCACTACTCAGCTCTGCTTCAGTTAGCTTTAGCCAAACAGGTTGATTTAACTGAGTCGAAAATGTGTTGCTGGAAAAACGCAGCAGGTCAGGCAGCATCCAAGGAGCAGGAGAATCGACGTTTCGGGCATGAGCCCTTCTTCAGGAATGAGGAAAGTGTGCCAAGCAGGCTAAGATAAAAGGTAGGGAGGAGGGACCTGGGGGAGGGGCATTGGAAATGCGATAGGTGGAAGGAGGTTAGGGTGAGGGTGATAAGGTGAGGGTTATAGGCCGGAGAGGGGGTGGGGTCGGAGAGGTTAGGAAGAAGATTGCAGGTTAGGAAGGTGGTGCTGAATTCGAGGGTTGGGACTGAGACAAGGTGTGGGGAGGGGAAATGAGGAAACTGGAGAAATCTGAGTCCATCCCTTGCGGTTGGAGGGTTCCGAGGCGGAAGATGAGGCGCTCCTCCGAGTGCCTCACTTGCTGTGGTTATAGTAATTCTCTGCCTAACGAGCGTCTGCCAGCCGCCTTGAGGTCCCAATTGTTCGAACATCTCACGTTGTTCCAAACGCCCCATTCTGCTGTCCAGGCAGTCAGGCCAGAGGCAGTACACCGCAAATTTAGCAAGTGAGCATCAAACAAAAGCCCCTCAGCATTAAAAGTCATAATGCCTCCTCCCTCCCCTCCCCATTATCGATCTAAAACAAATTCTTCATCGGTCAGTCTCTGGAAAAGTTACAATTTGAGCCCATTCAACGGTGTCAGAGGGCAGGACGAGGAGTTAAAATATTCAATGTTTGTAAACAAAAGAAATCAACCCAGGAGTGTAGGTTGAAACTGCCCTCAGATGGTCCTGCTGGTAAAATGAGCCGGGAGCGTCAGCGGATTAAATCAAATAAACAGCGCTGAGGGGGTACCCCGCTTTTATTTCACTGCACGGGTGGACAAGGGGCTTACAACCAGGATGGATGGAGCCTGCGCAAACACTGCTCGCTTCCGTTTACAAACGGCGGATTTGTCAAGTGATGTGAATAACCGGGGAGGGGGAGTGAGGTAGGAGTTTGACAGTGATCGGAAGCAAGTACAGTCCGCTCACAGCCTGCTGTGAGCGGCACAATGCAAGAGGAAAGCTCTGCACGTCCTCATGTGGGCACACTGATCAGACACTGACCAAGCAGCCACACATACGCTGCTTCAGTCACATTCATCATCTGGTACTCACGCTCTCACATCCAAGTTCCTCCCCTTGCCGCTCGCAAGCGCGTCCGACCCTGTACAATGTATGAGAGAGAGAAAAAAGTTTATCCAAACTCAGCAGCAGCCCCATCAGCAGCGCCAAAGACCTTTCGCTGTTGACAAATACCAACTCAGCGCCAGAGTCCTTAACCCTGTTCTAAAGTCATTTTCTTTTTAAACCCCCCAGCCCAAAATGTGAAATGAGAAAAGCCAGCTGCACTTCCCAGTCGATCACTCACATAAGAAAATCTTTAAGGGGAAAACAAGTATCTCTGAGCCCGAAATTTTGTAGAGATTCTGTCCCAGGAACGCTGTTATCAATCGTGACTGATCAGGGAGGAAAATGTTTTACCAAACTTTTGTGAACCTATTGAGGACTGCCATCCTGTTGTCGCTGATATCCCCAGGATTCACGTATTCCTACTTTTCCATATCAGAGCAAGACGAATCGTACAGGTTTGTCCGTTTATATTTTAGTTTCCACCTTTTCTTTTGTCCCCATCCCCATTCTGCAAGTTGTTTAAATTTGCCCTCCTCGCTGTTAATAGGAATCGTGGTTCGAGATAATATTCATTCTAGTTAAAAGCTAACGTGGAAACACACCCAAAAAAGGGGGTCAGTTGTAACTCGGAGTTTATACAATGTTGCTTTCAATCCATTGGGAACAAGAAGTAGATTTAGTTTAGAAGTTCTTTCATTGATACCTGAAGAACTTTTGTTTGTTCTTCAAGCAGAGAAAACTGCCCGGAAAACAAAATCATTACAACGGAGTACCCGTGTTTGAAATCTACTGGGGAAGTTGCGACCTGCATCAGGTAAGCGTGTTCATATCTCACCATCTCAAATGCTTACTCACTGTCTGACATTTAAAGCGCTCGCTTCATCCTTAACTTTTATTGCTTCTATCAGGTCTACTTCTCTGAGTTATGGTCTCCATATAACTGTAATTATGCAAAGTTACGTTTTTACAGTCATTCCCAAAAAAATTAACAGCTTTTATTAGATATCACATTCTTCCATTTTCATTGGTAGATTGTAAATTACTGAAAGCTTGTTTAAAGATGAATTTCAGCCCTCACTTGTAATTTTTTTTTGAACTCCTGCTGTCTTATGCTAACTTATCAAGATAGATCCCAGTTTGACACCAAGACCTACAACAAAACAAAGTCCACTGAACTGAATTGTACTGTTCTGGATTCCATTCCATTCGGGGATTAGATGTGGATTTTGCCCAAGCAATTAAACTGGGGTTAGTGTGTATGAGACTCATTACAGCTTGCTATAATTATAGAAGTTTTGCATCTGTGTAAAGCCCAAACCACTTTGTATCAATACAAAATATGTACCGCAGTTGGTTTAAAGAACTTCAGTTGGAGTGGGTGTATTCAGCACCACCTCGCATGTGAATCCAATTGGAACTCTAACATTAATTTGGGTAGAAAAAGAGACCCTTACTTTGCCAATACATAGCTGGTTTTGGAGCAAGGTGATAATAAAAAGCATCTGCTCAGCAAGGGTAGTCAATTTTCTTTTATATAGCATGGAAATGAATATGCAGTTGCCAGCATTCACATCTTATGTACATTAAGAAACACAGTCAGATTTGTCTAAGTTTTCTCTCAAAGCATATTGAATTTCAGTGTAATTTACTGTTCTGGCATGGTACAGTTGAACTTAACTGAATTTTAGGTTATTTGTCAATAACTGCTTCAAAATACTTTTATAAAGTGAACGTTCAAGAACCTGTGCCAGGGAAAGCTTTTCTAAGCAGATTAAAATTCATCAAACGATCTCTGTGCCCCCTTGTTGAATTAATAGGTTTTGGTGGAGTTGGTCAAGATTCTGTAGTCTTATGCCTACTGTTATGCCCCTCTTTAAGACTGCAATGTAATTTTGCTGACTCTGTAGAAACTGACAGATGTTTATAGTCACTGCAAGCCTTCTGTCATTAACAACATGCATCAATCAAAGTTAGCTCAGGTATGCTGCTAACCAGCCTTTCAAATTCCTCAGCCTTCTAAATCCTTAGAATTGTCACTGGCACTTGAAAATATATTTGTGGACCTCTGCTTGCCCCACTCAAACAAGTAAATGGAAAATATATGACTGTGGCTATTTGTGTACATTCCATCTATTAAATATGCATCCATGCAATGCACAAGTCCCAGATGAAGAGGATAAATGAATGTTAGTCACTTTACAGTTGAAATGGGTTGCTTTTTGGTGTATCAGCATTTTTTTGTTATCTCTTGAATATTTTAAAGGTATTTGGAGTACAATGTGGAAAAATATGAACTTGTCTACTTTGATAAAAACAAATAGAAATGGAGAGAGATTGTAGAATTTGCTGCGACACAGGGCTCAGACCATTTTAGTACATGAATCACAAAATGTTAATATGTATTTATAACAAGTGATAATAAAGACAAATAGAATATTGATGAATACTTGCAAGATGAATGAAATACTAAAATCACAAAGTTTTGTTGCAGTTTAACAGGGTGTTTTTGTGGCCAATACTGTGTCTACATTTAGTCTCTTTACTTCGAAAAAAAATGTGTAGTTCTATTGGAAGCAGGTAAGGGGGTTCACTTAACTCATTCTGGGATGAAGGGCTTCTCTCTTTTTATAAAAAATGGAATGAGTTACGTGATATCCGTGGGAGTTTAGAAGAATCAGAGGTTATGTTATCAAAACATATAAGATCGTGAGGAGACTAGTTAGGTTGGATACAAGGCAATGTTCTCTCTTGTGAGGGTGATGAGAGCCAAGGAACATAGTTCAAGAATAAGAGATCTCCCTTTATGATGAGTCTAAGGAGATTCTTTTTCTCTCTCTCTCTCTCTCTGACACATGGTAGGGAAACTATTGGAGAACACTGTATGTGGAAGCAGGCCATTCAGCCCATCGAGACCATACTGACCCTCTGAAGAGCATTCCACGCGGACTCACCCTCTAACTCTGCATTTCACATAGCTAATCCACCTAGCCTGCGCATCCCCGGTCATTTTAGGCAATTTAACATGGTCAATCATCCTAACCTAGACATTTTTGGACTGTGGGAGGAAACTGGAGCACCCAGAGGAAACCCACACAGGCACGGGGAGAATGTGCAAACTTCACACAGTCACCTGAGTCTGTGGCAGTATGAGGCAGCAGTGCTAACCACTGAGCCACCATGCCATAGAGAGACAAGATTTGATCAGAGACAGCATGGCTTTGCCAGAGGGAAGCCTCATCTAAGAAATTTGGTGTAATTTTTTGAGGAAGTGATCAAGTGTTTGGATGAGGATAGGGCAGCTGATGTAGTTTATGTGGGTTTCAACAAAGCCTTTAAGGTTCATAAGGAGCCTGATAAAGAACTTAAAACCTCTTGGGCTCCAGGGTAGCTTGGCATGAAGACAGAGGGTGGTGGTAAAAGACTGATGCCCTGTGTGTAGTAGCATACCACAGGGATCAATGCTCGGTCCTTATTATTTGTGATATTCATAAATGACGTTGATGAGAATAAGTAAGTTTGAAGATGAGAGTGGCCTTAAGGCTGACAATGAGAGAAAGGTGTTAGATTTTCGAAGGATATAAATAGATTAGTCAGCTGGGCAGATCAGTGGCAGATGGAATTTAACCCCTGATGCACTTTGGAAGAACAAGGGAGTACTCAATAGAGTACTCAATAGCAAGGCAATAGGAAGCACAGAGGAATAAAGGGATCTTGAGGAGCTTGTCCACAGATCCCTGAAGGTGGCAGTGGCCTAGTCATATTATTGCTGGAATATTAGTCCAGAAGTCAGCTAATGTTCTGGGGAATCAGGTTTTAATCCTGTCATGGCAGATGGTGGATTTAGAATTCAATAAAAAGAAATCTAGAATTAAGAATCTACTGATAATCATTGTCGGAAAAACCCATCTGGTTCAATGAAGGAAACCTGCCATCCTCACGTGGTCTGGCCGACATGTGACTCCAAACCTACAGCAATGTGGTTGACTCTCAGTTGCCCTCCAAACTGGTGTAACAAACTGTTCAGTTGTACCAATCACTACAAAGTGTCAAAAAAATGAAACTGGACAGATCACCTGGCAGCAACCGAGGCAATGGAAAAAGCAACAGCCTGTGGACCCTTCAAAGTCCTCTTTACTAATATCCAGGGGCTAGTGCCAAAATTGGGAGAGCTGTCTCACTGACTATTCAAGCAACAGCCTAACATAGTCATATTCACCAAATCATACCTTATAGACAATGTCTTAGACACCACCATCACCATCACTGGATAGGTCCTGTCTCATGGCAGGACCGACCCCACAGAGGCGGCAGCACTGTGGTATACAGGTGGGAGGGAGCTGCCTGGGAGTCCTCAACACTGACTCTGGACCCTATGAAGTATAATTGCTTCAGGTTAAACACGGGCATGGAAACCTCTTGCTGATTGCAACACACTGTCCTCCCTCAAGCTGACGAATTGGTGCTCTTCCATACTGAACCACACTTGGAGGAAGCACTGATGATGGAAAGGGCATAAACATACTATGGCTGTGACCTTTCAATGACCACCACCGAGTGTGGCTCGGTATCAGTACTGCTGATCGAGTCCTCAAGGACACAGCTGCTGGTCTATGTCTGCAGTCGGTGATGAGGAAACAAACAAGTGAAAAATATACTTGACCTCATCCTTACTAATCTGCTCGCTGAAGTTGCATCTGTCCTTGACAGTATTGGTAAGAGTGACCACTGCACAATCCTTGTGAAGATGAAGTTACACCTTCACATTGAGAATAACCTCCATCATGTTGTGTGGCACTACCACTCTGCTAAATGGGACAGACTTCAAACAGATCTAGCAACGCAAGGCTGGGCATCCATGAGGTGCTGTGGGCCATGAACAGCAGCTAGCACAATCTACAACCTCATGGTCTGGCATATCCCCTTCTCAATTATACCATCTAGGATATTGATCAAACCTGGCTCAATGGAGATTGCAGGAGGACATGCCAGGAGAAGTACTAGGCATACCTGAAAATGAGGTGTCAACCTGGTGAAGCTACCAAAAATGTCTATCACTGTGCCAAACAGCATAAAACAGCAAGAATAGACAGAGCTAAGTGATGCCACAACCAGTGATGCCACATCCGGTTGTGAATGGTGGCGGATGATTAAACAGCTCACTGGAGGAGAAGGCTCCACAAATACTCTCATCCTCAATAATGAAAGAGCCCAACACATCAGCACAATAAATAAGGCTGAAGCTTTAACAGTAATCTTCAATCAGAAGTGTGGAGTGGATGAGCCATCTCAGCATCCTCCAGTGGTCCTCAACATCTCAGATACCAGTCTTCAGCCAATTTGATTCTCTCCATGTGATATCAAGAAATGATTGGAGGCATGGGATATTGCAAAGGCTATGAGCTCTGACAATATTCCGGTGATAGTATTAAAGACTTATGTTCCAGTACCTGCCACTTCCCGAGCCAAGCTTTTGATGTACAGTTGCAACACTAGCATCTATCCATCAATGTGAAAAATTGTCCAGATATCTCCTGTATGTAAAAAGCAGGTCAAATCCAACCCAGCCAATTACTGCTCTGTCAATCTTCTTTTGAGCATGAGTAAAGTGTTGGACGATGTCATCAACAGTGCTACCAGCAACACCTGCTGAGTAATAACCTGCTCAGTGATGCCCTGCTGAAGTTCCGCGAGGGCCACTTAGTTTCTGAACTAATTACAGCCTTGGTTCAAACATAGACAAAAGAGTTGAAATCAGAGGTGAAGGGAGAGTGACAGCCCTTGACGTTAAGGCTACATTTGACTCAGTGTGGTAACAAGGACCCGTAGCAAAACTGGAATCAATGAGTATCTGGGGGCAAACTCTCTGTGGGTTGGAGTTATATTTGGTTGTGGTTGTTGGAGATCAGTCATCTCAGCTCCAGGATATCTCTCCAGGAGTTCCTCAGGGTAATGTCCTCAG
Source organism: Chiloscyllium plagiosum (assembly GCF_004010195.1). Taxonomy (NCBI): domain Eukaryota; kingdom Metazoa; phylum Chordata; class Chondrichthyes; order Orectolobiformes; family Hemiscylliidae; genus Chiloscyllium; species Chiloscyllium plagiosum. Next base: position 42,593,061 of record NC_057710.1, on the reverse strand, counting down.
CCCAACCATTTTCAGCTGCTTCATCAATGACCTTCCCTCCAACATAAAATGTGAAGTAGGGATGTTCGATGATGATTACACGATGGTCAGCACCATTCACAACTCCTCATATACTGAAGCAGTCCATGTTTACATGCAACAAGATCAGGACAACATCCAGGCTTGGGTTAACAAGTGGCAAGTAACATTCATGCCACACAAATGCCAGGCAATGGGCATCACCAATAAGTGACAATCTAACCACTGCCCCTTAACATTCAACAGTGTTACCTTGGGGATTACCATTGACCAGAAGCTCAACTGGACTCACCATGTAAATACAATGGTTACAACAGCAGGTCAGAGGCTAGGAATACTGTGGCAAATAACTCACCACCTGACCTGTGGAAGCACCTTTAAGGTCCAAGTTAGGAGAATGATGGAATATTCACAACTTGCCTGGATGGGTGCATCTTCAGCACTTAAGAAGCTTGACACTATGCAAGACAAAGCAGCACGCTTGATTGATATATCTACAAGCAACCACTATCTCCTCCACCAATGATCAGTAACAGCAGTGTGTACTATCTACAAGATATACTGCAGAAATTTGCCAAAGATCCTCAGACAGCACCTTCCAAACTCATGATTACCTCCATCTAGAAGGACAAGGGCAGCAGATATATTGGAACACCACCACCTTCAAGTTCCCCTCTGAGACACTCATCATCCTGACTTGGAAATATATTGCCATTTCTTCACTGTTGTTGGGTAAATATTCTGGAAGTCCCTTCATGATGGCATTGTGGGTCAGCCCACAGCAGGTGGACTGCAGTGGATTAAGAAGGCAGCTCAGCACCACCTTTTCAAAAGCAACAAGGGACAGGCAATAAATACTGGTCAACCAGCAATGGCCATATCCCACAAATGAATTTTAAAAAGGGAAGGGTAGGTTAATAGGGTAGTTAAGAAGGCATATAGGACATTTGCCTTTATCAGTTGTGCTATATGTGAAAAGAAAAAGGAGGTTATGCTGGAGCTGTATAGAACTTTGTTTAAGCCACTGCTGAAGGACTGTATGCAGTTCTGATCACCACAGTATTGGAAGGATATGATTACACCTGAGGGAATGCAAAGGAGATTTACCAGAATGCTTCATCCCAGGCAACAGTTTTGCTGTGAAGGGAAGCTGGATAAGCTTGGCTTGTTTTTGAGCAGTAAAGATTGAGGAGGGACCTGATAGAGGTGTATAAGATTGAGGGACATGAACAAGGTTACTAGAAGGCAGCTTTAGTTGCTTAAGTTCTCTTTAATTAAATGATCAATTAACAAGGGGACATAATTTTAAAGTAAAAGGCAGGAGATTTAGAGGGGTTTGAGGAAAAACATTTTTACCTAGAAGGTAGTGGGATCTGGAATGTAGGGCCTCAGACGGTAGATGAAGCTGGAAACCTCGCAACGTTGAGAAAGAACTTGACTGAGAACTTGAAATGTCAACGCATTTAAGGTTATGGGTCTAGTGTGGGAAAGTGGTACAGTGTTAATGATAGTATATTTTTATTGTTGCAGACTCGATGGACGGAAAGGCTGTCCTGTATGATTCAATGATTTATTAGTCTGTGGAATTCTCTTCCCCAGAAAGCAGTGCAAGTTGGGTTATTGAAATTGTTCAAGATAGAGTTAGATAGTTTTTTGATAATCAAGGGAGTCAAGTGTTTGGGGAGGACAGACAGGAAATTGGAGCTGTGACCATAACCAGATTAGCTGTGATCTTATTGGTTAGTGAAACAGGCTCAAAGGTCCAAATAGTTGTCACCTTCTCTTAAATCCAATGTAAAGTCAGACAATCCCTTAAGTAATAAGATTGGAAGAGTTCCATAAGACCATAAGACATAGGAGTTGAAATAAAGCCATTCAGCCCATTGAGTCCACTCCACCATTTAATCATGGCTGATGGGCATTTCAACTCCACTTACCCACACTCTCCCCATAGCCCTTAAATTCTTGAGCTCACAGGGAATTATCAATCTCTGCCTTGAAGACATTTAACATCTCAGCCTCCACTGCGCTCTGCGGCAGTGAGTTCCACAGGCCCACAGTTCCAATGTGGCTTCATAATCTTTGCTGATATTTTACAGCATTTGTATTACATCTAGCCAGTCCTTCTCAGTGATAAACATGTGGTACTACAAGAACTTGTTGGTTGTGCATTATCTGTAATTTCACTCTTCCCCAGTGTAATTATTCTCACCACTGTAAGAAGAATCGTGACAATATCTGATGAGTGCTATCATGCATCGAATCCCAATGTTGGTAATGTTTTCAATCCCTCAGACACAGAAAACTACTTGGGACAGTTTAACATTATATATGTACCAGAATACACAAAACCCCAAACAATCTAACTTCAACTAGATAATGCTTAGAATGCTACATTTTGTCTTTATGCATTCAGGATAGGGAAGAATATACAGCCAGATTTCCTGCTTCTGATTTCTATTCACCAATCTCTGTTGGTGAGTGTTTCTACATGGAAATGAAAACAGAAATTCCTGGAGAATCAGCAGGTCTGGCAGCCTCTGTGGGGGGAAATCAGAGTTGATGTTTCGGGTCCAATAACACTTCTTCAGAACTTCAGAAATCTATTTAGATATTGAGCAACAACACAATTGATGTCAACTGTGATGCTGTCCAAGGTCATAAAGAATCCAAAAGCACATTTTCCATACTATAATGAAGATCATTTGGTCTAGACACCAGAGTTTAGAAAAATGAGAGGTGATCTTATTGAAGCATAAAAAGATCCTTGGGGGCTTAACAGTGTAGACATGGTTATTTGTGGGTGAGTCTTGGCCCAAAGGGTATAATCTCAGAATAAGCAGTTGTCCATCATGGACAAATTAGATTACCTACAGTGTGGAAACAAGCCCTTCGGCCCAACAAGTCCACACTGACGCACAACCCACCCAGACCCATTCCCCCACACCTAACACCACTGGCAATTTAGCATGGCCAATTCACCTAACCTGCACATTTTTGGATTGTGGGAGGAAACCGGAGCAGACACGGGGAGAATGTGCAAACTCCACACAGAGAGTCGCCTGAGGTGAGAATTGAACCCGGGTCTCTGGCGCTGTGAGGCAGCAGTGCTAACCACTGTGCCACCGTGCCGCCCAAAGATGAGGAATTTCATCTTTCAGAAGGTAGTGAATCTGTGGAATTCTTTACTATAGTGGGCTACAGACATTGGATTCATGAACTACTTTCAAGGCTGAGATTGACAAATTTTTAATCAGTAAGGGAATCAAGGGTTAAGGAGAGAAAGTGGAGTTGAAGGTTATTGGATGGGTCACGAATGGCGGAGAAGCCTCATGTGGTTGAATAAGAGAAAGTGAGGACTGCAGATGCTGAAGATCAGAGTTGAAAAATCTGGTGCTGGAAAAGCGCAGCAGGTCAGGCAGCATCCAAGGAGCAAGAGCGTCGACGTTTTGAGCACAAGCTCGAAGAGCCTGCTGAACAGCTCATGCCCGAAACTTCAATTGTCCTGATCCTCGGATGCTGCCTGACCAGCTGTGCCTTTCTCTCACCATACTTTTTTTGACTTATGGTTGAATGTCTCTTCTGCTCCTATGACTTATGCTCAGAGTGCTACTGGTGTCTGGGAAAAAACATGTTCAACAAGATGAGAAAATTATTAATTTCAAAGTAAGCTCACAATGGTTGGAGGATATTCTCCGTATGCTATATTCACCCAAATCATAAATAATTATTCACAATTATGAATAAATCAGCTTTATGAATAAACTGAAATGTATTATATCCCAGGCTTAGGCAGAAGTATGTTGGGCCATACTGAAGTGATGATAGGAACTATATGAATGCAAGTCTTTCATGTTATCTTCTTGTTTTCTCTTTAAGTCAAATCCAAATTATGTTGGATAGTTTTAATGATACTTGTGTGGTGTTAAACTGACATTCCATGCCCTTTCATGTTCTAAATAATCTGAAGAACACTTCAGTGAAAGTAGGCCCCTTGAACCTTTTGCACCATTCAATTTGATTGTTGCTGATCTGCATTTCAACTTTGTTTACTTTTCTTTGCTCTTTACTGTTTACCAAACAAAACTCTATGTTGAAAATTTCAATTAATGCAGAATCCATACATTTGTTGGGAATTAAGTTCCAAATTTCCTAAAGTAGGAGGATATTTCAAAGCAATGGAGACCAAGCCGCATAGAGCAGGATAGTAAGCATAAAGTTTTGCCCTGGTTAACTCAATAATAAAGCAGGCTTAATGGAACAAGTTGTGTTAAAATGGGCTGTGGCTTTAATTTCTACCTGGCAGTGCTCGATACAGATACTCTTCTAATGACAGACTAAAAAGAAATACCAGTCCACTCCTTCATGAAGCAAACCTATAAGTTAAAATTCAAATGAAACTCTTCAGATACATTTCCTTCATTACAACAGTGAATACACTTCAAAATTACTTAATTACCTGTAAGATCTTTGAGGCTTCCAACAGCTGTGAAAAGCACTATAGAAATGCAGATCTTTCCTTTTAAAAACTATGTTTAAATAAGGTTTTGCAGTTTTTCAATTACCTCATGGGAAATGTGCTTTGCTTTCAACCCATCCATGTAAAGTGTATGATGAAGACCAGGCATTTTCTAAGGTTACTGTTTAAGATTGCAGTGAAGCACTTTTTGATAAATAATTTTTCAGTGTAATTTATCCTTGGATTTTCCATTTGATTTTTTGAACATGAGAAGATTTACTTTTTGCCATATTTTTTTGCCAGAAAGATTATTTTTAGATGTTTGCACAGAGTTATGATAACTAACAATTGGATTCTCCCTGTTTGAACTTTTGGAGGAGGACGACGAAGTGGACAAAAGTAGTGATGTGGGATCCATTCACTGGACTGCCTCATGTAGAAATTTGGTCTCGGTAACTGGGAATATAAAAGGTTCACTTCTGGTAAAGGTTCTGTTTGTTTGATCTCAAAAATGTGTATTCTGAAAGGGAGAAAAATAGAGGACTAATCCTATGAAGACACACTTTCAGCTTTTAGTAGAATGCATTGGAAACTTTGAACATGCCCTTCCCATTGTATTGAGAGAGAGAAGAAATATCTTTCATTGATCTTACAGAACACTTTTGACAGTAAGTGTACGAAAAAGATTCAAGATTGGAATAAAGTCTTTATACAAGAACCTGAAAGGTCTGTATCCTCTTTATTACAAAGGAAACCAATCAATAGAGGGTTCACTTTATGGATACTTTATTCCTAACATGGTTCGTTTCCAGTTTCCTGCTTTGTTCAGTGAGGAAATATAGAACAGCAATCTTAAGCAAGAAAAAGCACATTTTGTGAATATGAAGAACCTTAAATTCCTGGATGGAAACTTGGAAAAGTGATCCATCTGCCTCTTCAAAAGTGACTACAACCAGGCTCATCTGAATTTAACATCCAGGCTCATGAATCATTTGTTAACTTCCCGACCAAAATCAAAACCTGAGCATTGAAATTAAGTGGCTGGGGAAATGTAGCAATGAATCCGTTCTGAGGTTATCTCCCAGAAGGAGAATCCTGGATGGAGAAGGCCCAAATTTTCTTAATCCAACCCCGAAGAACATTGTTGCTCTTCGTCAGTAAGTAAACTAGATGTATCTTAGGTGGAATAAACTGCCAGTGGAAGTGGTAGATGCAGGGACAGTTACAATATTTAAAATAAATTTGGACAGATCTGTGAATAGGAAAGCCTTGGAGGGATTATGGCCAAATGCAGGCAAGTGGGACTAGTTTAGTTTGGGAAACTTGGTCAGCATAAGTAAGGTCGACCAAAGGGTCTGTTTCCTTGTTATATGACTCTGATTTGATTTAGGTGAGAAGGGAAACTATCGCCAGTTCTGAGGAAGGGTCACTGGAACCAAAACATTAACTTTGATTTCTCTTCACAGATGCTGCTGTACCTGCTGAACGTTTCCAGCAACTTCTGTTTTTGTTTCTGATTTACAGCATTCACAGTTCTTTCGGGGTTTTTTTTTTATTAATCATCACTCCAGCCCTACCAAGGCCTTAGGTTAAAATAGATGAGATGGTGAAATCTTGCTCCAAGTATAGAGCTTGACCTTGGCCACTGCAGGCTCCGTATTTATCATCATTTCTGGAAATATATATGCTGGAAAAATAAACTATAAAACTGCAGTCAAGCAGATGAGGGAAAATAAAAGAATGAGTATATACCCTGCTCCAGTCAACTTCCTCGGATTTGGCAACAATGGAAGAATCTATATGGGTGAACAAAATTGTAAGAAAGTACAATTTTAAAGAGCTTTCCAGCAGAATAATTTTGCTTTCCAGAGAATGTAGTACATTTCCATTTGCTACATGCAATTACTTACAGTATTTAATTGGTTCAAATTTTCTACATATTGACTATAGATTACATCTGGCCATTATAAAAAGAGGCAGATGATTTACATTTAAGAGGAAATTTCCAGAAATTTGAGAAAGTTGCTTGGGGCCACATCAAGAAAATGATTAAACCACAGCTACATTACATGGTGAGATGCACAGCACATGGGCTCTCCACTGTTGGCCGTTTTGTTGGTGTGCTGTGTGCAGAGTAATGTAGCAGTTGTGGTTATCCCACTCCACCGTAGCAACAAAACAATTCTGAATTATTTACAGTTCCTTCCCACACATGCCGGAGGGGCAGAACATTTAATTCATTTTCATGCACATTTTCAATAATCTGATTTCATCATCAAAAGTAAATTTCTCAGAAAGGTTTATCAAGCAAATCTGAGCAAAGGTTAGCAATAATTAACTCTCAGTATAATTGGTGTTGACTGTTAATTTTTCTTACTAACCAACTGCATATGACTTCTCCTGAAGTTGGAGTCATTAATCTTTCCGTGAGATTTGTAATGTATCAGGGAAGTGGAAAGCACACAGTTGGTTTGTGCATGTTCAGCTCTAGTTGATGTAAAAGGCAGACTCAGGACTAAGTAGATGCTAAATAAATCTACCACACATAATTAACTAGGCATATGTCATGACCTCAGAATGTTACAAAATGTTCTACAGTCAGTGAATTAAGTTTCAAATTCAGTCACTGTTATAAAGGACATAAATATGGCAACCAAGTTACTCAGAGCAGACATCCAGAAATGGTGGTGAAATAACTAACAAAATAATACTTTGTACCAATTGAAGGAATAAAGATTCAGGCTCCCAGACTGGGCCTCAACTGAAGTGTTTCAATTTTCCAAATATATCTATTCCCCTACCAAACGTATTGACTTCATATAATATATAGTTATGTGGGTCCTCAAAGGTGCTCAATGGCTCCCCAGAGTAACTATTCCTCATGCAGGGGTCTAATCCAAACAAGAAATTTAGGTAAACTGAGTTTGTTCTCACTCAAGGTCTACACATCTACATTTGCCAGACTTGTCAAACCTCTCAATAGGCATCAGTTGCAGAAAGCCCGATGATTCCTCATTTTATAAATCAGAGGTGCTGATGTCCAATTGCTATCCTTCTAGTCTGGAGATTGTATAATGATGCAATTTCGTCTGTTCGGCATGAATTCCCCAATTGTGACCAACTGTTGCAGAGTTTTAATTACTGATCTGCTCAACTGTGCCTTCAAATCTATCTTTTGTGCACTGGTTTCCAGTTCTTCTCTCCATCCTCCAAAGTCACAATTCTGGTTTGATGCATATCTTTGTAACTTTAAATCCCAGCAATGCAAATTTAAATATGTGGAGTGGACAAATAGTTTGACTATTCATCGCCAGAACTAATAGAACTTTATAGTACATTACTTCGTCTTAACCCCCTCACTGAAACTGCTCACTATTCCAAATGCAAAGACAATATTGCATTAATTTCTGTACTATCAACTGTTCACGATATCATCTTGTCAACAACACCGCTAACAAGCGTAAGGAGTTCCTGCGCTGCTTTGCCATTTAGTTTCAGACTATCTGTTCAGTTGCTTATGCTGTTTTACTACTTTCCCTTAATCTACTTGATCTAACCTCCTCGAAAGTATGCACAATTTTCTCCAGTTTATCTCCTAATGCCCCTCGAGGTCTCTCTAATTTCACCTTGTCCTGACATCTTCTGCCTAATCCCTCGATGTTTTTTCAATTAAACTTCTGATCACTCAACTTCTCTTCTTGTCACCACCATGTTTGCTGATATTGTTGATGCTTCCATGTCAATAGGTCTCAATGGACTGTCCTTCAGACATATCACCTTCAAGAAACCACTACCCCTCACCAACTTCTATCTGCTCCTATTTAAAAGTGCTGTCACTAATACTCAACAGTATCAGAACTGATGCCCAACTATAAGCTCCACCAGGGCTGCCCAGTTCATTGCATTTTTATGGTTGGAGTTTTCTGACTGAAGCCATTTTCATAGCTTCCAGTCTTCACCTTTAGTCAACTATTCTTTGCTGCCACCTTTTATAACAGAAAACAGATAGAATTGTCGCTAACCTTTGCATGCTTTTATGTTAATTGCAGTATTTACAAAAAAAAACAATTTGTATGTGATCACTTGCTTACAATTAAACACAATAAATATACAATTAACAATATTAACCCCTTTCTGCCAATCAGTGTGACATCCACATCAACACTCCAAGTAATATGGTGGTGACCTAGACATCGACAAAACAGTGTAAAATTCTGTGCTGCGACTTTGTTCACACTAATGTTTAATTTCCATTAGTTAAGATCTGAAAATCAGTTTCACTGACTCTGCGTCATTCGCTTCAACAAGCTTACTGAACTTATATAATTCCTTGATGTGAATAAACATTCCCAAGTACCTCACAAAGGCATAATTAAAAATATTCATGCCTATGTGCAATAAATATCAAAGTTTGCACTTTTAAGGTGTCAGCTCTGAAGAATACTCAATGCTCATGGACCTTAACCCAAACAAATGCTATATAAGTTTCCCAAATTAAATGTTTGCCACTTGCACAACAGCCATGTATTGCAATATTATTTCTCTTTGCATGGGATGTTTATGGTTTTTGCAGCTCCTCCACTCAATACTACTCCCCCAGGATCATTGCTACTGTTCCTGCCCATGTGTGGATATTGCAACTTCCAAGACCTAAGGAGTATCCTTACTGTTTGGAGTAAATTACCATCTGCAATAGGTGTCTTCGTGGTTTTGCAAATTCCATAAAATTTAGATGTTAAGTGGTCTTGTTGCCAACAAATGATATCATGTTATACCTGTACAGGACAGGGGTGAGGCCACTTTTGGAATACTGCATTCAATTCCGGTCTCCTTGCTATAGGAAAGATGTTGATAAACTTGAAAAAGTTCAGACAAGTTTAACAAGGATGTTACCAGTATTGGAGGATCTGAGCTCTAAGGAGAGGCTGAATAAATCAGGGCTAATTTCCCTGGAATGTGGAGGCTGAGGGGGAACATTATTGAGGTTTATAAAATCATAAAGGACACTGATAGGATGAATAAGCAAGGTCTTTTTCCCAGGGTAAGGGAGTCTAAAACTAGAGGGCATATGTTTAAGGTGAGAGGAGGAAGATTTAAAAGGGACCTGAGAGGCAACTTTTTTGCACAGAGGGTGGCGTGTGTATGGAATGAACTGCCAGAAGAGGTGGTGGAGGCTGGTACAATTACAAAATATAAAAGGCATCTGGATATCTGGATGGGTACATGTGTAGGAAGGGTTTAGGGAGAAGAAGGCCAAATGCTGGCAAATGGGACTAGATCAACTTGGGATATCTGGTTTGTACTGATGAGTTGGACCAAAGAGTCTTTTTCTGTGCTGTATAACTCTCTGACGCTATATGGCCATTCACTCTAAGGAGCTAGTTCTGCTGGCATTGGAGCAAGAGCTGTGCAGATCTAATGAAATTGTGGCAGTATGGCCAAGTCGTCAAAGATGTTGGATTTAAACTGTTGAATCGTGGATTCATATCCTATTGCAACTCGTGTTTGGGGATCTTGTGGTGCAATAGTGATGTCCCTATCTCTGATCCAGAAGGAAAGGAGAAAGTGAGGACTGCAGATGCTGGAGCTCCATATACAGCGTATCATCCGCCGTCATTTCCGCCACCTCAAAACGGACCCCACCACCAGGGATATATTTCCCTCCCCTCCCCTATCAGCATTCCAAAAAGACCACTCCCTCCATGACTCCCTCGTCAGGTCCACACCCCCCACCAACCTAACCTCCACTCCCGCACCTTCCCCTGCAACCGCAAGAAATGCAAAACTTGCGGAATGTTTCAGAGAACACCTCTGGGACACCCGGACCAACCAACCCAACCACCCCGTGGCTCTCTTAGCCTGCTGGACACACTTTCCTCATTCCTGAAGAAGGGCTTATGCCCAAAATGTCGATCCTCCTGTTCCTTGGATGCTGCCTGACCTGCTGCGCTTTTCCAGCAACACATTTTCAGCTCCAGAAGGAAAGGCTGAGGTTCCAGTTCAACCTGCTATGGAAGTGTGTCATAACATGGTCTGAACAAGTTGATTAAAAATATCTATAATGAAACCTTCTGTGAGCTAAATAAAAACCGGAAGAACTTTCAAACTACCTTAAAGTATTATGTAAATCAGAAACAAAACCAGAGGTCTGGCAGGTCTGGCAGCATCCAAGAAGAGAAATCAGAGTTAACATTTTGGGGCCAGTGACCCTCTGTTCTGAGGAAGGGTCACTGGACCTGAGAAGTTAACTCTGATCTCTTTTTCACAGATGCTGCCAGACCTGCTGAGCTTTTTCAGCAGCTTCTGTTTTTGCTTGCGATCTGGAGCTATCTCTATTTTAGCTACGTCTTGCTTTCATGTCTCTGTAAACAGATTGAGTTATCACAGTCAAAGCATCATTTAATTTGGGTTACTAAATTGTGTCTCTTGTAATTTCTATAGCAATTAATCCATTGATCATGATGAGAGTAACTTGGCACAATTGGTTCTACCTCTGTTTATGAATGATGCCAAAATAAAGAACAATTGCTGGACAAATTAATTGAGATAAAATCTCAAACTATCACTGAGCAGCTTTGACACATCTAGTGTGTTGCTCTGCCTTGATTCTTTAATGCCTCTGTTCAAAGTCAGAGATCAAACAAATTTTACACCATTAAGGTGCTAAATGTTTCTCCGATGACCAGAAATTGCTAACAAATGGACCATTGTGTGAGATTTCTGCTAAACAACTGTTCATTCTGCATTTAAATCAGCTTTCATCTGCACTATGGATGGTCACCTCCAGACAAAGCTGCTGAGGAAAATGTTCCCTCTGAGATAAACTGCTGCCAAAAACACATTCAAACGGCTTAATCAGGTCTCAAACCCTAAATATAAACTTGGCTACAGCATCCCAAACTTTCAAACTTGCTTAAAGAATTATGTAAATGCAAATTCTTTCTTAAAGGTCTGATTAGAAACTCAAGAACTTGTTGTTCTTGCAGCAATATGAGAGGCTATTATAAACAGACACACAACTGAAGGGTCTATTTCCATACTGTACATCTCTCTGACTCTGTGACTCTAAGTACATTGTGGGACAGAATGAGTAGATTTATTTGCTTTCAATCATCATAACTCGGGCAAAATCCAAGGTGCAAATTCACTTTCAAACTAATTATTCTCAAGATAACTGGACACCTTCTCCTCTGTTACTGCTTATACCCATTACGTCAACCTGAAACCTTTCTAAAAATCCCGATTGCCTGAGGGAGAAATATACAGTGAATATGTTAGACAATTTTCTGATCAATTATTCATCAGCTTTGTGTATTGAATGCCTCTCAACATAATCAAATTGAGCAACTGGAATAAAATGCTGTTACTTAATTTGAAGGAATGCATTATCTGTACACCTTGTCCAGCAAAGTCTCCTGCATGGCACAATGATTGAAAACTAATCTTTCATAACAGAGGAGAAAAAAAATCTCGAAGTGGAATGTGATAAATCTAATTGTCTCAATGTGATAAATCGAATTGTCGCAGTAAAGTACAACTACAAAAGAAAGCAATCAAAATATCATTCTCTATCTATGGTATGACTACGACAGAGTGCACTTAATTTAAAGTTTTTTTCCCTTATTAATATTCTAAATGTTTCCTTCATTAGCTTAGATCGTATGTCAACTGGTTACCTTTCCCAAAATGCTGAAGTTCATCTGGAAAAAGTAATAGAAATTGAAAGAGTTCTGCTTCATCAATGCAGATAAATACAAACTTCAGTGCTTCAAAATATTTGTTTACGTACACAGCTGTAGCTAACACAATTTGGATAAAGTTAAAAATCACACAACACCAGGTTATAGTCCCAACAGGTTTAATTGGAAGCACACTAGATTAGATTACTTACAGTGTGGAAACAGGCCCTTTGGCCCAACAAGGGGATGTACAAGTTGGAGCAGTGTAAATCAATCGCCTGAGTCGGGAATTGAACCCGGGTCTCAGGCGCTGTGAGGCAGCAGTGCTAACCACTGTGCCACCGTGCCACCCAAAATAGCCACCTGATGAAGGGGCGTCGCTCCGAAAGCTAGTGCTTCCAATTAAACCTGTTGGACTATAACCTGGTGTTGTGTGATTTTTAACTTTGTACACCCCAGTCCAACACCGGCATCTCCAAATCATGACAATCTGGATAAAATGCTAAAAGTTTGCAGAGATGTGTTTTATTATTTTTGAGGGATCTTTACTTTGGTCAAAAGCAAATAAAACACAAAGGTTTTTGGAAATGTAAAGGACAAAAATCCGTCCGATGATTGTAAAATCTCATCAGCCAGGAGGGAGACCATGTATAAGCATCAACAGCTGTGGTCACCTTAAGTGCCTGCAAAACATGACAGATTTTGGTCAGGACCTCCTTTTGAAGCAGAAATGTCACCAATACTGCTCCTCTTTGATATGGAGGTAGGAGAATTGCTCCCTAAAAATCCTTATTAGGTACAAATCTTTGCTAAGGGCTCTTTCTCCTTGATCCTACCTGCTCCCAATTAATTGCAGTGATTGATAATAACATATTCGACATAAGTAGAACCACTAACATAATAAAACTTACTAAAAATGCTTCACCAAATCATGAGCAAACCTAATTTGGCATCTGTCCACGCAAGGGCATAGAGGAAGTGACTCAATATTTGGTAAAGAGATAGATTTGATGAAGCATCTCAGAGGAAAGAGAGGTAAAAAAGCTGAGAAGTTCAGGAAAGGACCAAGGCAGCTAAAGGTATCCCTACCAGTGTTGAAGGAATTAAAACAGATAAATACAAACTTCAGTGCTTCAAAATATTTGTTTACGTACACAGCTGTAGCTAACACAATTTGGATAAAGTTAAAAATCACACAACACCAGGTTATAGTCCCAACAGGTTTAATTGGAAGCACACTAGATTAGATTACTTACAGTGTGGAAACAGGCCCTTTGGCCCAACAAGGGGATGTACAAGTTGGAGCAGTGTAAATAAATTGGAAGATTGTAAGACTGAATAAGATTATAAAGATAGCTCAGACCATGTGGATTTGAATATAAGGGTGAGAATTTAAAAATTGAAGCGTTGTTTAACTGGGAACCAATGGTCAGAAAGTATAGAGATGATGATGAACAAGATTTGGTGTACGTTCAAACATGGGCAGCAGGTATGTGGATGAGTTTAAGATTGTGCAAGGGCCAGCTGTATGTTGAAGCAATCAAGTCAAGAGAGAATAATAGCATGGATGAAGACTTCAGCAGCAGTGGAGCTGAGGGGGAGCAGTGTTGGGCAATTTTCTGGAAGTGAAAATAGGCCATGTTAGTGATCACTAAGAGGTGTGGTGAAAAGGTTATCTCAGTGTCAAATAGGACACCACATTGTGAACAGCTGATATAGCTTCAGTCAGTTGCCTGGAAAACCATACTGAAGACAATAAAACCAGTCTTTTCAATTTATTTGGCTGAAGAATTCTACTGAATCAGTATGGAGAGATTGAGATAAGTGACGGTAAGGGGGGGATTGGGTGTCATAAAGCTGTGGTTGACAAATAAGAGTGGTCTAACTGTAGATCCTTGCATGACACCAGAAGTAATGGTGCAAGAGTAATAAAACAAGCCGTTGTAAGTGATTCTCTGATTACAACTTGCTAGAGAAAAATGGAAGCAGGAGAGCACAATACCACACAGCTGGACAATAGTAGACAGATATAGATGGAGGGGGATGAGATCAGCTGTGTCAAATCTGTAGAACTTTTTGAGATAAATTAGGGATGATACTTTGCCTTTGTCATAGTCACAAAAATGTCATTTATGAATTTGAATAGAGCAGTTGAAGCACCAGGATACTTCAACTATCACTCGTCATATTTTTAGAAGGCTATGTAAGTTCAGAATCGGGTTAATGGTAACTTCCAGGATGTTGATAGTGATGGTACTGAATGTCAAAGGAAGATGGTTAGGTTTTCTCTTTTTGAAGATGCCTGGTATTTGTGTGGTACAATGTTACTCACAAGTATCATGATTTTGTTCCAATCTTTGACTTCTTTCCCATATCCTTGCACATTATTTCTAACCAAATAATCACCCAATCCTCTCTTGAATGTCTCAATTGAACTTTCCTCAACCATGCTTCCAGGCAGTGCAACTATGCCTTAACTGTCAGCTGCATGAAAAAATAACTCTTACCTCATTTGGTCATTTGCAAATTTATGCCCTTTCATCTTGTCCCTTAATCTTAGAATAAAAGACCCTTTGGCCTATTATGTTCACTCCAGTCAAAAACAATCATCTAACTATTCTAACTCCATTTCCCACACTTGGCTCATAGCCTTGGCATCATAAGTGCTCCTCTAAATATTTCTGAAATGTTATGAGGGTTTCTGCCCCATCACCCTTACAGACAGGGAGTTTCAGATTCCCACCACCCTTTGCATGAAAAAGTTTTCCTCTCATGCTCCTCTGAACATTCTGCCCTTACCTTAAATCTATTCCCTTGGTCATTGATCCCTCCACCAAAGGGAAAAAGTTCCTCCTGTTTACCTTATCTATTCCTCTCATAATTTTATACATCTCAATCATGTCTTGTCTCAATCTTTAAGGAAAGCAATCCTAGTCTGTCCATTCTCTCTTCACAGTTAAAAATGTCCAGCCCAGGCAATACCATGCCGTAGGCTTCTCCAGCTCCACATTTTATCGACTCTGACTTCCAGCATCTGCAGTCCGTACTATCTCCAACATCCAGGTAAATCTCCTCTGCACCTTCATCAGTGCAATTACATCCCCCTTATAATGTGGATTCCAGAATGCACACAAGACTACTTCTAGCTGTGGCCTAACCAACATTTTATACAGGCCCAGCATAACCTCCCTGCTTTTAAATTCTATGTCTCACTTAATAAGGGCAAGTATATCATATGCCTCCTTTAACCACTTTATCCAGCTTTGTGATACCTTTAAGGGACAAGTGTACCTGCATGCCAAGTCCCTTCTGATCCTCAGTGCTTCGCAAGGTCCTATTATTCATCATGTATTGCTTTGCCTCATGAGGTGATGGAGGAGGACAACAGTACCACTCCTCCAATCTTTGGCTCATCTATGAACTTGCTGTTCAACCCTCCTACATTCAAGTTCAAAGTATTTATACCAACTACAAAGAGGTCCTAACACTGACCCCTGTGGGACCCCACTTTACAAAGACTTCCAGTTGAAAAAAACACTCCTCGACCTTCACCCCCTGCTTCATGCTACATAGTAAATTAGATCCATAATTGACTAGCTTTCCTTAGATCCCATGGACTGAGTGGCAGGATCAGTCTACCCTGCAGGATCTTATCAGAATTATTGCCCTCATCTGCACACCTCTTCAAAAAATTCAATCAAGTTGATCAGACATGACCTCCCCTTAACAAAACCATGCTGACTATTCTTGACTAATCCCTGCCTCACCAAATGCAGATTAATTCTGACCCTCAGATTTGCTTCCAATAGGTTTCCCACCAACGAGGTTAGACTGACTAGACTGTGGTTCCCTGGTTTATCTCTTACTGCCTTCATGAATAATGATAGCAAATTGGCTGCCCTCTAGCCCTGTGACACCTCTCCTGTGGCCAGTGAGGAATTGGAAATTTTAGAATGTGCTCCTGTTATTCCTCAAAAAAAACCAAAAGACTGTTGATGCTGAAGATCTGAAAGAGAAACAGAAGTCACTGGAGAAACTCAGATGATCTGACAGTGTCTGTGGAGAGAAAACAGTTAATATTTTCATTCCAATGACCCTTCTGAAGAAA
Organism: Chiloscyllium plagiosum; assembly: GCF_004010195.1. Taxonomy (NCBI): domain Eukaryota; kingdom Metazoa; phylum Chordata; class Chondrichthyes; order Orectolobiformes; family Hemiscylliidae; genus Chiloscyllium; species Chiloscyllium plagiosum. The sequence goes on along the minus strand of NC_057710.1, from coordinate 42,576,797 downwards.
TTCACTTTAAACATGCTCGCCTTCACAAATGATTTCTTGACCAAGAAGGGAAAAAAAAGTAATACTTTGAAATTATGGTACCCATCCAAATTGGAGATCCATGTTATGATATACAAGGTGAGTACAAGCTCTACTGGATTTCCGTTGAATTTCAACAGCTTACAGATGCTGCTTGAAACAGTCACTAATAAGCATTTGTATAAATTTCTTTAGTGCATAGCAACAAATCCTGATTAAAATGCACCAATTCCAGTTTTTAGAATTTAAAATCAAATTGTTTGCAGCAATTATTGTGAAGTCTGGTTTAAGTCATAGAGAAAACAATCATTAGACCAACTATTTAGTAAGTGGTCTTTAATTCACCTGCCTATTTACACACTCAGCTGCTTAGTCATCCAGAGGCAGGCACTCAATTTTCTATGCAGTCATGCAAGTACACCCACTCCGCTTTCTATCATTCACTCTTGTCAGAAAATATTTCATTATTATGTATTTTAGTCAGGTAAATTTTAATAAGAGCACTGTAGCATTTACCTCTGATGTACATATATTTCTTCTGAATGCTTCTATTATTTACAATCGGGCTTCCTTCATCACCAATCCATTTTCACTTCAAATAGTTTGTAACTGTCACCAATAACTCCTTAATTAAAAACTGTAGCAGAAGTCACATATACAGGATTCAAGTATTCAATGGAGCTCATTTGATTGGTTTGGATGCAGATGAAAAAATTCTGCAACATGCCTTTCATAGAATTGAAAAGTAAAGAAGATTCTAGAATTACATGTCTTTGCTTGAACATGCACAATGAATGGATTTAGCAACGATGTAAAAGTTGCTGGAAGCTGGATAATTCATTTGCCTTCCTGGCATATTTTAAGAACATGAAAATGAGAAAAGGCTGAAGACATTGTTGAAACATCATTTCCTAAATAAAAAAAATCTATCTTGCCATGTTCACTACACCTCCTAAATGATTACCTCGTATATGTAGCTGAACCTAAAGTCAGCAGTCTGATTTTGGGATCAAATCTGGATCTTCACTTCATGTTGTGTCACTAAGAGTCAGCGATTTTGCTTTTATCAGATTGGCCAGTTAATGACCAGAGGTCAATTGCCAGGGTGGGGGTGCAGAGAAGAAGATGAAGGACTAATAGAAGGTAGTCCTTGACTGAAGGAGCTGGAAGCTGCAGATGTGGATAGGAGGAACAGAGAGAGCACCTTCTGGTGCAGGCAACCTCTTAGAACATTTTGTCGAACTGAAGGAAAGCAATGACCACAAATGCTGAGCCAGAGGGGAAATGTGATAACTGTGGATGTGGTGGTGGCATGAAGGTATTGCAGCTGTCAGTTATGTCAAAGTAATATTTGGGCACCCCAGGAAGGTTCTAGGAGGATACCTCACAGCATCTGCCAGGCTTCAACTGTCAGGGGTGGGCTTGCTATCAATGGCCCTAATCAGTCTTCAAATTTCTTAACAAGTTACCTGTCACCTTCAGAGAGGTAGCCTTTCCAAATCCAACCTGGCCTCCAATAAATTGGCTGGGAGTCAGTGTTAGTGCCTGGTCAGTTACCTTGTTAAAGTTTGTTAATATCTTTGTTAAAGTTAAGGGAAATAGATGGTGGAAATTAATTGTCTTTGAGCATGTAAAAATAGAGAACAAACTAAAAATATATGTAAATAGGGAACAGCTGAAACACTTGGTTGTGGTATGAGAACTGTCAGATTGTAGAAGTCGATAAATTCTCTCCACAAAGAAAAACAATGTGTCTTGGTTTCAAAGTCACCAAGAGCTTGGATTTTATTAACAGCCAAGACCACGGCAAGTAACAAGAATATTAGCAGGCGTTGGGAAATTTCATGAATGCTCTCATTTGTTCTCAATTCCATATCAGCACAAAATCCTGCACAAAAAATCTACACAATGTACTATAAATCACAGCAGATCATTAACCTTTAAAGTCTTCAAATTCCTGTCAAGGTGGATCCACATATCACTGGATATAAAATTGCAGCTGCTGGTGTTGTGGTAGGTTACCATTTACAATGTGAATAAAACAATACTGGGGTTAAGTTAATGTTTGTCAAATTACCTAATTATACAAATAAATGTTCAACAATAATCAAAGCATTTTGAAATCAGTAAATGTATCAACTTTTGTATCCGATTTTAAAAAGTGTTTATCAAATTCATTCTGAATCACTTTGATTATAGTAACAATGTTAGACTCCCACTCTGAATCAAATGTGAAATGTTCACTTTCAAAATCATCCTCCAGAACAAATAATCTTTCTCTCCATCTATTGCAGTTGATATTCCTTTTTCTAAAGATTTGATAATAGTTCGTATATGAAAAGTGTGACTTGATGACAAAATCTCATAAAATACCATTGAGGACATTATTCATATTTCCAGCCTTTGCAAATTTTTATTTCTTCATCCATCACTCACCTACTCCATTTGGCACATCCATGATCTTTGAATGGCTTGTTGAGCCTCAAATCCAAACTTTGAACTCTGGACATTCCACCCCTTGCTACAACTGCAATGTGGGTTTTATTTCTTTACTAATACCTCTTATTACATCAGTTATATGGGGTGTGAATATGTTACACTGACAAGCTGCCTTCTTTATGTCAGTTAATGCAATCTCTGTTCCACACGTTGTCAATTAATAACTTTGCTCAAACTTTATTCATCCCACCATTGCCACTGAGGTGCACAAAACCTCTGGGCAAAACTCAATGCTTGGTATTGCTTTACCTTTGAAAATCATCATAGACTTTAAGTTTTTTCCATTGCCCAATGCAGAGAGTGGTGTGTGTATGGAGTGAACTGCCAGAGGAGTCGGTGGAGGCAGATATGTTAAAGACTTAGAACGATCTGGATGGGTACATGAATAGGAAGGGTTTAGAGGGATATGGACCGAATGCTGGCAAATGAGCCTAGATTAATTAAGGATATCTAGTCAACATGGACAAGTTGGACCGAAGCGTCAGTGCCCATGTTATACACCTTTATAACTCTAACATTTCCCATTTCTTTCAAATGGGATATGGATCGAATACTGGCAAATGGGACTAGATCACTTTAGGATATCTGGTCGACTTGAATGAGTTGAACTGAATAGTCTGTTTCCATGCTATGTAATTCTCAAACTCTATGTCACTATTTGTAAGTTTAGATTAGATTAGTTTAGATTACTTACAGTGTGGAAACAGGCCCTTCGGCCCAACAAGTTCACACCAACCCGCAGAAGCGCAACCCACTCAAACCCATTCCCTACATTTTACCCCTTCACCTAACACTACGGGCAATTTAACATGGCCAATCCACCTGACCTGCACATTTTTGGACTGTGGGAGGAAACCAGAGCACGCAGAAGAAACCCACACAGACACAGGGAGAATGTGCAGACTCCACACAGTCAGTCGCCTGAGGCAGGAATTGAACCTGGGTTTCTGGCACTGTTAGGCAACAGTGCTAACCACTGTGCCATCGTGCCATCATGGAAAGAGTTTTTGCACAATTTTGATTAATTTAGTGTGGTTGAACTCACCTAATTAAAAGTGTTTGTACTCTTAAATTTAGATTCTTCAAGTTTGATAGAGTTATGCTATCAGGAAAGACTAGGATGCTGATTTGTTAAATATTAATGTTAAATATAATAAAACAGTACACCTATCAATCTGACAACTATCTGCCTAACCACAGATTCAAACTTAACAAAAATGCAAAGCAGACTTTGAACTAGATATCCTGAACACAGCTCATGTTGGGAAAATCCTTTGCCCCCTTGAGAAAAATTATTTCTAGTGTTCACACTGTCAGGAATCCAGCTCACAGACAGGTTCTCCACCCTAAGGTTACAGAATACAAATGCAAGGAAGTGATTTTGAACTTGAACAAGGCATTTGTTTGCCCTCAGTTGGGGTATTGTGTACAGTTAAGGGCCTCATTACAGGAAAGGTGTGAATGCTTTGAAGAGATTATTGAAGTGATTCACCAGTTGGGTTTCAAAATGATAAACTTCAGCTGTGAGGATAGACTGAAGAAATTGGGACTGTTCTTCATGGAGGGAAGGTGGTTGAAAAGAGATGTGGTTGAGGTTTTAAAAAAAAGAGCAACTGAACAAAATAGATAGGGTAAGCTGTTTTCACTCATAAAAGTCACAAGAACAAGTGATGTGCAAATGAAACAACAATGATGGGAGGAAAGAAAATGTTTTTTTACACTGTGAGATGTTAGTGCATGGAACGCATTGCTCAAAATGTGATGGAAGGAGGTTGAATTGAAACATTCAAGAGGACATTGGAGGATTTGTTTGGATAGTAATGATGCATAGGGATATGGAGAAAGGCAGGATATTGGCACTAGCTAATACAGACTAGATAACTGAGCCCGTGCGGGAACAATGAGCCAAATGGCCACCTTCTGCCATTGTCAAAATTCCCTAATTCTGTCATCCTAGCACTGCCCTCAAAAACTCAATTATTTTAACTCAATCTAACTCCATGTCGAAGGGAGGCAGACATTCTGACTGTATCAGGATAAATGGAATATCAAAAATAATAGCTCTTAGTGAAAAGGAGTGGGGCTTTATTCACTCTGGGACGAGCTAGGGGACGAGGTGCCCAAACTCAGCAGGGCCATTTGAACTAAGTGAGTACTTTGATGTTAAGCAACAAATTAACTTCAAACCTAAAATAAAGAACTACTGACGCTATGATCGGAAAAAGGCAAAAATAGAAATTGCTGAAGAAACTCACAGTCTGTCAGTATAGAACATAGAACAGTACAGCACTGAACAGGCCCTTCAGCCCACAATGTTGTGCCGACTACTGATCCTCATGTATGCACCCTCAAATTTCTGTGACCATATGCATGTCCAGTAGTCTCTTAAATATCCCCAATGACTTTGCTTCCACAACTGCTGCTGGCAACGCATTCCATGCTCTCACAACTCTCTGTGTAAAGAACCCGCCTCTGACATCCCCTCTA
>NC_057710.1:42570381-42571452 GCF_004010195.1 Chiloscyllium plagiosum | reverse complement strand
ATCACCTCGCATTTATCTAGGTTGAACTCCATCTGCCACCTCTCAGTCCATCTCTGCATCCTGTCAATGTCCCGCTGCAGCCTACAACAGCCCTCTATACTGTCAACGACACCTCCAACCTTTGTGTCGTCTGCAAACTTGCTGACCCATCCTACAATTCCCTCATCCAAGTCATTAATAAAAATTACAAACAGTAGAGGCCCAAGGACAGAGCCCTGTGGAACACCACTCACCGCAGACTTCCAGGCAGAATATTTTCCTTCTACTATCACTCGCTGTCTTCTATTGGCCAGCCAATTCTGTATCCGACAGCTAAGTTCCCCTGTATCCCATTCCTCCTGACCTTCTGAATGAATCTACCATGGGGAACCTTATCAAATGCCTTGCTGAAGTTCATATACGCCACATCCACAGCTCAACCCTCATCAACTTTTCTAGTCACATCCTCAAAGAACTCGATAAGGTTTGTGAGGCATGACCTGCCCCTCACAAAGCCGTGTTGACTGCATTTAATCAAGCCATGCTCTTCCAGATCGTCATAAATCCTATCCCTCAGAATGCTTTCTAACACCTTGTAGACGACAGACGTGAGACTTACTGGTCTGTAATTGCCGGGGATTTCCCTATTTCCTTTCTTGAAGAGAGGAATTACATTTGCCTCCCTCCAGTCCTCAGGTACGACTCCAGTGGAGAGCGAGGATGCAAAGATCTTCGCAAATGTTAAAGCAATTACATTTCTCATTTCCCAAAGCAGCCGAGGACAAATCTGGTCCGGGCCTGGCGACTTGTCAATCTTAATGTTTGACAAAATTTTCAGCACATCAGCTTCCTCTATCTGTATCCATTCCAGCATGCACACCTGCTCTTCAAAGGTTTCATTCACTACAAAGTTCGTTTCTTTCATAAAGACAGAAGCAAAAAACTCATTTAGGGCTTCCCCTACCTCCTCAGACTCCACACACAAATTGCCTATGCTATCCCTGATCGACCCTACTCTTTCTTTGACCATTCTCTTATTCCTCACAGAAGTGTAAAATGCCTTTGTGTTCTCCCTAATCCGTTCTGCCAAGC
>NC_057710.1:42564248-42568470 GCF_004010195.1 Chiloscyllium plagiosum | reverse complement strand
CAGCTTCCATCCTAACTCCCTGAAATCACTTTTTATATCCTCGATCCTTTTCCTGGCTATATCATTAGTGCCAATATGTAACACGATTTCTGGCTGTTCACCCTCCCCTTTTAGAACCTTCTACACCTGATCGGATTGAAAGCACAGTTAACCTTTTGAATCCTCCAACCCTTCTTCAGGACTCCAAACCTATCTTTGTAATTTTTTTTCCAATGACACGCATACACTCAATCTTGCAGCTTTACGTTAAATCCTGAGTAACTTGCCAATGTGTTTGGAAAATGTGATTTTTAAAAAATTGTCAAAATAGAACTCAATGGATGTGAGGTGTTTAACAATAAGCCAATAAGTGGCTAAACATTTACAATCCATGGGAATGCAACATCCGAAAATATTCCTTATTTCCTCTTGTCATTTTTCATTAGCTTCAACTTCTGTTACCACATCTCACTTTAAATATAACTATTTTCAAACTTTTTTTTCCTTTTGTGATCGGATCAAAATTCTGTACCATATGTTTTGATTTTCTTCTTCTCTATTGTTTCAGGCTTCAACGTTCCAAGGTTCATCGTCAAATGTGATAAAAATTACTAAGATTAACTTCAATGAGCTCACCAATTGTATTGATCCTAAAGATAGTTGACAATGATGGCGGACTAAGAAAGAATTGTTTTAAAGCATGGCATAGTATTGCTGAATGAATAGAGTTCACATTTTACTGCCATTAAATTGTTTGTTAGACTATTCAGCTAGAATGGTTTACCATGTGCCCATTTTCCTTATGGCCATTGTTAGACATATCCAGGCTGTTAGGAGAATGGCTCCTCAACAATCTCAATCCCCAAATAGTTTTAGTCAGCACCTGTCCCCCGTGCAAAAGAAACAATCTGTCTCCAGTTGACCTAAGAGTGGCTGTTGGAAAAATGGAAAATTTCTCACGAATGACAAGGTTTATCACTGTAGCACAACACTTGGTTACACAAATGAAACTCTGCTTCACAACTAATACTGTATATGGCTTGAGTAATTCCAATAGGTGACAACGTTAAATGAGACTTAATTGCTAAGCACTAATGTGCTGTTAGGTTCTTGACTTGTATATATTTTAACATAATTTATTACAGAGATTGAATTTTGGACTAGTAGCATATAGTGGTTTTGAATTGTGTGCATGAAAGGTTTTAATGATTAGCTTATCTGTATTTCCAGAGCCATGTTTTTTTTAAAGCTGTATAAGAGAGGGAATCCTTGGGGTGACTGTCAAGGGATAGAGCAGGATATAGATCAGTTGGAAAGTTGGGCAGTGAAGTGGAAGTTAGAGTTTAATCTAGATAAATGTGAGATGATGCATTTTGGGAGATCAAATGCAAGGTGCAAGTACACAGTAAATAGCAGCACCCTTAGGAGCATTGGTATACAAGGGGATCTTGGGATGCAAATCTATAGCTCCCTGAAAGTTGCAACACAAATACCACTGATAAGGTAGTAAAGAAAGCATACTGCAGGCTTGCCTTCAACAGTCAGGGCATTGATTATGAAAGTTGGCAAGTCATGTGGCAGTTGTATAAAACTTTAGTTAGGCCACATTTAGGGTAGTGTTTTCAGACTGGTTGCCACATTTTAGGAAGGATGTGGATGTTGCAAAACAAGTTTACCAGATGTTGCCTGGATTAGAGTGTATTGGCTATAAGGAGATTAGAGATCAGGGAAATCATCACGGCAGTACTTAGAGGGGATATTTCTGGTCGATTGTCCAGTGAAGCTGTGTGGGTGGAACAGAGAAGTGAGAACAGGGTCATCACTTTGATGGGATTGTATTATAGCCACCCCCAATAGTCAGTGGGAAATTGAAAAGCAAATGTATATGGAGATCATAGATAGCTATGAGAATACTGGGATTGTAATAGTTGGTAATTTCAACTTTCCAGACATAGACTGGGATTCCATTGGTGTTAAGGGCTTGGATGGGGAGGAATTTGTTATGAGTGTTCAAGAAAACTTTCTCAATCAATAAATTTCCTCCTGAAAAAGCTGATACAGTAACAAAATTTAAGATATTTTGACAGACACTGAATGGGCAGAAAATAAAGGTATACAGCCCTTGTGCAGGGAGATGGGATTTAGAGTGGCATCATAACAGACACAAACATGGTCGGCTGAAGGGCCTGTTCCTGTGCTTTACTGTTCTCTGTTTTATTAGTGAGTGATTAGGGTGACTTCCCAGCCACCGGACGGCTGAGAACTGCTGAGCTATGTGCATCCTCATTGTATAAGAAGGAATATATATAAAAAAGTCACAGATCATTAAATTCTATTGAAAAGGGTTGTTGTCAAGGCATGAATCAGTTCATTGTTGTTACTTGTGTGTGACTTGTATACAATGCAGCTGCAGTGAAAAAGTTGACGGTAAGCACTGACTTGACAAGTGTTTTATTGTGACAGAAGTCTTTCATCTAGCAATTTCTAAGAAGTGACCAGGAAACATGTCTCTGACTTTGACATGAGGGATGTCAGTCAGAATTGACTGCTTGGAGCTGAGACCCTATTCAGTATTGAAATTTCTTGCAAAGACCCTTATCAGATTAAAGACAATTTGTTTCTGATTAATTGTTTACTATGTTAGCTAATCAAAGCATCATTGTATTGAACAAAAGTACACAGAAGATTCTTTTAACATGCTGCTGAAAACTACTTTGCAAGATACAGGAAAAAATACAGCATTTCAGTCTCACCAGACTGAAATTGAGTTCCTTCAAAACTTAAATTTGACTCTTCTTCCAAAAGGAGGGTTAGAGATAATACTTTCATTGCCACATATCCTTCAAAGCAACAAATTAAAAAATGAATTTATAGCTAGTCACTTTGTCGATGTTTATATCATTCTTTGCTTGGAAACCTTTATACTGCAAATTCACTCTCACACCAGTAAATGTTGGCTATGGCTTAATGTAGGAACAGATTTGCACAACAAATAGAAATTGTCATAAGACCACCTGGATGCTTATCCAACTCAAGTTCAGCCTCTAAGCAATGCGAAGCATCACATTTCTCAGTGGAGCGATTATATCATGGAATATGAAGGTAACAAACTAGTTTGAGAGGTGACAGATACTATCCTCTTCGAGGATTACTTTCCTTGCAGATTTCCAACAATTTTCTTGCTTTGTCTGAATCACCTTTATTATTTCCTTGCAATTCATTTGAAGATTTGTCACCTACAGCAAGACCATCATATGATTTTTTAAGACAAAGTTTTTTGACAGAAAAAACTTATAATGTGAAAGTGTATTAAAAACTTTATGAAAGATATAATGAAAGTTAAAAATTATTTTGGAAAAGGGACATCTTTTGGATTTAAATATTTTGTACATTGTTTGAGTCCAGTGCAATAACAAAATAACCCAGAGAATTAATTCAATTTGAGGTGGCCCAGTTAAAGATTTGAAGATAATGGAGGGCATTAGAACAGACGTTAAATTATGGTTGGAAGGATGATTGATCAGAGTTGTATATTTCTTACTGTTCATGGTAACAGAATATCCTCATTCGAAGAAAGCTCTCTAACTTAAAAGAGAGATTGAGGAACCTGGGATGTCTAATGAGTTTAAAACCAGCAATTAAAAGCATCAGTAAAGGAAATGCAAAAGGGATGGGCTATAAATGCTAGCCCAGCTAATAACATACACATCATATGAATGTAAAAGAAGAACGAATGAAAGTTTTGATTAGATTTAGATTTTATTGTCACATGCGCTCAAATATAGAAGTACAGTGAAAATTGTCTAATGTTGCTACACAAACACCATCTTATGTACCAAAAAACTAGCAAAAGAACAAAGAAAAAAGCATGACAGACCTTCATTGAATAAGTAGAAAATAAAGAAATAAGATAATAGTTAACATTGAAGTCCTTCTTAATATAAACTAGAAGGGGAGGCAATGGCCTACTGGCATTATCACTGGACTATTAATCCATAGTCTGGATCAGTGGTGCTGGACGAGCACAGCAATTCAGGCAGCATCCGACGAGCAGCAAAATCGACGTTTCGGGCAAAAGCCCTTCATCAAGAATAAAGGCAGAGAGCCTGAAGCGTGGAGAGATAAGCTAGAGGAGGGTGGGAGTGGGGAGAAAGTAGCATAGAGTACAATAGGTGAGTGGGGGAGGAGATGAAGGTGATAGGTCAGGGAGGAGAGGGTGGAGTGGATAGGTGGAAAAGGAGCT
>NC_057710.1:42502315-42563286 GCF_004010195.1 Chiloscyllium plagiosum | reverse complement strand
GCGCCAGACTACCACTGCGCCCCCTTTATCCGCTGGCTTAATGGTGAGGTTGGGATTAGAGCAGAGGGATTGGAGGGCTGCGCGTTGTGAGGGTGAGAGGTTGGAGTGGGGGAGGGGGGTCGACAGGTTGAGGCGGTTAATGTCCCGGCGGCAGTTGGAAATGAAGAGGTTGAGGGCAGGTAATAGGCCAGCGGCAGAAGTGGGTATTGCAGATGCTGGAGATTAGAGTCAAGATTCAAGTGGTGTTGGAAAAGCACAGCAGGCCAGGCACATCCGAGGAGCAGGAAGATTGATGTTTCGGTTAAAAGCTGAATGGACCGAGATAATGTTCTGGGGACCAGGATTTGAATCTTGCCAAGGCAGATGGTGGAGTTTCAATTCAATAAAAACCAGTCTGGAATTAAAAGTCTAAAGGTGACCATGAATCCATTGTCAATTGATACCCTCTTAGGGAAGGAAACTGCCTTCCTTATCTGGTCTTGACTACATATGACTCCAAACCCACAACATCGTGGCTGACTCTTTACTGTCCTCTGTGCAATTAGGGGTGGGCAATAAATGCTGGCATAACCAGTGATGCCCTCATCCATTTATGAATTTAAAAAAAGGAATAAAATTAAAAGTTGAACAGTCTTTGATGAGTGCTTGCTGGGGCTTCAATCTCCTTCGCTTTGCTTGCTCTCTGGGAGAGCTCAGCTGCTTGTTCTCACTGCTGTTGCAGATACCGTGGGCCTTGCTCTTCATGTGTCAGGCCGTGATGCCATTTCCACTGCAGCTGCTGCCTCTGATTTCCTCCTCCTCCTGCCGCCTCTGGAACATGCCTGGGCAGAACCCGATCGCAGTCTCCAATCAGTGGGTAAGCACTGGGCCCCATTCTTACCTCAGATGTCAGGCTGAGAGACCACCAAGAGGCACTGATACCCCACCATGGGTCACTAAAAGACATCAATGCCATGCTAATCGAATGCCTCAGCATGTCTGCACTGAGGCCTGGAGAAGAAAGAAGGATGGAAACACAAAGAGAGGAAAAAAAAGAAAGAAATGAGTGAATGAGCTCCGGCTGAAGCATCTTAATCTGCCTCCAACTTAAACTGATTATGCCTGCATATAAACATTTTAGGAATATAGGAAATAAACTAAGCTCAACAAATCTATTCCTTTTTGATAGATCAACCAGCTATTTCTGACTCCTTACAGAGTCATAGAGTCATGCAACATGGAAACAAACACTTCAGTCCAATTCGTAAATGCTGACCAAGTTTCCCAAACTAAGTTGGTCCCACTTGCCTGCACATGGCCCATATCCTTCTAACTCTTCCCAATTCATGTAACTGTCTCAATGTCTTTTAAATGTTGTAACTGTACTTGCATCTGCCACTTCCTCTGGTAGTCATTGCACATACAAACCATCCTCTATGTGGAAAAAATGGCCTCTCATGTTCCTTCTGTTGTCTTAAAATTCTTGGTGTTCCTGTAGAATAGTTGAACTATTTCAAATCTTGTTTTTCAGTGGACATTCCCAATAACTCATTGTCTTGGGCTAAATAAGTTCTACTGGCCTTATTTTTATGTTCCTTACTTTTAATTTTGAATTGATGTCCTTTCGTTTTTGATTTCCTCAGCAATCAACAGTCAGCTTTTGCAAAAGAACTCTTCCACACTTGAACATTTCAAAGGATGGAAGGTGGCCTGATCTGCTTCAAATAGAAATCTATGTTACACAGAGTTACTTAGCATAGATAGCGCGGAAGCAGAGCATTTGCCTCATTTTACTAACTGACTACAATATCTTCCAAAGTTAAATTGAGTTACTCTGGTTATATTTATCTTAAAACAGTCCACTAAGAATGCAACTAGTGCCAGCAGTAGAGGTTGTTATTTTTAGTTTGTGGATAGAGAACAGCTTGTGTGGATCATTTATGTTTTAAGGAAGTGATTTTGCAAACTTTGGTATTTTTAAGCAGTAAGAATATTAGATTGATGTCTCTGATATAATAATTGCTTCAACAAAATAAATAGGGGTCACTGACCATGTTAAGATTCAAAAGAAGATTTATCTACTGAAGCACACTTCTATTAACTTATGAGGTTACAACTATTTGTAGTGAAAATAATGCAGATATAAAGCAGTGGCCTGTTTGTGTTTAACAAGCAGTAAAAGGCCATTGGGGGGAAATAAAGGATGGGAACGGCATACTTAATTTGTCATAATTTTTTTCAATTGAGAATCAAACTTGAATTTTCCATCTCTAAGCAAAAAAGCTGAGTATATTATTTTTAATTTAATTATGAACATAACTAAGTACAATTTGCAAATTAATGCAAATAAGTGTGAAGTGATGCATGTAAGTTTGAGGGGATGCATTTTTTGTGGTCTAATAAGGGAAGGATATCTGAAATATATGGCAGATCCTTTGGGAATATTGAGGAATAAAGGGATCTTGGTATTCAAGTCGATAGGTCTCTGAAGGGGTCACTATAGGTAGACAGGGTGGTGAAGAAAGCATATGGGATGCTTGCTTTCAATAGCTAGTTTGTAAAATAGAACTACCTAAGTCTTGTTGAAATTTATAGAGCATTGGCTAGGTCACAAAAAGAATGCAGTGAGTAGTTCCGGTTGCTACGTGATTGGTAGGACATGATTGCACTGGAGAGAGTGCAGAGGAGATTCACAGGATGTTGCCTGGGATGGAATGTCTCAGTTTTAAAAAAGGAGGATCTGAATTGACTGGATTTGTTTTCCCTGGACCAGAAGAGGCTGAGAAGGTATACAAAATTATGAGAGGCACAGACAGGGTAGATATTGAGAAGCTTTTCCCCATGGCTAACATGCCTATGATCCGAGGGCATACTTTTTTAAGGTGAGGAGTATGTTTTTAGAGGAGATATGAGGAAACGTTTTTCATCCAAAGGTGGTAGAATGTGCTGCCTGAAGGTATGGTGGAAAAACTTATTTTTCACACCATTTAAGAAACATCTGGACCAGCATTTAAAATACCAGGTAATAGTAGGCTATTGGTCAAACGGGATTAGTGTAGCTTGGTGCTTATTGCTCAGCATTGACATGATGGACCAAAGGGTCTGTTTCTCTGCTGTATGTCTCCATGATTCTACAGATTTTAGGTTCCTCTGATACTTCCCTCAATATGTTTTCCTTTAATTTTAACAATGTCAACATATTCAACAAATAACCACTGACTATAACTGGTAAAGTTGTACCTTCACCCAAGTCATAGCCATGAATAAACATATAATAGAGCAAAGAAATGTAAATATTTACTTTTACTTAATGTTAATGACTATCTTTGTTTTTAATCTCCTTTCATTATGAGAGATTATTTCTAATGTTCTTCATAATCGCAGTTTATTATTAATCACTGTGATTTATCTTCAGTAAAAACAAACTATAAATACTACACTAAGAAGTTTTAGTCGCTCTTATCAATTATCAAACCTCTCTCTGGATTTTTTTTGAAAATTGTTGTTATTGTTACAAAATTAATTTCTCTTTTTTAAAAAGTATTTTCCTTTCATTTACATTGATCCATTGTGTCTCTTTTTCAGTCCAGACAGCATGCACAATACTCTGATTAACAATCTGGTAGATCATTTCAATTTTGTAGTCTATGACAACTCCCTTTAAACCAATAGCTGAACAGTACAAATTAAATTATCTTTTGATTTCCTGACCCCTTAGGAAGCAAGTCAACTATAATTTAACCCTCAGTAAAAGATTTGATTGCCATAGGGAAGTTACAATGCAAGGGACTCTTGATACCTTTGCAGATGTTAGTATTCAGTAATTTGTTAATGCACTGTGATGTTTTCCAAGTGGCTATAACTGGTAACTTATCAAGTTTGGCACTTCTCCCACTATGTGGTACTGGGTCAGACTTGTTTGAGGAACTTCACTGCCACAGATCTTTCTTGTCTTTGCTTTGTGTTGGGCCAGTCTAGTGATTAGTGGTTGAGGGTTATCCACCTTAGATATTTGTCAAAGAGGCATTAATCTTAAAAAATAAAGTTTGTTGCATGATATCAATAAGTGGTCAGACAGCAATGCTAAGATCTTGGGTAGCGAGGACAGATATTTCTTTCTCCCTAAAAACCAGGATAGAACTCTATGAGCTGGATCTACCCATTTGTAGATAGTGTTTCATTGAGATTCATGGTGTTTGGTCTGTCATTAGGTTGGTGATCCTTTTTATTAAATCTTCCATTATTCATCATATAAATTATGCAAATAGCTTCCATGTTGTCCATCTCATGGAGTTGTACAGCAGGAGAAGTGGAATTTCTCACTATTATTGGAATCTTCCAGTGTCATGCCAATACTGCCATATTTAGGGGAGAGCTGCACACCATTTCACATGCTGCAAACAAGGAACTGCCTTTCACATTGTGCTATTGTGCTGTTATCCCCAAAAAGTCCTCGATGTTGAGAGAGAGAAAAATGAGCTTCTTGGTTCACTGACAGTGATTTGGAGGTATTGGTGGGTGGGACGGTAGAGAACAGAACAGTGCAGTATTCCGCTGACCAGCAAAAGAAACTAAACCACCAGACCCAGTCAGTCTGAATTAAGACAATTGCCCAGGTCAGTGTAATATCCAGGGTGAAACATAATGGATAACAGTGCAGGAATAAGGAGGATGATCTCCTGTACTATGCAAGGGTCCACAATCTTTTCTTTGTTGCCTCATGCTCATGGGGCCAACACTTATTTGAACTCTGCCATTGTACTTGCCTCTTACTAAAGCTCACAGGCTACAATTCTTATTATTACAAGTACCATGTCCACTTATCACTTCTCATCTACCTCATATTCCCAATCTGCCATTCCTTCTTGCCATCTAGATTTGAAACCTTCGCTCACTCTCTCTCCTCTGATGCTGCCTGACCCGGTGTGATTTCCAGTATTTTTTTGTTTTCAATCCTTTCCCCATTCTGCCTTCTGTGCTTCTTACTCACTCACTGGGTATGTTTCACCCAGTCTCCTGCTCCTGTGTTGTCACAAACTGTTTTTCACCAAAAATAATTCCCTCCCTTTGTTCCATTACAGGGAAAACTGGCTAACCTCACTTCCAACCTCTGGAGAGATTGAATACTCTGATTCTAGATTCAATGGAGTTAGAAAGGTGTTATGTAGGGAATGGGCACATTAGAAATGTGGAGCTTATTCAAGGAAAAGCTCCTGAGTGTCCGAGATAAGTATGTAGGGAGGGAGGCAGGGAGGAAGCTGTAGAGCGCAGGAGCCGTGGTTTACAAAGGAAGTAGAATCTCTGGTCAAGAGGAAGAAGAAGGCTTATGTTAGGATGAGATGTGAAGGCTCAGTTAGAGCACTTGAGGGTTACAAGGTAGCCAGGAAAGACCTAAAGAGAGAGGTCAGAAGAGCCAGGAGGAGACATGAGAAGTTGTTGGCAGATAGGATCAGGGTAAACCCGATGCTAAACCCGATGCTTTCTATAGGTATTTAAGGAATAAAAGAATTACGAGAGTAAGATTAGGGCCAATCAAGGATAGTATTGGGAAGTTGTGTGTGGAGTCAGAGGAGGTAGGGGAAGCGCTAAATGAATATTTTTCGACAGTATTCACTCTAGAAAATGACAATATTGTTGAGGAGATTACTGAGGTACAGTCTACTAGACTAGGTGGGATTGAGGTTCACATGGAGGAGGTATGAGAAATCCTGCAGAGTGTGAAAATAGATAAGTCCCCTGGACCGGATGGGATTTATCCCAGTATCTTCTGGGAAGCCAGGGAGGAGATTGCCGAGCCTTTGGCATTGATCTTTAAATCGTCATTGTCTACAGGAATAGTGCCAGAAGACTGGAGGATAGCAAATGTGGTTCCCTTTTTCAAGAAGGGGAGTAGAGACAACCCTGGTAATTATAGACCAGTGAGCCTTACTTCAGTTGTTAGTAAGGTGTTGGAAAAGGTTATAAGAGATAGGATTTATAATCATCTAGAAAAGAATAATTTGATTAGGGATAGTCAGCACGGTTTTGTGAAGGGTAGGTCGTGCCTCACAAAACTTATTGAGTTCTTTGAGAAGGTGCCCAAACAGAGAGATGAGCGTAAACCGGCTGATGTGGTGTATATGGATTTCAGCAAGGCATTCGCTAAGATTCTCCACAGTAGGCTATTGTACAAAATGCGGAGGAGTGAGATTGTGGGAGATATAGCAGCTTGGATCAGTAATTAACTTGCTGAAAGAAGACAGAGGGTGGTGGTTGAAATGTTCATCCTAGAGTCCAGTTACTAGTGGTGTACCCCAAGGGTCGGTGTTGGGTCCACTGCTATTCGTCATTTTTATAAATGACTAAGGTCGGTGGAATTGTGGATAGTGACGAAGGATGTTGTAGGTTACAGAGAGACATGGATAAGCTGCAGAGCTGGGCTGAGAGGTGGCAAATGGAGTTTAATGCAGACAAGTGTGAGGTGATTCACTTTGTTCGGAGTAACTGGAATGCAAAGTACTGGGCTAATGGTAAGTGTAGATGAGTAGAGAGATCTCGGTGTCCAGGTACACAGATCCTTGAAGGTTGCCACCCAGGTTGACAGGGTTGTTAAGAAGGCATACAGTGTTTTAGCTTTTATTAATAGAGGGATTGAGCTCCGGAACAATGAGGTTATGCTGCAGCTGTACAAAACTCTGGTGCGGCCGCACTTGGAGTATTGTGTACAGTTCTGGTCACCACATTATAAGAAGGATGTGGAAGCTTTGGAAAGGGTGCAGAGGAGATTTATTTAAATTGAGGGGTGATAGATATAGGACAGATGTCAGAGGTAGTTTCTTTACTCAGAGAGTAGTAAGGGCATGGAATGCTTTGCCTGCAATGGTAGTAGATTCACCAACTTTAAGTGCATTTAAGTTGTCATTGGACAAGCATATGGACGTACATGGAATAGTGTAGTTTAGATGGGCTTCAGATTGGTATGACTGGTCGGCACAACATCAAGGGCTGAAGGGCCTGTACTGCGCTGTAATGTTCTATGCTCTAATGGTTTGAGGAGGGCATTTCAGATGCAAGGCTCAAAAGAAATGCTGTCAAACATAGGACAGAAAAAAGTGGTGAGAAGAGATTCAGAGGAACCGGTAGTTAGAGCGAAAATATGCATTCAACTGTAAACGCACCTTCATTCAATATAGTGCCATATAAAACATTATTGCAGAAGATGGGAGCTCATGTCATTGGAATAATGTATTGGCATGGATTGAGGACTGGTTATGTACAAAAGGCAGAGTTGGGTGTAATGGACCTTTTTCATTAACTAGTGAAGTGCCACAAGGATCGGTCAAGGGCCTCAATTATTTACCAACGATATTAGCTTGGAGGGTCAGAGAGATTAATATATCCAAGTTTGCTGGTGATCCAAAAATAGGCTTGGGGTCATGTTGTAATGGAGGCATAAAGATGGTGGCTCAGTGGTTAGCACTGCTGCCTCACAGCTCCAGGGACCTGAGTTCAATTCCACCCTCGGGCAACTTTATGGAGTTTGCACATTCTCCCCAAATCTGCATGGGTTCCTCTAGGTGCTCTGGTTTCCTCCCACAGTCCAAAGATGTGCAGGTTGGGTGGATTAGCCATGCTAAACTGCCCATAGTGCCCAGAGATGTGTAAGCTAGGTGAATTAGCCATGGGAATTGTAGAGTTACAGGGATAGGGTTGATTTGGGGTGAGATGCTGCTTTGAGGGTCAGTGTGGATGTCATGGGCTGGATGGCCTGCTTTGACACTGTAGGGATTCTATGACATAGAGAGGTTGAGTGAGCGGGCAAAATCTTGGCAGATGGAACTTAAGGTAGAAAAGTGTGAGATCATGAACATTGATAGCAAAAGGCACAATATTACTTTAATGGAGATTTTCTCAAAAAAAGTTCAGAACTGAAAGCAATGTTCATATGCCTGAAACATTAAAAAGTTAGCATGTGGGTGCAGCAAGTGATTAAGAAAACAAACAGAAGTTGGCTTTTATTGCTCGCAGGTTGGAGTTTAAAAATAGGAAATATTTGTTGCAACTGAACTGGGTGTTGGTGAGACAAAAACAGAAAATTCTAGAAAAGCTCAGCAGGTCTGGCAGCATCTGTGAAGAGCAGTCAGAGTTCATATTCTGGGTTGAGTGGCCCTTCCTCCCTGCTTGTGAGGCTGCGTTTAGAGTATTGTGTACAGTTTTTATCGCTGTATTTCAGAATAAGTTGTATTAGCATCGGAGACAGTTCAAAAGATATTCACTTAGCTGAACCCTGGGATGAAGGAGTTAACTTACTAACAATGGTTAAATACGTCAGACCTTTATTCATGAGAGTATAGAAGAATGAGTTGATCTTATTGAAACATATAAGATCCTGAGGGGGCTTCACAATTTAGATGTTGAGAAGATCTTTCCATCAGTGAATCAATCTCGAACTAGGGGATATCGTTACAGACTACATTCAGTTAAGACTGAGATACAAAAGTAATTTCTTCTCCTAGTGGATAGTGCATGTCAGTGCCCCAGAAAGTTATGGAGGCGAGATCATTGAAAATACTTAAACATGAGATTGATAGATTTTTGCAATATCAGGTAGTTGAGAGCTAGCATGAAAGAAGAATCACAGAATCCCTACAGTTGGAATCAGGCCATTTAGTCCTACAAGTCCACACCAACCCTCCAAAGAGTATCCCATCCAAACCCCTTCCCCATTACTCTACCTACACATCCTTGAACACTATGGGCAATTTAGCATGGCCAATTCACCTGGCTTGCATGTCTTTGGATTGTGGGAGGAAACCTACGCAGACACAGGGAGAATGTGCAAACTCCACACAAATAGTCGCCCGAGGCTGGAATCGAACCTGGGTTTCAAGTGCTGTGAGGCAGCAGTGCTAACTATTGAGCCACCATGCCACCCCAGAATAGAGGCTTGGGGCAGATCAACTATGATCTCGTTGAATTGTGGGACAGAATTGCTGAAGGAAGGTTTGCTAAACTTATGCAGGCACTATTGATGCTTCAGCTGGATGATGTGAACGGTTTTGATCTTATTATCTGAAGAAAGATATATAGACATTGGAGGCAGTCCAGTGAAGGTTCACTAGGTTGCTATAGAGTACAACGGTTGAGTTGCATGAGCTTGAACTCATTGGAGTTTAGAAAAATTAGAGGAGACCTTATTGAACAATTAAGACTTTTATGGAGTTTGCCAGTGCAGAATGGTTGTTTCCTGTTATGGGAGAGTCTAAGAACAGAGAGCAAAATCTCAGAGTAAGTGTCACCCATTTAAGATGGAGAAAAGGAGGGAATTTTTCTGCAAAGCGTTGTGAACCTGTGGGATTGTTTTATCACGGTCTATCACAGCCTTGAAAATAAACTTACTTTTAGTCAGTAAGGGAAGTATGAGTTAGAGGTAAAAGGTAGGAAAGTGGAGTCAGGGATTATCATATCAGACATAATCGGATTGAATGTGGAACAGACCCAATGGGTCAAATGGCCTACTTCTGTCCCATGTCTTATGATCTCGTCGGCTTGAGGTGCTAAATAACTTAGAGGAGAAAGTGAGGTCTGCAGATGCTGGAGATTAGAGCTGGAAATGTGTTGCTGGAAAAGCGCAGCAGGTCAGGCAGCATCCAGGGAACAGGAGAATCGACGTTTCGAGCATAAGCCCTTCTTCAGGGATCCTGAAGTATATTCCTGAAGAAGGGCCTATGCCCGAAACGTCGATTCTCCTGTTCCCTGGATGCTGCCTGACCTGCTGCGATTTTCCAGCAACACATTTCCAGAGCTAAATAACTTACTCCTGCTCCTGTTATGCTCACTACTTCAACAGGTTGATCAGCCCAAGACGAAATGCAGCTTTTGAACATTTTATTTATTTCTGAAGGTCCAGGAGTGCAATTTAGAGTTCCAAAACAGTAAGTTGGTTCTCTGCTACAACATCTACCACCCCAGGAACATAAGCCCCATATCATCCTTGGCCATCTAGGCTGAACCATCCAACCTTGCAGTAGCCTGGAATTCAAAAGCTATTCCCGGCTGCTTAGTTTCAAGCCACAGTTGCTAAGTATATACTAATGAAGCCAGGCTCTCAAAATATACCGAGCCTCCACAGCCCTGTGTGCTAGACAGAGGCCTCTGGCTCAGACTTCGAGCTATAGCAGGAAGACTTGTCAATGGTTAATGTCAAAAGTGAGAGAGTGTACAGTTATACTTTCTTTAAAAGCAATCTATTTAATTCTTTGTGTATGTTTTTATAAAATATACTTCGTAGAGCATCAATCTCTGATACATTGAATTACTTTCTGGTTTCTGCCATATCTCCAAGTAAATAACTAGGCCAGATTCACAGTTACAGAATTGACTAGGAGATTTCTTTCCTGATAAGAGAATTAATCATTTTTTAGGTTGCTATCATTGAGCGCTAACTACTATTCATTTCAAGTTTATGGTAGAAGCACAGTTCAAATGATTGAAGTAGAGATTTAGAATTTACTGTTTTAGAGTTTACAGTGATGCCAATGAATTAGAAATGTGGATGAAATAAGTTCATACAATCAACCTCTCTTTAGCCACAGGACTGTGGATGCTCAGTATGTTTAAAATAGAGATTGCTAGAAATCTGATTACCAGTGGTGTATAATGTTATGGGGAAGGTAAAATTTAAATAATTTGATCAGCCATTTTTGTGTTGAATGGCAGGATGAGCTCAATGGGCTAATTGGCCTACTCCTGTTCCTGTATTCCTATCTAATGCCATCCGCTATTTGTTAGATTTTCCCCTTGCATATTTAGGATTTTAAATAAAGTTTGCATGACAAGTAGCTGATAGTGCAAGCTGACAGTGTCACATCAAAAGAAGCTGAGCATCTGGGGCTCATTTGAATAGGATAAGGAACTGAGTTTCACCTGAACCAATCTGACTGAGGTATTGTAACATTCGTATCACAAGGGCCATGAAGGAAACATAAATGAGAATGAATCAACGTATTGTTAAATCATGGTCAGTCATGAGAGAATAAACTAAAAGAAAAAGTGAACACAACTTTAAAAAAAAATTAACATTTTTAAAATCCATATTCATTCAATATCAAGGAATGGGAGTGTACATTTCATACACTGACTTTCAGAACCAGAGATATTGGTTGTAAGTAATTGACACTTAAGCTTCTGTTGACTAATTTAGCTTGTATATACCACAGTAATACAGCAATTTTATGTATTTAATGTATTGCACGATAACAGAAACAAGAGGCTATTTCTAAAATTAATAGTGAAACATTATGGGCTTAATTTTAACCAGAAACAGACTGTGCAGAGTTTCACAAGTGTTTTTCTCTGTGAGCCCCAATGGGTTTTCTCACGCTAACTTCCCAGACTTGGCTTATTACTGGTGCACCATCCCACCGTGATATCCCAGTTGTCTATTCTCCTACTCACCACAGGCAGAAATATTGTCCACTTTTAGGACCTCCCGGGATTTATGGAGAGAACACCATCTTTAAAACCCAGCCATGTTTCTAGTTAGGAGCTGGCAATGCTCAGTCAAACTGCTTGGTTTCTGTCAGTTCCAAATGTGTCAAACTGAGGGAAACTGCTACTCTACTTTGCTAATAGGATCCTGGTAGAGAACCGGCAGGTGTAGTCACTGCCCATGAAGTGTGCCCTGAGGTTTTGTTGACTAGTATCCAAGGTGGAGGTCATAGAAGCAGGTTGCAAGATGGACTGGCCAAGTTTCATTTCTCTCAGGAAATGTCACCACCTGGTATCTATCTAGTGTATAGGAGCATGGGAAATGGTTTCTTGATGATCAGTGTGATCACATCTCACCTTTCAACATTTGACAGGAAAATTGGATATTCTGACATTCTGAGTCAAGAAGCTCCTTACTGCCAATACTGCATGATTCTCCCAACTTTTTTATCATTATCTACATTGTTCAATGTCTGTGAAAATCTCACCCTGTATATCGATCAACAATTTCTGCATCTTCCTGCTTCACCCACACATCTGTCTCTCGACTGGAGGTGCCATACCATTGCTTGTCTAAGATGGTGGTGGAGTGGGACACTTCAGCTGGAGGCCAATCATTTTCTTTTTTTTTGTTTCTCTTTGTCTTCTCTTTTGTGTTGTCCTTCTTCTGTCTTCTCTTTTCTTTCTGCTTTTTCTCAACCTTGGACTCCCTGCCTCAGGGCAGCCTCGGACACCCAACCTTGGACATCGGGTCTCAGCACAGACCATGCGCGTCATCCTTTCAGGCTGACATGGCAGCCTCATGGCCTGGCATGGTGATCTCTCAGGGGCCCAGTGTGGCAGTCTCTCAGCCCAGCATGGTTGTCATTCAACCCAATGTGATGGTCTTTCAGCCTTGCAAGCTGGTCGTTCAGCTCAGTGTGGCCTCAACATAGACTTGCAGTCTCAAGGTGATTCTAGAGCGGTCTTACAGCCTCAATAACCTTAACATGAAGCCCGGCATGGTCTGGAGTCAAAATCCAGCACAGACTGGTGCCAGTGTAGACTGGAAGCTAGGTGCCAGTGTGGACTGGTTGGAAGAACTGTTGTTCTGAACTTCTTTCTCTTATTCTAATTTAGTCCTATAATCTGCAGTGCTGGATTTTTTATTTCCTTATTTTCTATTTCTTTTTCTAAGAAATTGGCCTAAGAATCTGTACCTAGGTATTTTTGTATCTAAGATGGTGTCATGAGTGGTGACTTGTAAAGTTTCCAATGTATTCATCTGTGTACATATGCTGAAAAATGTGTTGCTGGAAAAGCGCAGCAGGTCAGGCAGCATCCAAGGAGCAGGAAAATCGACATTTTGGACATAAGCCCTTCTACATGCGACAATAAAACTAATTTGAATAAAGCTAATTCGAATTTGAATTTGAATTTTGCTTTCATACTATTGCGCATTCTATTTACCTCACAGCTCTTAACAGAAAAGATTGGCTCAACAATCTTCTGTCTTACATTTTAATGGGAACAGAACTGAAACCCTATTTAAATAAGCAGGTTAATGTCTCCATTATGATGGTTAGCGGAGAAATGTCATGTCAACTCATTAAGTGGCCCATTCACTATTATGGCCAATGATGACCTGTAACCCTTTGGGCAATTAAGTATAATTTTGTTTCCAGAATCAGATATTATTATCTCCTACTCAATAGATTTATGTTGTGGATCGAAACTGACAAGAAACTAGGCTGGGAATGTCCAAATAAAGACTCATTCAATTTAGTGTAGAACAGTAGCCTGAATTTTGCAAAATACTGGCTAAGTGTTTAATTTCAGGGAGTTTCATGGAGTGCCTTCCTCGGTGAGCCCGAGTGAGTTTTCTCACGCAATTTTATGCTGCAGATCTTGTTGTTTATTTCTGTTATGAGATAATGCATGAACTCCTATGTGAGTCCTTGGAGTCAGTGGACTAGTCCTTACACAAGAACTCAGCAGCTAACCTAACTGAATATGTCACTCACAGACTTCGTCAGTAAGTGTGAAAGGACTGCATGCCAAAGAAGGTAATCTGAGTGTTCCTCGACTGCAAACCATGGATGAACCGGAATATCCACTCACTACTGAAGTCCAGGTCTGAGGCATTCAAGGTGGATGACCATGGCCAAGACAGGAGAGCCAAGTATGACCTTCGCAAAGTCATCAGGGATGCTGAGAGTTAATCCCAGACTAAATTACTGTCCCAGACTAACCACACAAACACATATCGATTGTGGCAAGGCTTACAAGATATACTGGGCAAAGTCAAGTAAAATCACTTAAAACATGGTGGTTTGAACAGAAGTTCAATGAATTGATGTCACCTACCCTGATAGCCTTGGGTGTACCCACAGTCACTGCTGCAGACATCAGATCGGCCTTCTTGAGGGTGAACCTACAGAGAGCGAGTGACCCCAATGGAGTCCCCAGCCATACACTCAGATCCTGTGTGGACTAGTTGAATGGAGGACACACCCTGTCTGTATTAATGGTGCTGAGGTGGAGAGCTTCAAGTTCCTAGGAGTAAATATCATCAACAATTTACCCTTCTCCATGTACGTCAATATCACAGTCAAGAAAACACATCAATGACTCTACTTTCAGAAGGCTAAGGAACTCAGCATATCCATGATGACTCTTAGCAATTTTTATAGATGCATCAGAGAGAGCATCCTCCCTGGATACTTCACAGCTTGGTATTTCCCAGACCACAAGAAGTTACATAAAGTTGTGAATGCAGCCTAGTCTGTCACACAAACCAGCCTTTCTTTCATCTACACTACCCATTGCCTCTGGAAACCTACCAACATAATCAAGGATCCCTCCCGGATGTATTCCCTTCCACCTGCTTCCAATACGCAGAAGAAACAAAAGTTTGAAAACATGTACTAACAGACGTAAGAACAGCTTCTTCCTTGCTGTTATCAGATTTATGAATAGATCCCTTATATATTAAAGTTGATCTTTCCCTGCACCTTCTCTGTAGCAGTAATACTATATTCGGCATTCTGTTCTATTACCCTGATGTAATTATGTAAAGTATGATTGGTCTGGTTAACACACAAAACAATACTTCTCATTATATCTTGGTACATGTGACAATAATAAATCAAATCACTGTAACTGTAACTACCAGTCTGATGTGATATGACATGATGCTAAGAAAACAATTTGTGTACAGTCCATATCACCCTACACCTGGGGAAGACAGCTGTGTTGGTAAAGCCTACTGCCTGGACTGCAGCATTGATAGCATTTCAGGACAACAAGTATGAAGCATATAAGGTGTCATCTGGCACAAATTGTATCAGCTACAGCCTTGACACATTTGTGGGTTGGGGATTGAAAGATTCTACACTGGTCCCTACTGGATCCTTCTAAACAGCTAGTAGCATAAAAATGTAGCTCAGCTCTCACCTGGATGGCCACCTGAATAGGATGGGCACCCACTCTTTCAGGTCACACAGGTCCTACTGTAATAGCTGGCATCTTTCTGTGATGGTGTTCTGGGGCATTCACAGTTTATGATGGGAATTTACCTCACTCATCTGGAGGAGATGATCTGAAGGATCATAAATGACCTCCATATTTAGAGGAGACTTCCAGCTGTGACTTCTTCATTACAGTCTATTTGGCAGCTACTAAGGGTGCTATTGGAGCATATGTTCCTCCTCAGTTTCCGTGTGCATTTCATAACAGCCACAGTGACAATGACCCTTGCTATGACAGAATTCACTGGGTTCCGATAAACCTGTGTGGGGAATATCAGAAGTAGAACCAAGCTCTGAGTAATCTGAGCAGTCAGCATTTACATCACACCCAACATGACAGTTTAGCATTGTCCTCCATAAAGAGGGCTGTCCAATGAGGAGGGCTGTAGAATTATTCTCCATAGACCTTTGACTTATTCAGGATCCCAACCCACTTTAGAGCGGCATGGCTTTGTGGCTGTTGTGCCATTACATTGACAGGGAGAGGTAGTGAATTGAATTGACTTTATTGCCACGTGTACCGAGGCACAGTGAAAAGCTTTGTCTTGTGAGCAATACAGGCAGATTACATAGTTAAGTAGCATAGATAAGTAAATAATAGGTAATGCCAGATTGTGTGGGTGCAGAGCAGCCTTTTAAGGATGGTACAGAAAACAGAGAGTGGTAGATTGTTCCCAAAACAGCTTGTGGTAGGTTGGAGATGGAATTAGATGTAAGAGGTGCTTTGGAATGGAATAGGGAATCAATGGGGTAGGTTTGGTAAGATACAGTGAGAAATCTTGCTCAGCCTCGCAGCAAAAAACCCTCCATAAAACAGTGCATTTGACACTTAACCAAAAATCGTAAGATTTAGCTAATTGGAGCTGTGAGGTTATTCATCCATTTAAATCTCTTACCCTTTAAGATTAAAAAGACCAGTCTTCAGTTTAAAAGAGTGTGGACAGGACCTTTGGTTAATTTGTGTTGTGGTTATTAGAGCATCGTTATAGGCCATATAACTCTCAATATCTTGACAAACTCCCTTCATTAACTTGGCACTAAGAGATCTAGTCAGCTGCTCTGAGACTTAGCCTGGTCAAATCCTTGTGCTGGGACCCTACCCATGCACACAAAGTATTCCTGCTGCAGCCTTTCAATATTAGCTGTACTCTGCTTCTTGAGAGCTCTGTTAGTATATCAAAGGGGTGCCATGATGCTCCTGAGAGAGTGGCAAATGCCAGGTGCGAATATCTGTGGATGAGGGAATCACGCATTAGATGTTGCTTTCCATAATGAAGGTCCTTCAGGACAAGTGATGTTTTATGTATTTTCTAATTTCCGTATTGAATTTTCTCAGTATCTAGCTTTTTGGGGGCGCTTGGTAGGATAGGAAGTTGAATACTTAACGAGGTTAGTTGAGGTAATAAACCCCTTTCCAGTCCCCACTATCCAGCAAGAAACTCACCATGTCACTAATCAAAAGCAGAAAAGGTGGAATGAGATGCTCCAACGATAACTTTGACTTCATTGGACATCTCATCAGATTCTGCTGTAAATAGTTCCTCATATTGCTCAGACCCCTGTATCATTTCACTTAGTGCTTTCTGTTTAAGTTTGTTAAAACAAACCCAAGGGCTATCATTATATTTTTAGTTCTGATATATCACAGTTGGGTACCTGTCAGTCACAGGTTGACTGACAGTTCCAAATGGTTGAATGCCTTTGATGTGGGGCTAGTAATACAAAGCCTTGATTTTGTAAAAGATCAAGAAGGAATTTAATTTTAGTGAATTGTTATCGATGAGCATGTTGTTCCCAAAGTAAAGTTTGCATGAAACATGTCGATCCATGGTGGATGCTGGTTAGTTTGACATGATGGGTGTAAAGACAGTCGATGGTGGATTGTATGGGGACATAGAAAGAGGAGTAGCCATTTAGCCCCTCAAGTATGCTCCAGCATTCAATAAGATCATGGTTAATCTATGGCCGAACTCTATAAGCCTGCCTTGGACCGATATCCTTTGATACACTTGTTTAATAAACATTTGTCTATCTCAGAATTACATTTAACTATTGAATAAGCATTGACAGCCATTTGAGGAACAGTGTTCCAAACCTCCATTACTCTTTGCATGTAGAAATGCTTTCTGACATCTCTCCTGAATGTCTTGGCTCTAACTGTTAGGCCGTGCACCCGGTTCTAGAATCTTCAACCAATGGAAATCGTTTATCTTTATCTGCCGTGTCTTATTTTGTTAATAATCTGAAGACCTCAATTAGATCACCCTTAACCTTCTAAGTTCTAGAGAATTAAAGCCTAATTTGTTTAATCTCTCCTCATAACTTAACCCCTGAAGTTGGGGTATCATCCTTGTAAACCTACATTGAACTGCCTCAAGGGCCAAAACATCCTTCCTAAGGTGTTGTGGCCAGATCTGCTCACAGTACTCACTGTGGTGTCTAACAGGGGTTTGGTACAACATCTGTATCCCTATACTCCTTTAGACATGCATCATTCCGTTCACCCTTTTGAGTATTTTCTACATCTGTTCATGGCATTTTAAAAGGCTATGCACATGAACCCTCCCCAAGTCTTGTTGGTCATCCATTATATTTAATTTTGTACCTTCCAAAAAAATACCCTGATCAATTCTTTTTCAGTCTAAAATGTGTAACCTCATACCTGCCTATATTAAAATCCACCTGCCACTGTTTGCCCATTCACCTAATCTATCAATATCCTCACATCATTTTGTGCTGTCATCAACACTGTCTACAATACTTGCTAATTTTACGTCATCCACAAATTTGGATATTTGACTTTTGCTGCCATTATCCACATCGTTAAGAACATTGTGAATAACTGAAGCCCCAACACAGATTACATCCTGCCAATATGTGTACTTACCTATTACTCCAACTCTGTTTCCTATCACACAAGCAATTTCCTATCCATATCAGCAATCTGCCTTCAATTCTGCTGGCTTCTGCTGGCTTCCACTTTAGCTAATGGTTTCTTGCAACTTTAACAAAAGTCTTCTGGAAGTCCACTTTGTGGCATAGGTTGACACAAAGTTGTCATGTTGATTGGTAGAGTGCATATGTAGGCATGGAGGATAGCATGTAGAGGGGCATGGTTTGGTATGGGCGCAGACTGGGTAGCGTGAGGATGAGAGAGATGTGTTTTTGTTTCTTTTTATTTTACAACTCCCAAAGCAGCACGACTATATTTCTTTCATTTTCCATCTCAGAAACCTCCCTCCCCTTCCTGGACCTCTCCATCACTGTCTCGGGCGACGGACGAACCACAGACATATACTACAAGCCCACCGACTCCCACAGCCAACTAGACTACACCTACTCCCAACTTACCTCCTCTAAAAACACCATCCCTTATTCTCAATTCCTCCCCCTCTGCCGCATTTGTTCCCAAGATGACCAATTCCACCTCAGAAAGTCTCAGATGGCCTCCTTCTTCCACAATCGCATCTTCCCTTCACACATGGTTGACGATGCCCTCCAGCACACCTCCTCTACTTCACGCACCACTGCCCTTGAACCCCAACCCTCCCAACGCAACAAGGACAGAACCCCCCGGTCCTCACCTTCCACCCCACTAACCTCCACATGTAATACATCATCCTCTGCCACTTCCGCCACCTCAAAATGGACCCACCACCAGAGATATATTTCCCTCCCTACCCCTATCAGCGTTCCGAAAAGACCATTCCCTCCGTGACTCCCTCATCAGGCCCACACCCCCACCAGCCCACACCCCACTCCAGACACCTTTCCCTGTCACTGCAGGAAGTGCAAAACCTGCGCCCACACCACTCCCCACACCTCTATCCAAGGTCCTAAGGGATCCTTCCACTACCCTGTGACTGAACAGTTCAACTCCCACTCCCACGCCGTCAAAGACATGCAAGTCCTGGGCTGCCTCCATGGCCAAACCGTTACCACCACACGCCTGGAGGAACAATGCCTCACCTTGGGACCCTGCAATCAGACAGGATAAATGTGGATTTCAATAGCTTCTTCATTTCCCCTTCCCCCACATTATCCCAGTCCTACCCTCTAACTCGGCACCATCCCCCTCTAACCTATCATCTTCTCTCTCACTTTCATCCACCTATCACTTTCTCAGCTACCTTTCCCCAAACCCCACCCTCTCCCATTTATCTCTCAGCCCAAACCCACAAGCCTCATTCCTGATGAAGAGCTTATGTCTAAAACATCAATTCTCCTGCTCCTCGGATGCTGCCTGACCTGCTGTGCTTTGCCAGCACCACACTCTTGACTCTGATCTCCAGCATGTGCAGTCCTCACTTTCTCTTATATTTCTTTCATTCAGGCTACCTCAGCACTCCGCACTCCCTGCCTCCACACTGTTCCCAAGGCAGCAGACTTGATTCTCATTTACCCCCATACTCTCCAGAACCAAAATTGGGACTATTTTGCAGGAATCGGGTTTGTGGAGTCAGGACTTTCCTGAGTTGGGACTGAAAATCTAGGTCTGATTTACCTTCAAGAAACTCTTTCCAACCCACTATAGCTTTGTCAACTTGCAGCTTAATGAAGTTATCTTTGAAGTCAATAGGAATATTTATTTTGGGGCTGTCAGTGTCCTTTTCCACATTTTCCTAATTGTAACTGAATCATGATCACTTCCATCAGAAGGCTCCCCAGCTGATCGCCTTTCCACCTGTCCAGATTCAGCTTCCAAAGCAAAGTCCAGAACTATTACACTCACATGGGCTTGTTACTTATCAGCAAAACAAATTATCCTGAATTATATGTCTTGTAGAGCTTTCAATATATTCTAATTAATATTAGATTAATTGCAATTTCTCACTCTATTGCTCTGTTGCTTTTCACTTTTCCCAGAGATTTGCTGATATATTTGCTATCCCAATTCTTCTGACATTTGGGGTTGATAGTAATTCGAGCAATGTGAAAGCTTATTTTTCTCATTTTCACTTCAACGTACTTTCATATGGGTTTTCCAGCTCATCATCTTTCCTCACAATGTGTGCTTTTATTTACCTGACAATGTGAACTCCTTTCTTCTTGCTCAATGCTACCCCACCACCCCTATCTCCATCACATCCGAATAGTCGGTCACCAAGTACAGTGAACTACGTTTCTGCCCTTTGAGCTATGTTTCAGTGATAGCTACTAATGTAGACCTCAATGGCAATTACATTTTTTAAAGCATTTAGTTCTCATTAAGTCTTTAAAGAAATAAGTGCTGCTATATTAAAGCATCATTACAAGAGAATTTTCATGATTTTTCATAACAACATAAATAGCATAATCTATCACCCTCAGAACATGTATGTCTTGTATATGTCTACATTGCAAGGGACAAACACTTAGGTGGAGATATGATTTTGGCATTTCTCCAAATATGCCAAAATCAATCAATCAAACAATTAATTGAAAATCTGTTTGGAGCTTAACTCAGCATCTTGGCCAACTTTATTGCATTCCTTAATTTAGAAATGATATGAATCTGCCTTGAATGTCAAGCTGTCTGGTTTATATTATGCTTCACACTGTTTTGAATGGACAACCGTGTTTGATAGTACCTGGTACTGTTCATAATGTCTGCAACATCTCCAACATTTACTCAGACACCTAATCCACTTTAGAGATGATGCGAGTGTCAGGGGCTATTCTTCAATCAGCCCATAATCTTTTCTTTGCACTGCTGTATATTACCTTTCACCCAGGAGACTGCACTCCCCCGCGAGCCGCTAACTCAATTTAGACTGGTTGAAAGCAATGATGTGAAACCCCTGTGGTCAGTAAGGGAAAACACTGCCCCTCCTTTCCAACACACCAAATTCCAGTTGTCTGTTGGAGAATCAAAGAGCTCACTTGCCTTCTGGGTCATGTCCTCAGTAACACCAGTGGAATACCAGAGCATGGAATCCAGTTCCTGGTTTTCAGCATCAGACATACTGTGCAATTAGGTTTTAAACATGGTTCCAGTGATGTGAATTTTGCAAAGTCTTGACAATGGTGAGCACCTGCACCTCTCCTGCTTGGAGACTGGCACCAATGAGATTGGTTGAATAATCAATCAGATGGAGAGTGGGAAACTGAGTCAGAAAAGTTGAAATGGACCATAGCAGAATGGGTGCCATGAATCTTGTTAAAAAAAAACACGTTGGGCTATAATGAATATTTTACATATAGTTCCTTGATTGTGAAATACATTGAGGCAACCTGAGGCAGTGAAAGGTACTGTAAAATGTGAGGTTTGTTTCTTCCATTCTCTTGCCTATACCTAGTGAAACATTATACCTCTACCTGATATCAGAAACATCATCAAAGGGGTCAAATCTTAAACTTCTGTTATTTTATGATGTTTCTTGATTATTGAAGTAACTGTGGTTTCTGATAAGAGGAGGAAAAAGTGAAGACTGATGAAGGGTCAACGACTTTCCACAACTGCAATAGTTTCAACTTATCCACCAGGGAAAAGACCGGCAACTTAATGTTCCAGATTTAAATGTTTCAGGTGAGACAGAGAGGAATGTAAAAAAGTTTGGGGAGTTCGCATTCCTGATAATGGAGAATACCATGAGGGAGGACACCATGGAGGACTCATCCAGCAAGGCCTTGTGGGTAGAGCTCAGGAATAGGAAGGGTCCAATCACTTTGATGGGCTTATACTAGAGGCCTCCCAACAGCCAGAGAGGTGGGTGATATAGGAAGAAATATGTGGGCACATTATGAAACATTTGTCAAACAAAAAAAGGGTTAACTGTAGTGTGTGATTTTAATTTCCCAAATATGGACTGGGACTCCATTAATGCCAGGGTCTTGGTTGGGGAGGGTTTTTTTAGATATGTTCCGGATGCCTTTTTTGAAACAATAGGTAAATAGTTCAACTGGAAAAGAGCTGGTATTGGATAATGAGCTAGGCAGGTGATCGAACTTTCAGTGGTGGAGTATTTCACCATAACTCTGTAAGTTTTAAGTTACTTGTGGGTAAGGCCAAGTGAAGTCCTCTGGTGAAAGTATTAAATTGAGCCAAGCTCACTACCACAATGTTAGGCAGGAACTGGAGAATGTAAATTGGGAGTGGCTGTTTTAGAGTAAATTGACATCGAGCACGTGGGAATCTTTTAAAGTTTGTTTATTCGAGTTCAGAACAAGCATGTTCCTATGAAAATTAAGGATCGGGTTGGAAAAATACAGGAATCTTGTATTAGAAGTAAAATTTCGAGTTAGCCAAAAATAAAAAGGAGGTATCTGAAGACAGACAGTTTCCTTGAAGAATACAAAGGTAACAGGAAAGAATTCATAAAAGGAATTAGGAGGGCTAAAATGAACCATGAAATTTCTTTTGCAAACAGGATTAAGAAAAATGTGTTTTATATGCACATAAAGAGAAAGAACGTAGCTAGGGAACAGGTAGGACTATTCAATGACAAAGGAGAGAATTTATGTGTGGAGCCAGAAGAGGTGGGTGAGGTTCTTAACAAATACTTTGCAAGGTCAAGGATAAGGACAGAGAGGGTGGTGAGACTCGATTGGGGTATGTTGATATTCTAGGGCATGTCATTATAAAAAAAAGAGGTGATTGTGGGTGTTTTGAAAAGCATTAAGATTGACCAGTCTCCACGACCTGACGGGATCTACCCCATAATGTTGAAGGAGGCAGGTGAGGAAATTGCTGAGGCCAAGTACAAATCATTGCATCCTCTTTAGTTGAAGGAGAGATCCTAGAGGACTGGCGAATAGCCAATGTCACTCCATTGTTTAAGACCACAGGGATAATCCAATAATTTACAAGTTTGTGAGCTTTGCATAAGTGGTAGGGAAATTACTAGAGAAGATTGTTAGGTTTAGGATTCATTTGCATTTGGAAAGACATGGATTTATGCACAATAGGCAGCATGGTTTTGTGTGGGGAAGTTCATATATTACAAACTTGATCAGTGGATGCAATAGCAACATTTAAGAGGTATCTTGACATATATATGATTAGACAGACAATAGAGAGATATGGATTACATTAAGGTAAAAGATTTGCAGTTTAGAAAGGCATCGTGTTGGTTCAATCTTAGTGGTCCAAAGTGCCTGCTCTTGTGCTGTACTGTTCTTTGTTCTTTGTTGTTCTTATCAGAATCTTTAGATTGAACCTATGGGTGACAATGATGGCCTAGTGGCATTATTGCTAGACTATTAATATAACAAAATAGTAAATATTCTGATGACCTTGGTTCAAATCCTGCCATGGCAGATGATGTAATTTTAATTTGATAAACATCGGGATTAAGAGTCTAGTAATGACCATGAAATCATTGCTGATTATCAGGAAAATATATCTGGCTCACTAATGTCCTTTTATTGAAGGAAACTACCTTCTTACCTGGTCTGGCCTCTGTCTGACTCCAGACCCACTGCAATGTGGTTGTGTCTTCTGTGCAATTATGGATGGTATGTAGGAATGCTGACCTAGCCAGTGATACCCACATCCTGCGAATGCATACATTTAAAAAAGACAGAGTTTCTTTCAGAGGCTGGTGGCAATCTGGAATGCACTGCTTGGAAGGGCAGCAGATACAGGAAACCTACAACCTTTAGAAAGTATGTGGACAAGCACTAAACATATCATAATGATCAAGACCAAGTGTTTGAAAGTGGAATTAGTGTGGATAGGTTGGTACAGACTTGATGGGATGGAAGGGCCTTTTCTGTGCTGTATGATTCCGTGACTATGACTCTCGCACATGGCCAGTGGATTGTGAGTGTCACCTTTCCCATATTTTATCTTACTGATCCATGTAGTCATGATTTAGAGGTGCCAGTGTTGGACTGGGTGGACAAAATTAAAAATCACACAACACCAGGTTATAGTCCAACAGGTTTATGTGAAAGTTAGTTAAAGCTTCCAAATAACCTGTTGTACTATAGCCTGGTGTTATGTGACTTCTTAAACTTGATCTGTGTAGATAATTGACAGTCAGAATTTCTTCTTTAAGAATCTGTGCATCTTAGGATTCTCATGTCAATTAACTATTTAACACTGCTGCACTTTAGCAGCTCAACATTAGGCAGTCACATTAACTTTTACCCTAAGTACTATATCACAGTGCTAAACCAGCACGACGGTTTGAGATAACCTCTGTTTCCAACAGACTGCTGGTCAATGCAAGATCTTTAAAAATTATCCATTATCAACATTCCCCAAATCAAATCAGATTTTCTCTGAACTAAGTCTTACCTCTCTCCTAATTTTTGGCACTTCCGGGTTACCTGTTTAAATGCTATCAGATTGACCAGATACAATCAAATAGTTCCAGCATTAGATGAAAGCTAGCAGGCCTATTGTTATTGTATGTGAGTGGTGGTAAATTCTCTTTGTAAACTACTATCTGAAATTGCGACATGCTCTTTATTTTGTGTCATTCTAGGACAGATGAAAAAGTAGCAGTATTAAAAAAACAAGAGGTAATAGTGTAATCTATCTAGGTTCATAGGAAATGGTAAAAAAAGAGCTATAATGTTATTGTAACTAAGTTTTTTGGTATTGTTGAAGATTGTTTAGATAGGACAAAGTGCGACCTCGGCAGAGCTGGATGTCAAGCAAGGAATGTCACTACACAAAGGCAGTGGAGAGCAAACATTGAGCTGAATGTTACAGTGGAATACCCCAAGCTATGGATTCTGAAATAGATCTTTGCCTTTGCTTTTTTGTACATTGTGGAATTTTACCTGGAGTTAATGAATTGGTTGTGCCCAGGTCCTGTCACTACAGAGCATTCTGAGTTCAATCTATAAAAATGTACATAATTCTTGATCATTGACAGTGGCCTGGGGCAGATGCTGTAATCTTTTATCAAGGAATCATATATTCCCGTGGTTGGGAAGAGAAGCCATTTTTATTAAATGAGGAGAGATTGACCAAATAGCCTCCATCTGTGTCATAGATTTTCTATGTTCCCATGATTTTATTTTTCATCTGGTAAAAATGTTACTCTAATGCTGTAAAAACAAACTGTAAGAATTGCTTTTATATTGCTTTTCAAGAGTTCTATTAATTCAAACCAAATGCCTTTTGTCTGTTTTCTTTTTGACTATAACGGTACCAAGAGAAAAGATTTTGGATGGTCTTAACCTATATCCTAATAGTTGCACATTCTTGGCATGGGCATGCTCATAATTTGACAATAGTTACCATTAAATTGGCACCCTCTTTCAGTGAAGCCACAAGTATTGTTTATTGAGGAAACAAAGTTATCATGCCAGTATGGATTTTTTTAACAGTATTGGGTGGAGTGAAATTGCTTTGGGAAACAATGTCAGAACTTGATGCAACATCTTTAGTGCTGTTGTGGGAGAAGATTAATCAAAACATTTAACAAGGAAAATAGTTTGGAATACTATTATCTCCCATGGTTATTATAACTAACAATAATTTTGTTTGGGTATCGTATTCGAGGACACCAATTGCTGGACTAGTGGGAGCAGCTGTTAGGCAGAATGTTTAATATCTGCAATGTTCAGTTGGCTTAGCCATCTACTTCTTCAACATTTGTGGTGCGAGCTGTTTCGATGGAGCCACCTGCAAAATGCATTATGTATGTCAACTACAGAAACATAATGCAGAATATCAATTAGATATTGAACATTGTATCAGTTGGATGCATTCAGGGAAAGAGAACTGTATTCTCTTTTACACTGTTACCTTGTCGTTTAACATAATTTTCTACAGTATACAGTGGAACATAAAGTAATGGGATTTTAAAAGCAGCTGCTCCATCTAAAGGTTGAATTTAAAGATTAACCATCAGAGAGTAAGACTCTCCAGAGTCTCTGCAACAATGTGCTGGCTGTGAATCTGCAACTCTTAGGAGTACAATGCTTTTTTGAATTTAAAAAAAGGAATTTACAAAAGGAAGCAGGGTCTTATATTTGTTATGTAAGGTTTGATCACAGTTTGGCTGTAGCATCTAAATATTGAAAGAAATCTGAAGTAAATCAATTCATTGCAAGGTCACAAGGGAACTACTGTGTGAAGTCAATTCAAAATAATTGAATTCAGTTGCTAAGATCCACAATAAAGACCACTTTACCGTTTTCGTCTAATACTGGGGGCCATGCATTAACATGAAAGGGGAAGTTCAAAGGAGATGTGAGGGGCAAGTGGTTTCCACGGTACATGCTAGAACATGCTGCCGGGGTAGTGATGAAGGCAGATAAGATAGGGGTGTTTAAGGGGCTTTCAGATAAGCACGTGAATAGGCAAAGAATGGAAAGATATGGACTGAGGGCAAGCAGAAGGGGTTAATTTAATTTGACATCATGTCTGGCACAACATGGTGTGCCAAAGAGCCCATTCCTGTGCTATACACTTCTATGTTCTGGGTTTTATGTTTTGCTCTATTCTCCCATTCCAGGAAACTTACTTTGAATTCTCTTTGCTTTCTCCACTTCAGCTCCCTCTCCATGTGACCATTTAACTTTAACATAGCTGTTGTTTAATCTTAACTAAAAAGTACAGAAATTGATTCTTGTTATGCCCAGTATATTGGTGGAAAAAGGGGGTAAAAACAATATTGTAGGACAATATTCCCTGCCCCAAAGATGCAGGAAATATGTCTTAACTTGAGATGAGCAATATTTCTGGTGTCTCTTGCAGCCAAACCTGGCAATAGGCCTCTTTATGTATGTTAGACCTTTATGAGGGTCATAGAGTCACAGAGATATACAGTATGGAAACAGACTGTATATCCCTTGTCATTGCCCACCAGATATCCTAAATTCATCTAGTTCCATTTGCCAGCACTTGGCCCATATCCGTCTCAACCTTTCCTATTCATATACCCATCCAGGTGCCTTTTAAATGCTGTAATTGTATCAGCCTCCACCACTTCCTCTGGCAGCTCATTCCAAGTATGCACCATCCTTTGAGTGAAAAAGTTGCCCCTTGGGTCCCTTTTAATTCTTTCTCCTCTCATTCTAAACCTATGCCCTCTAGTTCTGGACTCCCCCAACCCAGTCTCCCTTGAGGAACCTTGTTGAACACCTGACTGAAGTCCATTTAGATCATGTCCACCACTCTGCCCTTATCAATCCTTTTTGTTACTTCTTCAAACAACTCGATTAAGATAGTGAGACATGGTTTCCAAAGCACAAAGCCATACTGACTATCCTTAATCCTTTGCCTTTCCAAATACATATAAATCCTGTCCCTCAGGATTCTCTCCAACAACTTGCCCACTATCGATATTAGGCTCACCGGTCTAAAGTTCCCTTGCTTTTTCTTACCGCCTTTCCTGAATAGTGGCATAACGTTAGCCAACCTCCATTCTTCCGGCACCTCACCTGTGACTATCGATGATACAAATATCTCAGCAAGAGGCCCAATCACTTCTCTACCTATCACAGAGTTCTAGGGAACACCTGATCAGGTCCTGAGGATTTGTCCCCCTTTATGCATTTTAAGACATCCAGCACCTTCTCCACTGTAATATGGATATTTTCCAAGATGTCACCATCTATTTCGCCACATTCTGTATCTTCCATGTCCTTCTCCACAGTAAACACTGATGCAAAATATTTGCTTAGTATCTCTCCCAGCTCCTGCAGTTCCACACATAGGCTGCCTTACTGATATTTGAAGGGTCCTATTCTCTCCTTAGTTGCCCTTTTGTCCTTAATGTATTTATAAAATCCCTTGGGATTCTCCTTAACCCAATTTTCCAAAGCTATCTCATGTCCCCTTTTTGCCCTCCTGTTATGACAAGAGGTAAACCCCTTTGCTGATTTATACCCGACACACAGAAGCTCACCTTGTGCTGTAATCTGTTAAATTTTGAGAGGCAAAGAACTATCTCTGATGTCACTATTTAAAGTAAAAATTAACAATTTTATTCTTTAAGTCCAACAGAGAACATTAAAACAACAACTATTTACAATTCCTTTCTCTTAAACCTATTTATTTTTAACCTCCCAAACTATGATACTGGTCCGATTTTAAAAAAAACCCTGATTAAGATTTACAGAAAGCAATCACATTTTAAAACCAGCCAGTGTTGTTGATTCTCCTTTGTAGATTTTCCTCTGTATTTTCCTTACTTTGGTCTTCTGCTGCACAACTCTTCTTATGGACAGGTAACTTTCAGAGAGCTGTTTGGCGAGCAGCCTGTACTTGCTGGTGCTCTTTGGAGTTCTCCCCTAACTGTTCAAAATGTCCGGTTTTATACCCCAAAACATCAGATCATTTCATTGGTTTGATGTCATCCCAAACAGTAAAATTCAAATTCAATTGAATTTTGATATCTGGAGCATAATTTAAACTGATTGGCCGAATTTGAATTTGTTTTGGTTCCATGGCAAAGCATCTCCAGCTATTTATTTCAACCAAATGTTACAGTTTTAAATTGTTCAACACATTCTGTGCTTTCAGTCAGTCCTTGCTAGCTACCTCTATTTCTTAAAGGTACAGTACACACACCTAC
The DNA here is from genome assembly GCF_004010195.1 of Chiloscyllium plagiosum. Taxonomy (NCBI): domain Eukaryota; kingdom Metazoa; phylum Chordata; class Chondrichthyes; order Orectolobiformes; family Hemiscylliidae; genus Chiloscyllium; species Chiloscyllium plagiosum. The sequence goes on along the minus strand of NC_057710.1, from coordinate 42,534,866 downwards.
ACTTTCTTAACACCTCCTTACATCTACTTATAAAATTAGCTGTTCTTAGGCAGTGCCAGGCCTACAAGTAGCTGATTCATTTGCAGAGGTTGATATTGATCAGTAGAAACTTTCCTTACCCATGTTTGCCCTGATATGGTGGGACTTCAAAGGGCCAGGAATAAATGTTGAAGCTTTCCAAAGTCATACCGTCTGCCTTAAAAGGATGGCCTCTTACTCTGAGATCATGCCCTCTAGTTTGAGACTCTTCCAGAAGAGGAAACAACCTCTCCACATCTATCCCTTAAAAATCCTGCATATTTCAATAAGGTTGCCTCTCATTTTTCCAGACTTCAATGAATTTCAGCTCAAAATGCTCAACTTTTCCTCATAAAACAATCTGTCTATATTTGAGACCAACCAAGCGAATCTTCTCTGAATTGCTTCCAATCACTGTATATCTTCCCTTAGGTAAGGAACCAAAACTGTTCAAAGGATTCTAGGCAAGATCTGACTCATGCTTTGTATAGTTTCAGCAAGGGATCCTTGCGTTTATACTCCATTCCCTTTGAAATTAAGGCCAACATTCCAATTGAATCCCTATTATCCATTGAACTTGGATGCTAGCTTTTTGTGATTTATGTATGAGGATCTCCAAATCCTCAGCTTCAACAAGGGATCCTCAGTATGAGGATCTCCAAATCCTTCTCAGCTGCAGCTTTCTGCAATTTTTCCCATGAATAATATTCAGCCTGTCTTTTCTCCCTGCCAAAGTGCAAACCCTCACATTTTCCCATTGATTATATTCCATCTGCCAAGTTTTTGTGTCCTTGCTTAATCTGTCTATTTCCCTCTACAAACTGTTTATATCATCCTCATCATGCTTCTCACCTATTTTACTTCTGTAAACTTGGCTAAAGTACATTTACTTTCTTCATTCAAGTCACTAATATAAGTTGTAAATAATTGCAGCCTTAGCATTGATCCTTTTGGCACACTACCAGTTGCTATGCTGAAAATGCCCCCTTCATCCCAACTCTTTGTCTTAGCATTGTCTTTGTCTTAGTAGGTATCCCTTAGCATTGGAGGTGGTGGTGGTATATCGCGTAGTCAGACCTTCTGTCAGTGGTGCTGTCATGAGGGGCTCCACCAAAGACCCTGCTAGATAGCCATCCGGATTTATTGGGTCTGTTGGCAGTGTTTCTCAGCATCAATATAACACTACTTGGTATGGGAAAATGATCCTTAATTGGGCACTTAATTGCCACAGTTGGTTCTATGGAGTGCAGAGTCAAGATTAGAGTGGTGCTGGAAAGCACAGCAGGTCAGGCAGCATCCGAGGAGCTCATTCCTCATGAAGGGCTTTTGCCCGAAATGTCGATTTTCCTGTTCCTCAGATGCTGCCTGACCTGCTGTGCTTTTCCAGCACTATTCTAATCTTGACTCTGATCTCCAGCAGTCCTCACTTCAGCCTCTATGGAGTACAGCCATTTCACTGAGTTATCCGCTGTTGCTAATACCTTAATGGCTGGACAAAGGCAGATTAAATTCTGATGCAGTCCTCTGCCATTTGCCCAAGTTTTGACATTTCCGTTTGCCTTGAAAAACTTGGCAAAATCTAGTCCAATATTTCAGTGCCAATCTCCAAAGAGAATTCCTTACTTCACCACTGTGATGTTAGTTTAATTACAAGCGTCAGGCTTCCTGTCAGCTCTCTAATATAGGTTGACCACTTTAAGTTAAGGGCAGTTACAAGCCCCCATTTTACTCACAGGAACTGAATTGAAACTGGCCAGACCCACTTCATACGGGAGCCTTGCAATCAGTAGATAGAGGAAAGTTTATCCCGTCTGTCTGGGCTGGATTGAAGTCCAGGTCACTGAGGTAAAAGGTTAATGTTTCGCTACTGTTATCTTTTGATTGATACATTTCAGAGAACCCTTTGTTTGAAATGTATTTTCCTCGCAGGCTTTCCCTTGTAGCTTCTCCTCAATACAATTAGAAACAGGAAAGGCAATAACACCCTTTTTAAAATTTAGAATTAAAAATCATATCAGTTTTCTAGATCTTAATTATCTGTCAATTAACAAATGAAAGTTTGTGCTGAATATAAATCTATTCAATGATTCTATCATGCGACAATGCAATATAGTTTATCAGGCTATTTGTTAGTTTACAGCCAAGGATCATTTGTGGGTTACATTAGATTACATTACAGTGTGGAAACAGGCTCTTCGGCCCAACAAGTCCACACCGACCCGCCGGAGCGCGACCCACCCATACCCCTACATCTACCCATTACCTAACACTACGGGCAATTTAACATGGTCAATTCACCTGACCTGCACATCTTTGGACTGTGGGAGGAAACCGGAGCACCCGGAGGAAACCCACGCAGACACGGGGAGAATGTGCAAACTCCACACAGTCAGTCGTCTGAGGCGGGAATTGAATCCGGGTCTCAGGCGCTGTGAGGCAGCAGTACTAACCACTGTGCCACCGTGCCGCCCACAAAGTTACTTTTAACTTTATGTCCCCATTAATTTTATAAGAAATTAAAACGGTGCTTTAGTAAGAATATAAGCAGCATATGGATTGCTCCTGTCATTGGCATCCAGTTAGTTTGCTGTAATCTTCTTATGGATCTGCCTCATATATTAAAGTTAAAAATCACACAACACCAGGTTATAGTCCAACAAGCTTATTTGGAGGCACACTATCTTTCGGAGTAGTGTACTCCACAGCCACCTGATGAAAGAGCAGCGCTCCAAAAGCTAATGCTTCCAAATAAACCTATTGGACTATAACCTGGTGCTGTGTGATTTTTAATTTTGTCCACCCCAGTCCAACACCGTCACCTCCAAATCATACATTAAAGACACACTGTTTTCTGTAGGTCATGAAATTGAGGGGGAAAAGGAGTGACATTTTATTCTAGTTTGTTTGTTTGATCACACATACAAATCAATATGTGTCAAAAACTGTGGATGGTGGAAACCTGAAATAAATTGAAAAAAAATGCTGAAAATGCTCAGCCAGTCAGTGACATCTTTGGAGAAAGAAACGGAGTTAATGCTTCAGGTCATGTGATCTTGCATCAGATGTGCAATCAGAAGTGCATGTAGGTATTCAATTAAAAAAAGGAAAAGGTTTTAAAACTGACTTTTTTTAAAAAAAAGCTGCCTTTAGTTCCTCATCCTAAAGCTTTCCTGTAGTATGCACAGCCCCAAACTGCGAAATGTGCTGAAATTCTTGATCAATCCCATGGTATTCTGGGATGTGCTCAGGAGTATTTTGCAATAGCTGGACAGCAAGTCAGGACTCAGTCACACCAGAATCAACCTAAAAACAAATGATAGCCTCATCAAGGGCACAGCCTTCACTCAATCTTTACATCGATACAAGAAGCAAGTCCAACGTTAGAATCCTAAAAGCAGAATCTTCTTGATTTGTCCCGCCATAATGGCAACATTGCTTTGAGGTTGGGAACCTAATTTATTATTGGGTGGGCTAAGTCAAGCCAATTAAACACTGCTAGCCTGATGAGGGAGGGTCTGATGAAAAAGGAAGGATTTCTACCTAAAGGTCCACAAGGAGTTACAAGGACTTCGCACCACTTGGATTTCTGAGGCTGCAGCAGTCATAGGAATGGAGAGGAAGCATGAGAAGGCTGCTCCCATGAAGCACTGGGCAGGTGAAGTGACTTCCTGGAATTTGGCACTCACCTATCAAGCAGTTAAAGCAAGCTTTGAACAGCAGAGACTCAATGACCATGGTTGGAAGTCTTCAGTATAACTGATTAAAGACTTTGCAGTTGGCCATTTTCACTAAAAAAAAGCTCTTACTGCTTGCACTGAAGTTAGAGACCAAGGTGAATTGTTGACAAGATAGAAAATAGGTGCACCAGTAAGGGAATCCAGAAATAAGGTTAGAACTTTTCTTATTTGACTTTTTAATTGCGTTGATAGTTTAATTACAGAGAGTTAGGCAGGAATTTAAAAAGGAGGTCCTCGAGAGTAATATCTGGATTACTCCTGGTGCTACAAGCTAGTGAGGGCAGGAATAAGAGGATAGAGCAGATGAATGCATGGCTGAGGAGCTGGTGTATGGGAGAAGGATTCACATTTTTGGACCATTGGAAGCTGTTTTGGTGGGGGTAGAAGTGACCTGTACAAGAAGGACGGATTGCACCTAAATTGGAAGCAGACTAATATACAAGCAGGGAAATTTGCTAGAGCTGCTCGAGAGGGTTTAAACTAGTAAGGGGGATGGGGGTGTGTGTGTGCGTGGGCTGGGGGAGGTGGGAAGCAGGGAGATAGTGAAGAAAGAAATCAATCTGAGACTGGTACAGCTGAGAACAGAAATGAGTCAAACTGTCAGGGCAGGCGGGGACAAGGTAGGACTAATAAATTAAACTGCATTTATTTCAATGCAAGGGGCCTAACAGGATAGGCAGATGAACTCAGGGCATGGTTAGGGACATGGGACTGGGATATCATAGCAATTACAGAAACATTGCTCAGGGATGGGCAGGACTGGCAGCTTAATGTTCCAGGATACAAATGCTACAGGAAGGATAGTTATGGTAGGGGATTTTAACTTTCCAAACATAGACTGGACTGCCATAGTGTTAAGGGTTTATATGGAGAGGAATTTGTTAAGTGTGTACAAGACAATTTTCTGATTCAGTATGTGGGTGTACCTACTAGAGAAGGTGCAAAACTTGACGTACGGAAATAAGGTAGAGCAGATGACGGAGGTGTCAGTGGGGGATAACTTTGGGGCCAGCGACCATAATTCTATTAGATTTCAAATAGTGATGGAAAAGGATAGCCCAGATCTAAAAGTTGAAATCCTAAATTGGAGACAGGCATATTTTGATGGTATTAAACAAGAACTTTCAAAGCTGATTGGGGGCAGATGTTCACAGGTAAAGGGACAGCTGGAAAATGGGAAGCCTTCAGAAATGAGATAACGAGAATCCACAGAAAGTATATTCCTGTCAGGGTGAAAGGAAAGGCTGGTAGGTATAGGGAATGCTGAATGACTAAAGAAATTGAGGGTTTGGTTGAGAAACATAAGGAAGCATATGTGAGGTACAGACAGGATAGATTGAATAAATCCTTAGAAGAGTATAAAGGCAGTAGGAGTATACTTAAGAGGGAAATCAGGAAGGCAAAAAGGGGACATGAGATAGTTTTGGCAAATAGAATTAAGGAGAATCCAAAGGGTTTTTATAAATACAAGGACAGAAGTATAACGAGGGAGAGAATAGGGCCCCTCAAGGATCAGCAAGGTGGCCTTTGTGTGGAGCTGCAGAAAATGGGGGAGATACTAAATGAGTATTTTACATCAGTATTTACTGTGGAAAAGGACATGGAAGATTTAGACTGTAGGGAAATAGATGGTGACACCTTGCAAAATGTCCATATTGCAGAGCAGGAAGTGCTGGATGTCTTGAAATGCATTAAGTTGGATAAATCCCCAGGACCTGATCAGGTGTAGCCTAGGACTCTGTGGGAAGATAGAAAAGTGATTGCTGGGCCTCTTGCTGAGATATCTGTATCATTGATAGTCCCAGATGAGCTGCCAGAAGACTGGAGGTTGGCAAACGTGGTGCCACTGTTTAAGAAAGGTGGTAAGGTCAAGTCAGGGAACTATAGACCAGTGAGCCTGATGTTGGTAGTGGGCAAGTTGTTGGAGGGAATCCTGAGGGACAGGATGCACATGTATTTGGAAAGGCAAGGACTGATTAGGGATAGTCAACATGGCTTTATGCATGGGAAATCATGTCTCACAAAATTGATTGAGTTTTTTGAAGAAGTAACAAAGAGGATTGATGAGGGCAAAGTGGTAGATGTGATCTATATGGACTTCAGTAAGGCGTTCAACAAGGGTCCCCATGGGAGACTGATTAGCAACGTTAGATCTCATGGAATACAGGGAGAACTAGCCATTTGGATGCAGAACTGGCCCAAAGGTAGAAGACAGAGGGTGGTGGTGGAGGGTTGTTTATCAGCCTGGAGGCCTGTGACCAGTGGAATGCCACAAGGATCGGTGCTAGGCCCTCTACCTTTTATCATTTACATAAATGATTTGGATGTGAGCATAAGAGGTACAGTTAGTAAGTTTGCAGATGACACCAAGGTGCAATGGACAGTGAAGAGGATTACCTCAGATTACAACAGGATTTTGACCAGATGGGCCAATGGGCTGAGAAGTGGCAGATGGAGTTTAATTCAGATAAATGCAAGGTGCTGCATTTTTGGAAAGCAAATCTTAGCACGACTTATACACTTACTGGTGGAGTTTTGCTGAACAAAGAGATCTTGGATTGCAGGTTCATAGCTCCTTGAAAGTGGAGTCACAGGTAGATAGGATAGTGAAGAAGGCGTTTGTTATGCTTTCTTTTATTGGTCAGAGTATTGAGTACAGGAGTTGGGAGGTCATGTTGCGGCTGTACAGGACATCGGTTAGACTACTGTTGGAACATTGCATGCAATTTTGGTTTCCTTCCTATCGGAAAGAAGTTGTGAAACTTGAAAGGGTTTAGAAAAGATTTACAAGGATGTTGCCAGCGTTAGCGGATTTGAGCTATAGAGAGAGGCTGAACAGGCTGCGGCTGTTTTCCCTGGAGCATCGGAGGCTGAGGGGTGACCTTATAGAGGTTTACAAATTATGAGAGGCATGGATAGGATAAATAAACATAGTCTTTTCCCGGGGGTCGAGGAATTAGACAGCATAGGTTTAGGGTGAGTGGAGAAAGATATAAAAGAGACCGATGGGGCAACGTTTTCACGCAGACGGTGATATGTGAATGGAATGAGCTGCCAGAGGAAGTGGTGGAGGCTGGTACAATTGCAACATTTAAGAGGCATTTGAATGGGTACATGAATAGGAAGGGTTTGGAGGGATATGGGCCGGGTGCTGGCAGGTGGGACTAGATTGGGTTGGGATATCTGTTCGGCATGGACGGGTTGGACCGAAGGGTCTGTTTCCGTGCTGTACATCTCTATTACATCTATTAGACAATGACCTGTAACAAGGTGGAAAAAGGAAAGTTGACTCCCACAAACGTGCCTTCCCTTGTCTGAGAAACACCCACCACCTCAGAATTCCCATACTTTAATGGGATTGTAGCCTGGACTTCCAAAGATTTTGGCCTCCATATTATGGATAATATTTGCAATTGTATGGTTACGACTTGTATCTTGGAAAAGCTCTGATCTCTTCCCTCATGAAAGGGGTACAGTACTGGAAATTGCATCACCTTTGTATGGTAAGGGCTCTGTAAGTTCCTTTTGTGATATGGATTTGTAAGATTTGCAGGAATGTCAAACACTATCTCCCTGACTCCAAACTTTTTTTTACGAAGTTCATCAGCAGGGCTTCAGAAAAGCTTGGCACAAATACCAGGATTAATGACCTGCAGATAGCTTTGCTTCCTTGTTGTTGCCATGGTGATGTGGTTTTGACCTCTACATTTGGCGGCAAACATTAGTCCGACAATTATTTTCCCAGTATATCTTCTCCCTGTGTAAACAGAAAATATTAGCATAACCATGAACCCTACTTGGGATACATAACCTTTACAGGTTAGGTTTATATTATTTTTATGCTTTTCCTTTAATGTTACTGCCACGTTTTGGTTTGAACAACAATGGTGCCAAAAATGTAATGCAATTTTAAGCATATTATCAGCACAAAGCAGGCTACCTCCAAAAGATAATTCTGCATCTCATTAGATATTTTAGCTGCATGAATAATATCGATCAAAGCATTCTTTAATTTACTTTTGTTGAAGTTGAAGCAAATCACCATTCTGTTTGCAAAAGTTCTGTTTTAAAGACTGCTTCATCAGCTTTTCTGAATTCATAGAGCTATTACAGAGACTCCATGGCTGGTGAGCAGTGTTCCAATTGCACATTCAGGTGTACATGTGTAGAACTTCCCCTGACATCATGTCATAGAAAACTGTGCATTTTCCCTTGCACTGGAGTTATCAACTCTGGACATATTTCTGGAGGCATATGGAATCCAATCAAACTCCTTTCTTATCTCCAATGTGATTTTTAGCAGTTGGAAATGCTAAAGGTAATGGAGGAGCACAAACATTTTTTCTTGTTATTGCCACAAGGGTAGTCTGGAATGCTCAAAGCCTTTTCTGGAAATTTGATCTTTTACACAAATAACAGCAAATGGATGGAACCCAATGTTTAAATAAACTTATTTACATAGGAACATTTGGACTGTGGACTGGGAAAAAGTTTATAGCTTTGCATCACATTTATTTCAAAGATGACTTCATTGCATCATTTCAAAGCATAGGAACAGGCATTAGCCACTCATTATGAGCTCAATGCCTTTTCCCCACAAAATACGCATACCCTTTAAAATAATCTGTTCATCTTTACTTTCAGTTTATTCTATGGCTGAGCTTCCATAGCTTCCCACTGTGGGTTAGAGAAATCCAAGATTCACAACCCCCTGGGGAAAACCATATTTCCACATATTGGTCCAAAATGGCTTCCCCTTTATTTAGACATTGTGTGCCCTGGTTCTAGACATCCTAGCAAGGAGAAATCTCTTACCTGCATCAACCTGATTTACTCCTCTAAGAATTTTGTAACTTTCAATGAGCTTATCTCTCATTCTTCAAAACTCTAGAGAACGCAGATCTACTTTCCCCAGTCTCTCTTCTTGGAAGAGTCTTGCTGTTGCAGGAACAAGACTAATGAAGCTTCCTAAGATAAGCATACCAAAACTGCACACAGTACTTTAGGTGTGGTCCAACCCATGTTCGATGTAATTGAAGCAAAACTTTGCTACTCCTGCACTTCAATTGTCTTGCAATAAAGGACATTAACTTTCCTAGTCACCTTTTAAGACATTAAAAGTATCTTTAATAACAACTTTTAAAATAGTAAAATGTTCTAATCCACTTCACAGAAGCAATTGCAATGCAAAATTTGACACTGAGCCAAATATAAGAACAGATACTGGTATATGTAAGAGCTGTGTCTTTTTAGTTGTGTGTCTTCAAAAACTGTACACTGCAAAGAGAACAGACTGAGTTTCTTTAAAACAAAACACAGGGATTTACCATTCCTGGTGAAGGGCTTTTGCCTGAAACGTCGATTTTACTGCTCCTCGGATGCTGCCTGAACTGCTGTGCTTTTCCAGCACCACTCTAATCTAAACGCAGGGATTTACCAGGATGATTGAACAATATGACAGAAAGGAATTTGATATCCGTTGTGAATTCTGCTTTTTTCAGCTCTGGATTCTTGCAATGTATAGACAATCAGGAACTGAGGAGTTGTTCACATGTGAAGATGATTGGTTCTCAGTGAACTGGACAGGTTGGAACAGAAATAAGTTACAGGGACACACACAAAAAGTGAGAGAGAAAGACACTATTGTGCTGTTGTTCTCCCCAGCAGAAGCTGCCTGTTTTCTGCAGTAAAAGATAACTGTTTAAACTTGAAGAAACCAGTTACCTTTCCTGCCACAGTAGCTGTGATGTTTAAATTGATAAATCAGAGACATTTTCCAAATGAACCAGTTATTCTGTATTTATAACAAACCAATGGAAGCTTCCAGGGAAAGACTGAGCACTGAATGCCTGGGTAGCCAAGTTGGGATCATCTCAACATTGAAATTGAGAAGCAAAGACCATTGAAGTGACTTACCAGTTTTTTCTCTACCTTCACCAATAATCTACTGACCCTATTTGTTTGCATGTGGGTGTGTGTGTGTCAGAGTTTATAAGGAGATTATATGAGTAGTCTTATATGACAATGATTTGTATCTGTTTAATTGTTGCTGTAGTCTAAACTCTTGTAAGAAATAATAATGTTTGGTTAGCACAGAAACCTGCCTGTCTTTTCAATCAACCCTAGTAAATTGGAGCACTGTGCTTACCTCCAAAAAACCTTTAACATTTGGTACAACTCCGGGAATAGTGGGGCTCAATTTATGGCCCTCTTGGATTATAACAGTTAGGATGCTTGAGAGGTCAGAATTAGAGAAGCACCAATTACTCAGAGGGTTACACAGCCAATTGGATTAAGATTGCTTTGCAGAAAAATGAATTACCCACAAGGAAGAGTACAGGAAGTTGAGATCTTACTGTTGCGAATGAACAGCAATGGGATTATTGAACATAACTGTATAAAGAGGATGGTAAGAGACAACGGACATACTCATGCTTCAGTTCCAAACTGTTCTGACATCATTATGATATTTATCTGCTTCCACAGATGCTCCGTAACTAAACAGGGTAAAGGTAGAATTGCATTGACTCCACAATAAGTACGTTCAGTTTGGAAAAACAAGGAAACAGTAAGCATTAAAGTTGATAGGTTGGAGTTAATATTGATTGGAGGAAAATGAAACAGCTTTTTGATAGAAAGGAACAAAGAGAATAGAAAGAACAAAGAAAGTAATTTTGTGAGTTCACAATATAAGTGAGGAGCCATGTTCATTTGCGCCACATGTTAGAAATTATAGGCAAGCTCCGCATGATTTAACTAATCGAAAATCATGGGTGGCATGCCCACAAACATCCAAAATAAACGGCTGGTGGGTAGGTTTCCTGTTTGGCAACAAGTTATGAGGCACAGTTGAAATATTATGAATCTGCTGCAAAATATTAGTTCAGCTTCCTCACATTGTCAAGCTAACTCCTGCAAGCCAGTTTCCCTGGAAATGCACCTGAAATCAGTGCAAAAACAAATAAAATAAATTTGCAATTAAAGGAGATGACATTGCAGTGGCAAGGTCAGTAGACAAGTAATTTAGATAGCTGGTTTGCAAAGCAGAGTAACACCAACTGCATGAGTTCAATTCTCTTTCAAGGTCCCACCTTCTCAGCCTCTACCCTTGCCAGAAGTGTGGTGATCCTCAGGTTAAACCCATCATCACTCCCCCCTCTCTCTAATGAGATAGCAGCCCTGTGGTCCTCTGGGACTATGGTGACCTTACCTAACACTCACCAACATGGTCATTCTAAAAGATGAGAGACTTAACAATCAATCTCGATCTTTTTTTAAGATATAATTTCAGTTACATCACACTGTAAACTTTTGCTATAAATTCTGTATCTTATGAACTTATACTCTGCAATCACCTGATGAAGGAGCAACGCTCCAAAAGCTAGAGCTTCCAAATAAACCTGTTGGACTATAACCTGGTGTTGTGTGATTTTTAACTTTGTACACCCCAGTCCAACACCGGCATCTCCAAATCATGTTTACCTAACCTAGTCATCCGAGTGAATACTCTGGAGGCCAGGGTTCAAATTCTACTGTAGCTGTAGTGGAACTGAAACTATCTTAATAAAAACTGGAATTGAAAGTTAATTTTAATGATGGTGATTATGAAACTTTCATCAGTTGTTATAAAAGTCAGCCTGATTCAATAATTTCCTTTAGGGACCAATATCCTTATCTGTTTTGGCCTATATGTGACTCCTAACGAGAGTTGTCAATGAAGCAACTGAAACAGTTGGGCCAAGGGCGTAACCCTGAGGTCCTATAGAAATGTCCTGACGTTTGAGTCAGCTACCTCAGTCTGACAGCATTTTGAACAACAACAGGAATGTTGGAATGGGGTTTGGGGAGGGAAAGGGAATATTAGAGATTCTGGTGAGTGGAGTTGATGGGATGCTGGAGAATATGAATTTTACAATAACAAAATAAAAAAAAACTTATATTTTGCATAAACTAAATTGTTTTCTGACGGATAATTTGTATTTGAAGGAATGTTATCAAATTCTGTGCCTGAATGATTTGGATTATCAGTATTGTCAGGTCACTTGGATACAAAGCTCTAATTTGCCTCTTAGAATGAAGACAATGTTGTTTGAATCCAATGTTATTTGAAACCCATCTTACGTGGTTAATATTCTCATTAAAACTGTAGATGTGTTAGTCCATTTCTAGAATTATACGGATATAGTGAGAAACCATTTGTTTTTAACCATTTCATTAATACAATTAAACACATGTTTTCTGTCCCAGCATACACAAATGTCCTTGGTTTAGATTATTGGAAATATTAGCATTTCTTCAGCTATGAATCTAACATACTTTCCATTTTTGCCAAAGGTCTAATATTGCCAATGCTGATGTCAGCCAGATAACCAAATGTATGTTCCGACACTAAAAATTGATGTCAGCTTTCATGTTAATGTTTGTAAGATGGAAGAATTCATTAAAATTTGGAAAATAAGTTTCCAGGGAAGTCTCATTGTAGCTAATTACTTGCAAATGGGAGAAGGACAAGCCAACTTTTGGAAACCAGGATTCAGAAGAATTCTGTAAATGCGGTCAATCTCCCACAGTGAAAATAAATAGCATAGCTACCAATGTTAAAGAAAATCATCACGGATCAAGAAAAGTCAAGCCAACAGCTGAAGGAAGGCCTCTTGAATTGTTGCAAGAGAAACCACAATGTTAACTTCAAAGACTTTACAGGTGGCTAAAGGAATACAGTAGGACAAAATGTGACTAATTTTGCAACTGCATCTTTCCAAGATGGCAGCAGACGAGTTAGCAGGGTTCGGGCTCTTGAACCTGAAGGTCATCTGCTTCTTTTTCTCTTCTTTTTCTTCATTTCCTTTTCTCCTTCCTTTCTCGGCGGAGGGGCATGTGTGGGTCCAGCATATGACCCGGCATCGGTATTAACGGCTGCAACATTGTCGGAGGCAATGTTGTTGATGTGGGCCCAGAGGCAATAAATGGTGGAATAAATTCCTGCAGAAGCTGGAACCTGTACTGAAAACAACAAATGCTGGAGACTAGAGTGAGTTAGACAGTATCCATGGAGAGAGAGCAAGCTAACATTTCGATTCTAGATGACTCTTCATCAGAGCTGAAGTGTGGGAGGGAACAGCATTTATGCTGTAGTTTTGGTTGGGGGAAAGGGGAGTTGGAGTAGTGGCTGTAAGATGTCGGTGAAGAAAAGTTGTTGATAGTTCAGATTAAGTGATCGGAGTGTGAGAATAGTAGAACAATGATGTGTTTACTGCCAGACTGGAAAGGACAGTAAGTGGGATGGGACGGGGATGGGAGGACATGATAACAAGCTAACATCTTTTCTTCACTGGCACCCTACACCCACGACCCTCAACTCCACCTCTATCCCTCAAACTACGCAGAAATGCTGACCCCTCCACATTTCATTTCAGCTCTGATGGAGAGTCATCTCGACTCGAAACATTAGCTTACTCTGTCTCCATGGATGCTGTCTGACCCACTGTAATCTCCAGCATTGGTTGTTTGTAGGCCATAAGATGGTACCTGAATGAGTGTCCCGCACAGGCAGTCTAAAGCAGTGACAGAGGAGCATTGACTGCAGCAAAGCGAGGTGGGTCCAGCAGTGAAAAGATGATGCCTGAAGAGTTGGTCCAACACAGGCAGCGGTGAGCTGGTAGAGGAGGGATGGCAGCGCAGGTGAGCCAGCTCAGGACACACGGCTGAGGCAGTGGAACAAAAATGGTTTCTCTTTCAGCTATATCATTGTTTTTCATTCTTAAGCTATTCAAAATGACACTGGATTGTGGCAACAGTTAAAGCTTTTCACTGTATTTTACTGTATTATTCACTATAAATTACACTGTAAAAATGACAATAAATTATTCATTCATTCATTTAAATGAGCATATACATCCCAATGTGTTAACCATATCGTTGTCCATTGCAGAATGATCCACCATAGACTTGGCTCAGGGATGAACAGAATTGGCAGCTTAATGTTCCAGGATACACATGCTATAGGAAGGATAAAAAAGGGCAAGAGAGGAGAGGGAGTTGCATTTTTCATAAGGGATAACATTACGGCTGAACTTAAGGAGGATATTCTTGGGAATACGTCCAGGGAAGTTATTTGGATGAACTGAGAAATAAGAAAAGGATGATCACCTCATTGGGATTGTATTATAGATCCCCCAATAGTCAGTGGGAAATTGAGAAACAAGTTTGTAAGGAGATCTCAGTCTTCTGTAAGAATAATATGCTGGTTATGGTTGGGGATTTTAACTTTCCAAACACAGACTGGGGCTATCATTGAGTTAAGGGTTTAGATGGAGAGAAAATTGTTAGGTGCGTACAAAAATATTTTCTTATCCAGTATATATGTGCCACAAGGATTGATGCTAGGTCCACTGCTTTTCCTCATTTATTATAAATGACTTGGATGTGAACATAGGAAGTATCGGTATTAAATCTGCAGATGACACCAAAATTGGAGGCATAGTGAACAGCGAAGAAGGTTACCTCAGAGTGCAATGGGATCTTGATCAGATGGGCCAATGGACCGAGAAGTGGTAGATGCTGTTTAATTTAGATAAAATGAGGTGCTGCATTTTGGAAAGGCAAATTAGGGCAGGACTTATACACTTAGTGGTAAGGTCCTAGGGAGTGTTGCTGAACAAAAAGACATTGGAGTGCAGGTTCATAGTTCCTTGAAAGTGGAGTCTCAGGTAAATAGGATAGTGAAGAAGGCATTTGGTATGCTTTCCTTTATTGGTCAGAGTATTGAGTACAGGAGGTCATGTTGCGGCTGTACAGGACGTTGGCTCAGCCACTTTTGGAATACTGTGTGCAATTCTGGTCTCCCTGCTATAGGAAGGATGTTGTGAAACTTGAAAGGGTTCTGAAAAGATTTATGAGGATGTTGCCAGGGTTGGAGGGTTGAAGCTATATGGAGAGTCTGAATAGGCTGATGTTGTTTTCCGTGGAGTGTTGGAGGCTAAGGGGTGACCTTATAGAGGTTTATAAAATTCTGAGGGGCATGTATAGGGTAAATAGACAAGATCTTTTCCCTGGGGTGGGGGAGTCCAGAACTAGGGGTCATAGGTTTAAGTTGAAAGGGGAAATATTTAAAAGGGACTTAAGGGACAACTTTTTCATGCAGAAGGTGGTATGTGTATGGAATGAGCTACCAGAAGAAGTAGAGAAGGCTGGTACAATTACAACATTTAAAAGGCATCTGGATGAGTATATGAATAAGAAGGGTGTTGAAGTATATGGGCCAAGTACTGGCAAATGGGACTAGATTAGTTTAGGATACTGGTCGGCATGGACGAGTCAGACCAAAGGATCTGTTTCCATGCTGTACATTGCCATGACTCTACATGCACTTTGAAGCAGGAACAGGTCCCGCCAGTCTGTTCCATCTCTCAGTTATAACACAATTGATTATTGTTGTCCATTACCAATTACCCTTGAGAAAATGATAGTAATTAGCCTTTTAGAACAGTTGTAGGCCATTTGAGATGACTTCCCTGTAGGTATGTTAGACCATTTCAGAGGCTCACTAGAAATCAAAAACATTGCTGAGGCACTAGGTTAACATAGGGCAGGCCTTGTAAAATCAGCAGAGCAAATTTCCTTTCCTAAAAGAAGAAGGGCATTAGTAAACAAATGATTTCTGTTGACAATCAATGGCAGTTTCATGGTTAGTGTTACTGAACCTAGCTTTCAATTCCAAATTTATTAATTCATGGAGGGTGATGAATTAGAGATATGATGGATTACTCACCACAGGTTCAGCTCCAACAATACTCAGAAAGATTGACAACACTCAACAACATCCAGATCACATGAACAAATAAAAATAGCCAACAGGCTTCTGCCATGGTAAGATTTCTAATCGTGTCCCTCAAGCATTCAGGTGGGCCTTTGGATTCTCCGTGCAATCACTTTCTGCCCTGTGATTTTTGTGAAGCCAGAATCACAGAATCTTGGAAGTGTGACAGGACAGACAGAGGCCATTCACTCCATTATAGCTAACAAATATTTCCTAAATAAAAACTGAAAATGCTGGAAACTTTCAAAAGTTCAGGTGGCATTTATAGCAAGAGAAACTGATTTAATGTTTCTAGTAAATGAACTTTTCTTAATATTGTGAAAAGACAAGGAATTAGCAGAGGGTAGGAATGGCAGGTGGGGAGATGGACTGGGAAATGAACAAAAGGGAAGATGTGTACTTAGTGATATCCACCACTTACCGCCAAATCAGTCTATTTTCGATCATCAGCAAAGTGTTGGAATGTGTCATCAACGGTGTCATCAAGCAGCACCTGCACAGCAATGACCTGCTTAGTGACGCCCACTTTGGGTTCTACCAGGGTCACTCAGCTCCTGACCTCAATACAGCTTTGTTTCAAATATGGACAAAAGAGCTGAATTCCTGAGGTGAGGTGAAAGTGTGGCATCAAAGTTTAGCAAAACTAGAATCAATGGGTATCAGGGGTCAAACACTCCCCTGGTTGGAATCAAACCTACACTTCGTTATGGTTGTTGGAGATCAGCTCCAGAACAACTTGAGAACACCATTCACAACTCCTCAGATGCTGAAGCAGTCTATGTTCATATGAAACAAGATCTGGACAATATACAGGCTTGGGCTGACAAGTGGCAAATAATATTTACATCAGACAAATGCGAGGCAATGACCATCTCCAAATAATATCTAATCACCGTCCCTTGACATTAAATGGTATTACCATCACTATCAACATAACTTCCCCAATATCAATGTCCTTAGGATTACTATTGACCAGAAACTCAACTGGACTCACCACATAAACACAGTGGCAACAAGAATAAGTCAGACTCGAGGAATGTTGCATTATAAAACTTACCTCCTGACTCTAGAAAGCCTGTCAAGTCACAGTCAGGGGTGTGATGAAATACTCGGCACTTGCCTGGATGGGTACAGACTCAGCAAGTCAAGAAGTTTTATATCATCCAGGACAAAGCAGCCCATTCAATTGGCATACCACCCCCAAGTGTCCACTCCCTCAACTACAGACGGTCAGTAGCAGCAGTGTATATTATCTGCAAATGGCACAACTGAAATTTGCCAATGATCCTTAGGTAGCACCTTCCAAATCCATGGCCATGGTGAGGCCACACCTTGAGTATTGCGTGCAGTTTTGGTCTCCTAGTTTGAGGAAGGACATTCTTGCTATTGAGTGAGTCCAGCAAAGGTTCACCAGACTGATTCCTGGGTTGGCAGGACTGACATATGAAGAAAGAATGGATTGACTGGGCTTGTACTATAAAGAATGAGGGGTTATTTCATCGAAATATATGTAATCTTGATGTGACTGGATGGGCTAGATGTGGGAAGAATGTTTCTGATGTTGGAGAAGTCCAGAACTAGGAATCACAGTCTAAGACAATGGGTAAGCCATTCAAGACTGAGATGAGGAGGTATTTCTTCACTCAGAGAATTGTGAACCTGTGGAATTCTGTTGGGGCCAGTTCATTAGATATATTCAAAAGAGAGCTGGCCGTGACCCTTCAGGATAAAGGGATCGGGGGCAGGGAGACAAAGTGGGAGTGGGATACTGAGATTGCATGATCAGCCATGATCACATTGAATGTTGGTGCAAGATCAAAGAATCAAATGGCCTACTCCTGCACCTATTTTCTATGTTGCGATTTACTTAATCTCCTACAATTTGTGAATGACTATGTATAAAATTTTCTATGATGAGAAAATTCTCCTTCATTCCAAAATTGAGGAAAACTTCTGCAATATGAATTGATATAACAAGTAATGTTACTCAACCCTATCCATCCGCATTCCAGGAATGATATTCCCATAGCCTGATAAATATGGAAACCAGAGTATTCTTTAGAGAATTTAATAATCTATTCCTACACTTAGAATATATAGTTTTATCGTTATCAACATACTCATCTGCTCATTTTTAATATTGGAGCAGTGTATAAAAGCATTGATACTAAAAGATTGGAAACATTGCATATTAAAACTACTGTTGGATGCAAAGTGCACCAAGTTGGAAATTGTTTCTTTGTATATTACAACTATCTCTTAAAATTGAAAAAAAATCTTAGTTTACTTGTAAGTTACTAAAATTGTATTCCTGCCCTATAATTTTGCGATCATGAGAAATTCTACTGGTAAGTCAGTGTTGCTGACAGATTCAAAACACTGAGGCAGATGAATAGATAATATTGGTTAAAGACTGGCATTCTTTGTGATCATAAATTGTAGAAAATAGAGAGCACTGACATTTTAAAACCAGAGCACACACAAAAAAAAATCAACTGTTAATGTTACATTTATGTTCCATTGTTTGTTAATAGGAACTGTGCATTACTGGCTAGACCAACATTTATTGCCCATCCCTAATTGCTCCAGAGAAAATGTTGATAAGCTGTCTTCTTAAGCTGCAGCAGTTTGTGTAGGCTGGGGATACCTACAGTGATGTTAAGAAGAGAGTTTGGACTTTGACTCAGCAGCATTGAAGTGAAGCAAATGGTGAGGCTGATGCATCTACACAATCTTCAGCCAGAAGTGATAAGTGGATGATCCATCTTAGCCTCCTCCAGAGGTCCTCAGCCTCTTAGATGCCTGTCATCACCCAATTTGATTCACTCCACGTGATATCAAGAAACAATTGGAAGCATTGGATGTTGCAAACATTGAGCTCTGATGACATTCCGGCAATAGCACTGAAGACTTGTAGTCCACAACTTACCACTGCCTGTGCCAAGCTCTTTCAGCACAGTTACAACACTAACATCAACCTGGCAATGTGAACAATTTCCCAGGGATGTCCTGTACAGGAAAAGCAGGTCAAATCCTACCTGACCATTTATCACACCATCAATCATCAGTAAAGTGATAGAACATTTTTTTGATTTATTTTTGTTTTGGTTTTGATAGGGAGGCAATTGCCTAGTGGTATTATCACTGGACAGTTTAATACAGAGACCCAGGTAATGTTCTGGGGTCCCAGGTTTGAATCCCAGCAGAATGGTGTAATATAAATTCAATAAATATCTGAAATTAACAGTCTAATGATGACCACGATTCCGCTGTCGATTGTTGGAAAAATGCACTTGATTCACTAATATCCTTTAAGGAGGGAAACTATCATCCTTACCTGGTCTGGCCTACATGTGACTCCAGACTCACAGAAATATGGTTTACTCTTAACTGCCCCATGGGCATTTTGGGGTGCTAATAATTGCAGGCCTAGCCAGCAATACCTTCATCCCGAGAATGAATAAATAAAAGAAAGTCTCACATGTATTTTGTTACAAAAGGAGGGAAAAGTATTGTATACGGTCACCACTCTCTGGTGCCATCTTAAAACGTGATAAAATAAACCAAAACATAAAATGTAAAGATAGAAGAATAAAGAAATAAAGGAAAAGTGTTCAGTTTTACAACCTGTCTTGATAAGTGCTCTTGGGCCTGATGGCAGGGCACGAGTCCCTTCACTGTACCACCACTGCTGGAACAAAAGTTGTGAAATGTGTCAGCAACATGCCATCAAGCAGCACCTGCTCAGCAATAACCAGCTCAGTGACACCTAGTTTGGGTTCCTCTAGGGCCACACAGCTCCTGACTTCATTACAACCTTGGTTCAAATATGGACAAAAGAGCTGAATTCAACAGGTGAGAGTGGTGCACTTGACACCACGGTCACATTTGATTGAATGTGGCAGCAAGGAGCCCTTGCAAAAGTGGAGTTAATGGGAATCAGAGGAAAACTCCCAGGTGGTTAGATTCATATCTGGCACAAAGGAAGATGTTTGTGGTTGTTGGAGATCAGGCACCTCAGCTCCAAGATATCTCTGCAGGAGTTCCTCAGTATCATAGGCCCAATCATCTTCAGCTGCTTTGTAAATGACCTTCACCCCTTCATAAAGTTAGAAGTGGGGATATTCACCAATGATTGCACAATATTTAGCACCATTCATGCCATACAAATGTCAAACATTGACAGTTTCCAATAAAAGGCAATCTAACCATTATTCCTTGAAATTCAACAATATTACCATCACTAAATCCTCCACAATCAACATCTTGGAGGTTAGCTTTGACCAAAAACTTAAAAGGACTCATCACATAAAATACAATGAATAGGTCAGAAGCTAGGAATCCTGCAGTGAGTAACTCATCTTCTGTCTGCCCAGAGCCTGTTTAACAGGAGTGTAATGAAATACTTCTCATTTGGCTGAATGAATGAACCTCCAACAACATTCAAAAAGCTTGTCATAATCGCTGAATGAATGAACCTCCAACAACATTCAAAAAGCTTGTCATAATCCTTTATTCCTGATGAAGGGCTTTTGCCCAAAACGTCGATTTTGCCTGTCCTCGGATGCTGCCTGAATTGCTGTGCTCTTCCAGCACCACTGATCCATAATCCAAAATAAAGCAACCCACTTGATTGGCAGCACATCCACAAATATCCATCTCCTCCATCTCTGACAATCAGTAGCAGGGGGTACCATGTACAAGATACACTCAGAAATTCAACAAGACTCCTTAGATAGCACCTTCTAAATCCACAACTGCTTCTATACCAAAGATCAAGGGCAGCAGATATATGGGAGCAAACTCATGCAAGCCCCCTCGAAGCACTACCCACCCTTGTTTGAAAATGTATTGCTGTTCCCTTGATACCACTGGATCAAGATTCTAAAATTCCCTCCCTAAGGGCATCGTGATCTACCTACAGGATATGGACAGTAGCGGGTCAAGAAGGCAGCACACCACAACCTTCTCAAGGGCAATTAGGGATGAACAATAAATGCTACAATTGGCTTTGATGAAGAGTCACCTTGACTTGAAATATTAACTTCCTCTCTCTCCATGGATGTGGTCTGACCGCTATGATCTCCAGCATTTGTTGTTTTCAATGATATAACTAGGGATGGGCTATTAATGCTGACCTAACTAGCATTTCCAACACCCCATTTATCAACTTAAAAGTAATTTAAAATAGCAATTATAGTTCCAACATTTCTGACTTTAGTGTTTGCAACAGAACATGTTCCTTAGATTCCACTCTGAGTGCTGTTTTGACACATTTTTCAAGCTGTTTTTAAAAAGAAGCCCTCCGCAGGTTTCAGGACAGTTAGGAACATAGGACTGAAGTGAGTTATTTAGGTCCTGGTCCTCCTCTGCTATTCAATTATATCATCGCTGATCAGTTACTTCAAAGTCATCTTGCCGCACTATCTCCTAGATCTTCATAGTGTGAGGATCCAAAAATCTATTGATTTCTTTCTTAAATTTGCTCAATGATTACAATTTCACAAACTTCTGGGATAGAGAATTCAAAAGTTCAGCCCCTCTGTGTGAATAAATTCCTCCTCCTCTCAGCCTTAAATATCTTGGTCCTTATTCTGAGACTGTGTGCATTATGTTGATTAGGGTTATGTTGATTAGTGTGCGACCCTGAATACCATAGAATCGTTTACTTTTTTTTTAAGTGACAATACAACAGTTAAATTGCGATATTTAAACATAGCCTCAGTGACCAGTGATTTATTGTACAGTGACAGCAGAAAACAATAAGAGAAATATTTATAATGTGAAGGAGCACAAAGGGTTGAGCATCAAATGCATATTGTGATCCATTTCCTTTCAAAACACAGTCACTATGATTTGTGTTTCTAGTTGCTGCCGCCAGTTCCTAATTAGTCACTAGAGCCTGGGATTATGTTCTGCATTACGTAACTCACCTCCCGACTCCCCAAAGCCTGTCCACCATCTACAAGTCAGGAGTGTTATGGAATACTCCCCACATGCTTGGATGGGTGCAGCTCTAACAACATACAAGAAACTTGATACCATCCAGGATAAAGTAGCCAGCTTGATTGGCACCATGTCAATAAGCATCCACTCCCTCCACCACCAATGCTCAGTAGCAGCAATGTGTACTATCTAAAAGATGCATTGCAGAAATTCACAAAAGATTCTTAGACAGTACCTTTTCCAAATTCACGACTACTTGCATATAGAAGGACAAGGGCAGCAGATACATAGGAACACCACCACCTGCAAGTTACCCTCCAAGCCACTCACCATTCTTACTTGGAAATATATCACTGTTTCTTCACTGTCGCTGCGTAAAAATCCTAGAATTTCCTCCCTAAATGCATTGTGGGTCAACCTACAGCACATGGACTGCAGCAGTTGAAGAAGGTTGTTCACCATCATCTTCTCAAGGGCAGCAGAGAAAAGGAAATAAATACTGGCCAGCTGGCGATGCCCACATCACAAGAGTAATTTAAAAATCTAAAAACTATCTAATTAGTTACCAGGAGGGGATCTCCTGTTGTCTGTGTAGTTCTTCAACTGCCTGTTTATTTGAATTTGTAGGTTGCTTTCCTATCATGTTCCAGCTGTCTTTGTTGACAACCTTCTGCTTCAGCAGCTGTTGGTCTGTGTCAGCCATTGAGAACTGTCTTTTCAGCTCATTGTTAAAGCCTTTGTCAGGTGACCTCAATCTCAGTGCTGTAGGCATGGCTTACCACAAAACACTGCTTTTGACATTCTGTACATGTCTTATCCAAAACATTTGGCATTGAAAAAAAAATTGCTCAGTGCTGGGCTGCTTAATTCTGCAGAGGACATTATTATATATGATGTAATTAGTCCTGTTGCCTAATGTTCCTGAAAAATTGTGGCTAATGTTAATAGAAGTGCTCCAGCAGTTGCATTTGTTTTCTGGAAAGGACAGTTACAAGACTGGCATCTAGACAGCAATGTGGAAAATTGTCCTGTTCACAAAATGTAGACAAATCCAACCCAGTCAATTGTCACCCTATTAGTTTACTCTCCATCATTAACAAAGTGATAGAAGGTGTCATTGAAGGTGCAATCGAGCAGTAATCAGCAATAAACTGCTCACTAATGTTGTTATATTTTGGTTTTGCAAAGGCCACCCAGCTTTTAGTCCAAATGTGGACAAGTGAGCTGAACATTAGAAATGAGTTGACGGTGGTTGCCCTTGATATCAATGCAGTATTTGATCCAGTGTAATATCAACTAAACCCTTCAAAACTGTGAATAAGGGGTAGAGCTCTTGTCTGGGTGATGTCATCCCTCTCACAAAGGAAGGTAGCTGTGTTTGTTAAACATCAATAATCTCTATTCCAGTACATCACTGCAGGAGTTCCACATGCCCTACCATCTTCAGCTGCTTCATTAATGACCTACCCTCCATCACATGGTCAGGAGTAAGGATGTTTGATGATAACTGATGTTCAGCATCATTCATAATTCCTCAGATACTGAAGCAGTCTGTGTCCATATCCAGCACGAACTGACGTCAATGAGGTTTCGGTTGAAGTGTCAAGTTACATTAATGTCACAGAAATGCGAGGCAATTACCATGTCCACAAGAGAAAATCCAACCAGCTTCAATGGTGTTGATATCACTGTATGCTTTTCTCTCAATATCCTGGGGCTACCACTGATCAGAAAGTGAACTGAACTTGCCAATATGGAGCATGTAAGACACGCTAATTCTGCAATGAGCAACTCACTGCCTGACTCGCCAAAGTCTGTTCACCATCTACAAGGCATGAGTCAGGAATATTCTCTCCTTTCCAGCTTCAACAATGCTTAGAAATCTCTACACCATCCAGGGCAAAGCAACTCATTTGATTCACACCCCATCTACCACGTTCAAATCATGTACCTTCCTGATTCATATTAATCTCACCACTTCTTTATTGTCACCTCGTCGAAATCCTGGTTCTGCCTGTCTAAGAGCATGGTAGGGACACCTGTGCAGTTTCAGAAAAGTAGTGTCTACACTTTTTTCGATCCAATAAATATTACCTGTAATGCCTACATTTCAAGATTGGATAAACCAAAATAGCAGAGACAATGTTCTGTTAGTTGGAGACGTGCAATGTCCCGAAGACACTGGCGAAGGGAGATAGTAAAGCGATATTGAGTAAGACTCAGAGCAGGTGAGTAAGGTTGTGACAAAGAGGAGGTTCCAAGGAAAGGAAACAATTGAGAAAAGCAAAGGATTTTAATCAGCTTCAGTTAGTTATTTTGTCCAACCTTCAACCAGGAGGATATTCAATTTGCTGTGTCAGTACAGTTAAGTTTACGCACTGGTTAAATTGGGGAAAGAAATGTATAACTTGCTCAAATTTTCAAGATCTAATATGGTGGTCTGGTATGTACAAGGTCAGAAAGAGGGAACATTTAATTCCCTTGAGCTACTGTAGCTGAAAAAGTCAGAAGTTAGTTTACATTTCAAATTCTTCTGGCCGGTTTTTGGAGGGGTGAGAACACTCCCTCCGGTGTCATTAATCTGGGCTTGTTCGTGGATCCAGCAAAGCCAGAAAAAAATAACGATACTGGTTTTGCAAAGTATGACATGGGGAATTACAACTTTTAGCATTCTTGGAATACACGTTTGGATTTGCTTGAAATTTTGTCTCAGATTTGGACATTACCTCATCAAGAAAATAAGGAGATAATACAAACAGATATCTGTAACTAATATTCTGGAAATCTCATGTCCATCTTTGCGAATCTCTTCAGTATGATTATAATCAAAGGGCAAGTGTGTGATCCAGTGGTTTAACTGGTGTGCCATAAATTCAAGGATCAACATTTCAGCATTGTGGTGACACCCCCATCTCTCAGAAAATTCTGGAAATACTCATCAAACTGTGTCTGTGGAGGGTTTAAAACAGACCAGAGTTTTTGTGCAGGCAGTTAGTATCTCATAGGTTCTGCTGAGGAATGTTAAGTATCAGAATGGTTCTGGGCAACAGGGATATGCAGATGTTGGCTAGAAAGCCTGGGTTCGAGTCCTACCTGTGCCGGAAGTGCATTGTAATGCATCTGATCAGGTTGATTACTTCAGCTGTGTACATAAAGAAGAGTCATCCAGGACTAGAGGAATTGTTTGGATTAGTGACATTAACTGTGTGGTGAACAATAAACTTTCTTCACCACAGCGTTCTAGTCTTGGTGTATTTGTAACAAATAAGATTATTTCAAATTGCAAGCTTTCCGAGCACTGCTCCCCTCTACTTCACTTGACAAAGTAACAGGGACCATTGTTGAACTATAATCTGGTATCGTGTGACTTCTGACTTTGTCCACTCCAGTCCAGCAAAAGCACTTCCACACCATTGTAACAAATTGGTTGAGAAGTCCTTTAACATAGGCTTCAGGATCCTGCACAGAACGAATGAGGTTCCTGAGCACACATGTACTGGGAGAAAGACTGGGGAGCAATTTCCCTGAAGGTAGTGATTATTTTAAGCTTTATAATTAAGTACATTTAGATTTTTCTTTTAAAAAAATAATTGGGTGATTTAGGGAGCTTGTGAATATTTTGCACTTTATACATTATCAATTGGAATGCTGTAAATCTCGTGCACCATGGAGCACACATTGTTTCTCTCTCTGTAGTCAGAGAGCTAGGTCAGAGCCTAGACTCGGAAATTATGCTGCCAAATTAACAGTTGTTGCAAAATGAAAAACATTGCCATTTCCTGGAATTTCAACCCTGATCTCCCACTGTAACTTTGGCAAAATCCACTGAGAAACAATCTAAACAGCGAAGATAGGCATTTAGTTTGACTCTCCATATTTGTTCCATTTCTGGAATCAGAAGGGCCCAGAAGAGGTCCTCCCTCAATACCTTTAGCAACAGTATTAAGAAATAAAGAGTGTGATCAACCATCAGGAGCATCCATTACAATTTAATCGATTACAACTGCTATGATTAACGAGAATGGCTGCTTTTTGGTCTCTAGTTTTTACTACTACTGTTGTGGTTCTGTTCGCCGAGCTGGAAGTTTTTGTTGCAAACGTTTCATCCCCTGGCTAGGTGACATCATCAGTGCTTGGGAGCCTCCTGCGAAGCGCTTCTTTGATGTTTCCTCCGGTGTTTATAGTGGTCTGTCCCTGCCGCTTCCGGTTGTCAGTTTCAGCTGTCCGCTGTAGTGGTTGGTATATTGGGTCCAGGTCGATGTGTTTGTTGATGGAGTTTGTGGATGAATGCCATGCCTCTAGGAATTCCCTGGCTGTTCTCTGTCTGGCTTGCCCTATGATAGTAGTGTTGTCCCAGTTGAATTCATGTTGCTTGTTGTCTGTGTGTGTGGCTACTAAGGATAGCTGGTCGTGTCGTTTCGTGGCTAGTTGATGTTCATGTATGCGGATTGTTAGCTGTCTTCCTGTTTGTCCTATATAGTGTTTAGTGCAGGCCTTGCATGGTATTTTGTGGTATTCCAGAACCACAACAACGAGCACCCGAGCTACAAATTTTCGCACAAACTTTACTACTACTGTTTCTTCTGATGTGAATACTAATAATGTCTAAACATTGAAAACTTCTGCTCATGTGCTAAAGGGAGCATCTGCATCTGAATTTGGCAGTCTCTGCTGAAAGGCATTATGATCTGATTTCTGAAAGTTGAGAGATATATCAAGCATATCATGGCTTTAAGATGCTAACATTGTGACATTCATGAAAATGACTAATAAATCTACTTAATAAGACTCTTTGCACAGATTTATTAGCTTCACTCGTGATCAGTTGCCCTTGAATTGTTTCACTTATGATAGATATCAGAGCTTTTCCTCGGTGTGGTTTTCAAGTTAACAGGCCGATAATTTCTAGATAATAGTCCTGTCAGTTAAAAAGATTAGAATATCTTTAGCTGGTATATTCTTCTATTGCTGCCTCTGTGAACAACGAACTGGCACAGCAATAAAATTTTAAAGAATGATTTTTATTGCTTCCTACACTCTGCATTATTCTTTTCCAAGAATGTGGGCACATCCCACTTTCTCAGTTTTGGATTAGGAGTATCATTAATGATTGTTATAGAGATGTTTTGAAAATGTAATATATAACCTAAATAGACTTAGGTTCCTGTCACCAGTCATGAGCCTTACTTGGTGTTGCCTGTATCAAAGGCATTGGAAAATACATTTTCTCTTTTTACACTAGACTATTAATTTTAAAGAATATTTTCATTCGCTTTGTTTTGGGAATTTAAAATATTTTCAGACATTATAGGTTCACAATATTTCCAATTTGTTTACAATTTTGTGCAAATATCCAAATAATGTGGAGATGCTCAACTTGCAAAATCTAAGCAGTTAATTTTAAATGATCATAGATGACTTACTGTATAGGCGAAGTAAAATCTGACAGTAGTCGTTAAAATTCAGAATGTGTGTGATCTAATTTACGGATACTCAATTCTCAGACAGCCAGTACCATTCCAGATGGCTGTACACCTTTCATTGTTGACGTATACTCATATGGAAGTCCATTTCTGCTAAAGAGTTGACTAACAAGCCTGCAGGACCTCCTTGCTAGTCTCCCTTTACTTTACTAGCATTGAAGCAATATGCTGTTTTTCAATGCTATCTTGGAATTTTGCTGACTAACTTTTGGAAAATTCCAGCAGTTTGGAGAGAAAAAGGTGGAATCTATCTTGTGCTGTTTACACCTTTTTAGTGATAACTACCTTGTGCTAATTACTTTTTTTTGTTCAACGTAGCATAAGAGAATTTCTCTCAATTATACTTAGACAAGATTCAGTTACTTCACTCATTCTTCTTAATGAGGTCTAAATAGAATGCTCCTGAACGCTAGCCATACTGTTTTGAATTCGAACTAAGTCCTACTAAATGAACCATAGCTAAGAGTAAACTTACGCAATTTTAGCGAGTTTCACAGAATTTTTAGTTGTATAAAAAGAAAGATTCTTCATTGAAATAGCATACGTTATGATCTTAAGATTTACCAAATACTTTTTTTGTAGTCATAGATAATGCATTACTTTGACATTTTCGTCTAGGGTAATTCAATTGATGGATATATTTTCCATTATTTTTCAAACTTCTCACTGATAGGAACACAGCCGTGGAAGGAACAGCTTCCTCAGTCTAATAATAATAGCACATACCTCCTGCCAGCTGATATCTGACCATTCTCTCAAATGGATTATAAATCATCATCCCACTCCAGTCCAATTAGAATTGATGCTTAACAGTACAGAATGACATTATCAAACTGTCGATAGTGTAAGGACCTGGCCTTTATCAACTGAACTGTGTCCAGTAACCATAAAAAAGCAGAAAATTCTACTAGGCATCATTCATTGTAATTAAAATTCAAATGCTTAATGTTTCATTTTTGCGCAGGTTTAATTGATTGTGATTAGGAATCACTTGATTTTCTTTTTGGTAGACAGTGAATGTGGATGATGCTTAGTTTTATTTTAATTAAAATTCCTGTAAATGAATCTAGCTGGAAATTATACTGATGGGATTAAAAACATTTTACTAAAGGCCTGTTATCCTCCTCTCCTGCAAATGGCACCTCTTATAGTGATATGGTTCTAAAGATACCAGCCATGTACCAGTCTTTTGTAAAGGAACCTTTGTTCTTGTGCAAACCTAGGCTATGAGTCTATGATCTAATTGGTGGCAGACATCATACCAACTTACCATAATCCTGTTCTTATTCAAATCCACAGGGTTACTCATTATTGTCGATGCCTTGCTATATTATGTCCAGTTATATCCCCTCTCACCCCATCTCATGGCTTGAAAGAATATTTCAATATTTTGCTTTAGTGTTATTGAGCTATTCAGATCAGGAAACGTCCCAGGTTCAAAATCTAGCTTATGCTGTAGTGTCTGGTTTAAGTAACTATGTTACATTTGGTCATACTGCTGTAAGAACACAAATAAAGGTGATCTTATGAACAAGTACTTCTGCTCGTTTATGATATTGATATTCCAGTAAACATGTTTTATGGGTTTGTAAATTTCATGCTGATAAATTATCAGTGCCTGTATCAAGACCTACCAGGCTAGAAGTGGAATGTTGAGCTTCAGGTTAAAACTCCACATAGGTGCGAAGGATTATTGACAGATGGGACAGGTCATGTGGACAGTGCTGAGCTGGAGGACCCCTTCAACCCATGGCATCAATGTGGACTTCACCGGTTTCCTCATTTCCCCTCTCCCCACCTTACCCCAGATCCAACCTTCCAGCTCAGCACCGTCCACATGACCTGCCCCATCTATCAATCTTCCTTCCCACCTATCTACTCCACCCTCCCCTCCGACCTATCACCTTCACCCCCACCATCTACCTATTGCACTCTCAGCTACCTTCCTCCACCCCCTTCCCATTTATCTCTCCACCCCTAAGGCTCCCAGCCTCAATCATGATGAAGGGCCTTTGCCCGAAACATTGATCTTCCTGCTCCTCAGTTGCTGTCTGGCCTGCTGTTCCCGCACCATTCTAATCTTGACTCTGACCTCCAGCATCTGCAGTACTTGTTTTTGCCTAAAACTCCACATACACTAACTAGCAAAGTACTTCAGCTGCTACTTTGGGGAAAAAATCAATTTTTACATCTGCCATTTTCCAGCCATCCTTGTGGTCTTCTAATTGAGAATGATAATCTGATGAGGAGGTAACTGTATTGGCATTGGCCTTGCTGATCTCATGTAAGATCTCAAAACTGGAAGAAAACTGTCAAATTGAAATGTGTGTATTTATTCAGCCAGTTGACTTTAGGTATTGCGGTTACTTCTTTCCGTGACCAGTACAGATGGATTGAAGGTTTGCTTATGTGGTCAGTATGGCTTATTTGCTCACATTAAATCAATTATCTCCTTTCCCTGTGCCTCAGCTGCTATGAAACAGACAATATGAAATATGAGTTTCCACCAATGACATAAGCAAGGCAAATAGCAGGTTCTGTATAGTCAGTACAAGGAGATAGGTGTGAAATTTAATAAAAACCTTAATTTAAAGGTTATAATTTTTCCAGTATAACTTGAAGCACATGCAGCAAATCACTGTTTGCTTCTCTAGGACTTCATCCAACTTTAACAGAACCATCACTTTTCTACATGCTCCATGGAAATCATCATCCTTCAGTCTTTGTCCATACAAAGCAGCAATCACCAGTCTCTCCATATCATAATGCTCGGTCTTAGTCCAACTCAAACACCACTTCGCCCCTTCAGGACTTTATTTTGGAGTTCAGGGACATCTAGGAATTTCATGGTCTGCCAAGTCACTTTGCACATAGGGAGACCAGTGCATCTCAGCATGCATCTCACAACTTTTATTTTGCTGTCTTAGTTCTCATTCGCCTTTCACTTGCAGGCAGACAGCCTTTGTGGCTTACAATACGTTTTTAGCACATAGAAAGTGGAAAGCAGCTTATAAGTGTGGACAACTCTGAACAGGCAAAGGGATGAGAATATCTCTGACAGTACCATGTTACAATGGCACAACTACAACATGGGCCAACGGTTTACCTGGTGAAAATACTGTGTGTACGTCTAAATGTCAAATGGAGGCTGTCCTTGCTGGGGTCAAGCAGAACTATTATTTCAGGCACCACCATCGCTGTCACTCAAGAGATGAGTCTGACTCCAATGCAGGGGTTTGGTCATCGCCAGTCAGACATTTGGTCACGCCAGAGCCCTGGGATCAGTGTCCTTCCATTCTGGAGAGGGGTGTAATTTTGTTTCTTGCAAGGAGGCAAAGAGAGTGGAATGGTTTGAGTACAAATGAGAAATGACAGAAACAAAAAATCATTAGAGGAAGGGTTCCGCATATCCCCTAGCAGTAAACGCATGGAAGGGTGGAAAATAAAGGAAAACATAATGTCAATTTGTTAGAAAGGTATGGTGATAACCAGAGGAATGTTTGACCTATATGTTGGCGAGAAAAGTTGGATGGGCAAACATAGCTGAGATGAGGAATTCATAGAATGTTTTCCGGATAGTTTAATAGAACAGTATGTTCTGGAGCTGGTCAGAGAGAATGCTACCTTAGACTGGGTATTGAGCAAGGGTTAATTAATCATCTCTTAGTGAAGGTGACACAAGGTAACAGTGATGAAAACATGATTGGATTTTACCATCAGTTTGAGGAAAAGGAAAGTAAGTCCAAGATTTTTATTTAAACTTAAATAAGGGTAATGATAAGGGCATGAACGTAGAACTGTTTAAAATGAATTGGCAAATTTGGTTAAAGGATCAATCGATATAAATTCAATAGCAGACAATTAAGAACATATTTCAAAATGCACAGAATAGATAAATTCCAACAACAATAAAAGTTCCAAGAGACAGACTCATAATCAGTGGCTATCTAGAATGTTAACGACAATATCCCATTTAAAGCAGAGGTATATAATCATGCAAAGACATGTGGAAGGTCAGAAGATTAGACAGAATAAGAAAGAAAAGCACAGACTGATTGAAGAATTCTTAGGGATTTAAAAGGTGAGTGAGAGAAAGCAAGCCAGAAATTTAAAGAAGAAACTCGAGGAAAAACACAACCGCTAGAGAATCGGTACTGAATTGGTATTGGAGCTGCAGGCTGACAGATGCCTGGGCCCTGATACACTTCATCCAAGAGTCACAAATGAAGAGGCTAGTGTAATGATTAATGCATTGTTTCTAATTTTCCAAAACTTCCTAGATCCAAGGAAGATCCTATTAGAGTTAATATAGCAAATGCAACACCTTTATTCCAAACAAAAGGAGGGAAAGAGAAAGCAAGAGTCTACAAGGCATTTAGCTTAGCATTTGTTGTTTCCAGTAAATCTGGAAGAGTCAGCATGGCCTTATGAAAGGGAAATCATCTTTAACCAATCTATTGGAGTTCTTTGAGGATATAACATATACAACAGATGAAGAGCAACCAGTGGATGTACCATTTCAGAATTTGAAAAAAATTACCACATTAAAGGTTATTGTGGAAAGGTAAACATCATGGTTAAGAGTTAGCATATTGGCATGGAGAGAGGATGGGCTAGCTAATGGGAAGCACAGAGTTGTCATAAATTCATCTTTTTCAGGTTGGTGAGATAAATTGAGTGGTGTGCAGCAGGGATCAGTGCTAGCATGTCAGCTCTTAATGATTTGAAGTGTTAGTTGCCAGATTTGCTGGTCACGCATAGATCAGTTCAGTAAGTTGTAAAAAAAACTTTGGAAGAAGGCTGCACAAAGATAGATAGGTTAAGTGAGTTAGCAATGGCCTGGCAAATGGAACATAATGTCAAAAAATGTGAAATAACCCATTTTGGCGGGAAGAATATAAAATCAATGTATTATGCAAATAGTGTGAGTGTGTTGAGATACAAAGGGGTCTGGGCATATGAATTACAAAAAGCTGATATGCAGGTACACTAGTTCAGCTGTCAAAGCTAGAACCATATTAAAACTGATTAAAATATCACCAACATTGCTTCTTCTTGATCTGCCCAGCAGGACAATTCATTTGACAATTTTCCAAATATAGAAGAGAAAATGAGGTCTGCAGATGCTGGAGATCAGAGATGGAAATGTGTTGCTGGAAAGCGCAGCAGGTCAGGCAGCATCCAGGGAACAGGAGAATCGACGTTTCGGGCATTAGCCCTTCTTCAGGAATGAGGAAAGTTTGTCCAGCAGGCTAAGATAAAAGATAGGGAGGAGGGACTTGGGGGAGGGGCGTCGGAAAAGTGATAGGTGGAAAAAGGTCAAGGTGAGGGTGATAGGACAGACCTGGAGTACTGTGTGCAGATTTAGTTTCCTTAATTAAGAAAGGATGTACTGGCACTGGAGGGGGTGCAGAGGAGGTTCACTAGGTTGATTCCGGAGTTGAGGGGATTGGCTTATGAGGAGAGGCTGAGTAGACTGGGATTATAGTCATTGGAATTCAGAAGAATGAGGGGGGCGGATCTTGTATAAACATATAAAATTATGAAGG